>NC_051334.1:126706593-127071331 GCF_015220235.1 Choloepus didactylus
CATTATAAGGAAAATGCAGGCTGATGCTGTGATACTGTAATTATGTACTAATAAGTCCAATTAACTGTGCCAGCCAGATTCCTTTTGGAATAAATGCAGCATTCCAAAGCCTGAGAAAAAAAGTGAAACTTGAAAGAAGGGCTAGTTTGAATCCTGGCAGATGAACAAGGTGGTTTTCCAGCTGATAATAGAGAAATCAGTGGTCGGGAATGAGATGGCATTCTCAGTATTTAACTACAAGAATAAGCCTTTTAATTCCCTAAGCCCTATGCCTCTCTTGGACACATAGTTATTCATCAATATTCTTCAAACATCTGATTGCCCTTGCATGCCAAGACAGCTGCCTATGTTTCAGTACACTGGTTCATGCCTGGGCATAGGATTTGAGGCTGAAGAGTGCAGTTACATGAGGTGGAAAGACAGGGGAGTCAGAGCAAGAACTGGCTTTGGGAATTATAACCTTTGAGCTATCATCTTTGTGAAGGGTTAGCAATGCACATACGTACAGGCTCTTTAAGACTGGTCTTGCTCAGGAATCCAAACATCTGTCAGTATTGCTAGAGGGTATAGGAAGCCATGGAGAGGGACTTCTGGGATTGCGAGCAGGTCAGCAAACCCACTATTGGTAGTCAGTTGCTTGTTCTCATACTGCACAATCTCCACTTGAAGGATTCCTTTCCTAAGGTCAGATAGAGTGACTTGTTTATCCCTTTGGGTGAGCTGTCTCTAGGCCTTCTGCAATATGCTTGAGTCTCAAAAGTCATGATTAGAAATGAGATTGTACTACTGTAAGCAAGCAGATAGGCAGGGCTTTGTTTGGTCTGGTCCTAGAATTGGTTGTACCTTTATTTAACTTAAAGGTAGGCACTAATCTGATTATTGGGCTTTGAAAACCACTGAAAGCTTAACTGAGATTGGATTATCTATAGTATGTAAAAGGAAGAGGGGGTGGGCTGGAGAGATAGGATTTTTAATGTCAGGCTAAACTTCACAAGATATCAGAGAGTGACAGGATATCCTGCTTGATTTGTGTACTTTAAAATGGCTGTCTCTGATTTCCACTCATACCTAATTTCCCTTATGGCCATACATCACCCCCCTCCTTGCCAAAATGTTGGCAATGAGATTTTTTAATCAAAAGAACTGTGACTTTGAGAGTTAGTGGGAGTGGAGGAGAAGAGCTGGAGAGCACTTCAGGAAAATCAGGACTCATCTGCAGAGCAGCTCAGCAAGCTGGGTAGAAGCCTGAGGACAGAGCTCGCTGTACTTTCTGAATAAATCAGACTGATGGCTTCTGAACCCCAAACTGCATTCCTGTTTTTTTTATTTATAGAAAGAATTCTACAATTTACTGAATACGATATTAAGACATCTATAATGTCTCCTCTGATAATATTCTGTCTTTGGCTGACCTTTGCCCTTTCTTTTTTATTGATCAAAAAATAATTTTTATTAGATTATATTTTTGTATTTTACTTTGTGTTTGTTTTTCTTTTTTTTTAATTGAGATTGTCCACATACCATACAATTATCCAAAGATCCAAAGTGTACAATCAATTGCTCCCAGTACCATCAAACAGCCATGCCTCCATCACCACAATTAATTTTTCTTTCAATTTTTAGAACATTTTCATTACTCCAGGAAAGAAATAAGGACAAAAAAAGGGAAACTCAAATCCTCCCATACCCCTAAACACCCCCCCTCCATTACTGAATCACAGTATTGGTATAGTACATTTGTTACTGTTGATAAGAGAATGGTAAAATATTACTAACAATAGTATATAGTTTGCAATAGATATATTTTTTTTCCCTATTTGTCCCTCTATTATTAACTTCTAGTTATAGTGTCATACATTTGTTCTGGTTCATGAAAGAGATTTCTAATATTTGTACAGTCAATCATGGACATTGCCCACCACAAGGTTCACTGTTTTATACATTCTCATCTTTTAACCTCCAACTTTTCTTCTGGTGACACACGTGACTCTGAGCTTCCCCTTTCCACCACATTCACACACCATTCAGCACTGTTAGTTATTCTCACAACATGCTATCGTCATCTCTGTCCATTTCCAAACATTTAAGTTCAACCTAGTTGAAGATTCTGCTCATAATAAGCAACCACTCCCCATTCTTTAGCCTCGTTCTATATCCTGATAACTTATACTTCATGTCTAAGAGTTTACATACTATAATTAGTTCCTATCAGTGAGACCCTACAATATTTGTCCTTATGTGTCTGTCTTATTTCACTCAATATAGTGCCCTCAAGGTTTCTTCATCAACCCATTTCTTTTAAGATGGTTTTGTTCAAACACTATACCTTCCATCCTAAGTAAACAATCATTGGTTCCCCATATAGTCACATATTTATGTATTGAGCACCATCGCCACTCTCTATATAAGGACATTTCTTCCACAAAGACGGAGGAAGAGTCAAAGAAGGCAGAGAGGCAAAAGAAAATGAAAAAGAAAGAAAAAATGACAACTAAAAAGCAAGAAAAGGAAAGACAGAATTAAACTAAAGTAGAATAAAGAGTTAGATAACATCACCAATGCCAAGAGTCCCATACCCCTCCCTTATGTCCCCGTCTTATATGCATTTAGCTTTGGTATATTGCCTTTGTTACACTCAAGGAAGCATAATACAATGTTTCTGTTAATTACAGTCTCTAGTTTGCATTGATTGTATTTTTCCCCACTACCTCCCTATTTTTTAAATTCATTTTTATTGAGATATATTCACATACCATGCAGTAATACAAAGCGTACATTCAATTGTTCACAGTACCATTATATAGTTGTGCATCATCACCAAAATTAATTTTTGAACATTTTCATTACCACACACACAGAAATAATAAAAATTAAAATTAAAGTGAAAAAGAACAATTAGGTAAAAAAGAACACTGGGTGACTTTTTTTTTTGCCCCCATTTTTCCACTCATCCATCCATACACTGGACCAAGGGGATTGTGGTCCATATGGCTTTTCTCAATCACGTTGTCACCCCTCATAAGCTACATTTTTATATAAACGTCTTCAAGATTCAAGGGTTCTGCATTGTAGTTTGATAGTTTCAGGTAAATACCCGAAATACCTGCTAGCTATTCTAATTCATTAGAACCTAAAAAGTGTTATCTATATTGTGCATAAGAGTGCCCATGAGAGTGACCTCTCAGCTCCTTTTGGAATCTCTCTGCCACTGAAGCTTATTTCCTTTCACATCTCCCTTTTGGTCAAGAAGATGTTCTCCATCCCACAATGCTGGGTCTAGATTCCTCCCCGGGAGTCATACGCCACGTGGGGAGAGGTGGGGCAAGATGGTGGAGTGGTGAGGTGTAAGTTTTGGTTGCTCCTCCAGGGCAGTAGGTAGAAAGCTGGGAGCTGCATGGACCGGACACTGCAGAGCAATTTGACTTTGGGCTTATTTCATACAACACTCATGAACACGCGGAACTGCTGAGATCAGTGAAATCTGTAAGTTTTCATGGCCAGGGGACCCGCACCCCTCCCTGCCAGGCTCAGTCCTGTGGGAGGAGGGGCCATCGGTGCTGGGAATGAGGAGGGAGAACTGTAGTTGTGGCTCTCATTGAAAACTCAGACTGCTGATCCAAACTCTAAACATAGATAGACTGAGACCAGACACCAGAGAATCCGGGAGCAGTCAACCCAGTGGGGAGGAGTTAGGGCTAGCAAAAACACCAAAAAAAAAAAAAAAAAAAAAAAAAAACCCAAAAATTAAAACAGAGACTTTTTGGAGTTCTAGTGAACATAAAACAGAGAAGGGCAGGGCTCAAACAATCAGGCTCATGTGCAAATCCAGAGGGCAAGTCCCCTTGTCTGAAAAGCTGGTTTCTCTGCTTTCTTGATTGTTCCTTAATGACCCTAATCTCCTTGTCTCTTAGCATTTCAATAGCCCATTAGATCTGCAAGAAGGGTCCTTCTTCTTTTTTTTTTTAATCTTTTTCTCTTTTTCTAAAACAATTACTCTAAGAAGCCCATTACAGAAAGCCTCAAAGACTTGCAATTTGGGCCCAGGCAAGAGCAGAGCTAAGAGAGCTCTGAGAGACAAAGCAATAGGTCTAGTGGCTGAGAAAATTCACTGAACACCACAACCCCCTAAGAAAAGGGAGGCGTCCCCTTACAGCCATCTTCCTGGAGGGCTGGGAATGCTCCTGCCCAGCACCAGTGCCACAGCCCAGAGCTGCCCCAAACAACCCAGTGTGACGGGAAGTGTTTTCAACAACACAGGCACACACCACAACACTGGACGTGGACAATAGCCTTCTGCACACCCGCAGCTAATTGACCCAGAGCTGGGAAGGCGGAGCTGTGTGAAAAGGAGGAAATTAACACGCCCCATTCAGCCATCCTTTCAGCAGACTGGGAAAACACCTCCACGGCCCTGCAGCCCAGAGCTTCCCTTGGGGGTCAGCGCTCACCTGTGACATAACACAGTCTTCCCTCAGCAGAGGACCTAGGAGTGCACGGCTTGGAAGAGGGGCCCACTTGCAAGTCCCAGGGACCCTAAGCCAATACCAAGGACTTGTGGGTCAGTGGCAGAGACAATCTGTGGCGAGACTGAACTGAAGGATTAGACTATTGCAACAGCTTTAAATCTCCAGGAACACCCGGGAGATTTGATTATTAAAGCCGCCCTCCCTCCCTAACCACTCAGACACATGCCCCACATTCAGGATGGGAAGCACCAATTGGACCCTACAAGAATCAGACCCCCACTCACCACAAAGACAAAGTTGGAGAAAACTGGCTTGAGGGGAATAGGTGGCTCGCGGATGCCACCTGCTGGTTAGTTAGAGAAAGTGTACGCCACCAAGCTGTAGATCTGACAAATTGGAGATAAGTGTTTGAATCAGTCTACATATCCTAAAAGAACCCTATCAAGTTAAGCAAATGCCAAGAGGCCAAAAACAACAGAAAATTTTAAAGCACATGAAAAAAACAGATGATATGGATAACCCAAATCCAAACATTGAAATCAAAAGACCAGAGGAGAAACAGTACTTGGAGCAATTAACCAAAGAACTAAAGTCAAACAACAAGAGCATGGCACAGGATATAAAGGACATGAAGAAGACCCTAGAAGAGCATAAAGAAGAAATTGCAAAAGTAAATAAAAAATAGACGATCTTATGGAAATAAAAGAAACTGTCGACCAAATTAAAAAGATTCTGGATATTCATAGTCCAAGACTAGAGGAAGCTGAACAGCGAATCAGTGACCTCGAGGACAACAGAGCAGAAGATGAAAGAACAAAGAAAGAATGCGGAAAAAAATTGAAAAAATCAGAATGGACCTCAGGATATGATAAATAAAATAAAATGTCCAAATATAAGACTCATTGGTGTTCCAGAAGGGGAAGAGAAGGGTAAAGTTCTAAGAAGAGTATTCAAAGAAATTGTTGGAGAAAACTTCCCAAATCTTCTAAACACCATAAATACACAAATCATAAATGCCTAGCAAACTCCAAATAGAATAAATCCAAATAAACCTACTCCGAGATATATTCTGATCAGAGTGTCAAATACTGAAGAGAAGGAGCAAGTTCTGAAAGCAGCAAGAGAAAAGCAATTCACCACTTATAAAGGAAACAACATAAGACTAAGTAGTGACTACTCAATGGCCATCGTGGAGGTAAGAAGGCAGTGGCATGATATATATAAAATTCTGAGAGAGAAAAATTGCCAACCAAGAGTTCTTTATCCAGCAAAACTCTCCTTCAAATTTGAGGGAGAGCTTAAATTTTTCACAGACAAACAAATGCTGAGAAAATTTGCTAACAGGAGACCTACCCTATTTGAGATACTAAAGTGAGTCCTACTGACAGAGAAACAAAGAAAGGAGAGTGAGATATGGAGAGAGGTTCAGTACTAAAGAGATTCAGTATGGGTATGTTAAAGGACATTAAGAGAGAGAGGGAAAAAATATATCTGACAAACATAAACCAGAGGATAGGATGGCTGATTCAAGAAATGCCTTCACAGTAATAACATTGAATGTAAATGGATTAAACTCAATTAAAAGATATAGATTGGCAAAATGGATAAAAAAAAAATGAACCATCAATATGTTGCATATAAGAGACTCATCTTAGACACAGGGACACAAAGAAATTGAAAGTGAAGGGATGTAAAAAAAATATTTCATGCAAGCTACAGTCAAAAGAAAGCAGGTGTAGCAATATTAATCTCAGATAAAATAGACTTTAAATGTGAGGATGTTATGAGAGACAAAGAAAGCCACTACATACTAATAAAAGGGGCAATTCGACAAGAAGAAATAACAATCATAAATGTTTATGCACCCAGTCAAGGTGCCACAAAATACATGAGCCAAACACTTGCAAAACTAAAGGAAGCAATTGATGTTTCCACAATAATTGTGGGGGACTTCAACACATCACTCTCTCCTATAGATAGATCAACCAGACAGAAGACCAATAAGGAAATTGAAAACCTAAACAATCTGATAAATGAATTGGATTTAACAGACATATATAGAATATTACATCCCAAATCACCAGGATACACATTCTTCTCTAGTGCTCACCTCCCTATTTTTAACACCTTGCAAGGTTGACATTCATTTGTTCTCCCTCATATAAAAACATATTTGTACATTTTAGCACAATTGTTGAGCACTCTAGGTTTCACTGAGTTATACAGTCCCAGTCTGTATTTTCCTTTTTCCTTCTGGTGTCCCACATGCTCCTAATCTTTCTCTTTCAACCATACTCACAGTCATCTTTGTTCAGTGTACTTACCTTGCTGTGCTACCATCACCCAAAATTGTGTTCCAAGCTTCTCACTCCTGTCTTTTCCTATATGTCTGTAGTGCTCCCTTAAGTATTTCCTGTAGAGCAGGTATCTTGTTCACAAACTCTCTCATTGTCTGTTTGTCAAAGAATATTTTAAACTCTCCCTCATATTTGAATGACAGTTTTGCCAGATATAGAATTCTTGTTTGGAGGTTTTTCTCTTTCAGTATCTTAAATATATCACACCACTTCCTTCTTTCCTCCACAGTTTCTGCTGAGAAATCGGTACATAGTCTTATCAAGCTTCCTTTGTATGTGGTGTATTGCTTTTCACTTGGTGCTTTCAGGATTCTCTCTTTGTCTTTGATGTTTGATAATCTGATTATTATGTGTCTTGGCGTAAGCCTATTCAGATCTATTCTGTTTGGCATATGCTGTGCTTCTTGGATCTGCAATTTTATATCTTTCATAAGAGATGGGAAATTTTCATTGATTATTTCCTCTATTATTGCTTCTGCCTCCTTTCCCTTCTCTTCTCCTTCTGGGACACCCATGATATGTACATTCCTGCATTTAATGTTGTCATTCAATTCCCAGTGATGCTGCACATATTTTTCCATTCTTTTCCCTATCTGTTCTTTTGTGTGTAGGATTTCAGGTGTCTTGTTCTCCAGTTCTGAGTGTTTTCTTCTACCTCTTGAGATCTGCTCTTGTCTGTCTCCCTTGTGTCTTTCATCTCTTGTGTTGCGCCTTTCATTTCAATAGATTCTGCCAGTTGTTTTCTTGAACTTTTGATTTCTACCTTATGTATGCCCAGTGTTTTCATTATACCCTTCATCTCTTTTGCCATATCTTCCCTAAACTTTTTGAATTGATTTAGCATTAGTTGTTTAAATTCCTGTATCTTGGTTTAAGTGTAAGTTTGTTCCTTTGACTGGGCCATAACTTCATTTTTCTTAGTGTAGGTTGTAGTTTTCTGTTGTCTAGGCACCTGGTTTCCTTGGTTACCCCAATCAGGTTTTCCCAGACCAGAACAGGCTCAGGTCCCAAAAGGGGGCAATATTCAGTATCAGGTTTCCCTGAGGGTGTGTCTTAGAAGACTGACACACCCTGTGAGGCCTCAAACCCCTGTGCTTTTCCTAAACTCCCCAGCAGGTGGCGACTGTCAGCCTGTAGCTCCTGACTGGTGTAAGGAGGTGTGGCCTCCTTAGTTTCTGTTTTGGCTGTTTCCCCCAGGCTCTGGGGTCTGGTTCTGAATGGAGGGTAGGTAGTAGAGGTGGGTACCACCTCTTTCCTCCTTGGGAAGATACACCCCCTAGGGAGTTATTATTTGCATTTAAATAGGTTCTTTGTCTCTCTGACTCTGCTATCTCCACCCTTGTCTTGGTCAGAGAGCTGCAAACTGAAAATGGCTGAGGCTTTCTCCACTGATCCGCTCAGGCTGAGAGAGAGAAAAAGGGACAGAAAGTCCCCTTTCAGGGCAAGTCCACAGCCCCCAGTCTCACCCATCAGCCAGAGATAGCACCCGGTCCTCTGGGCTCCCCCTCCTGGGACAGAGAAGTCCCCTGACTCTTCAAGGTCAGTCATCACTAAAAGCCTCTGTCTGCTTGTTGGGGATTTATAGCTTGCATTGAGCAGTCCATGTTTGCCAATTAAAACCCCAGTTGGAGCTGGACTGAGGTATATTCGCTTGCTCAGAGAGTGCTGCTCTCTATCACAGCAAGGCTTTACAGTTCGGGCTGCCATGGGGGGAGGGGGCTCCCAGCTCAGGTCTGCAGTTTCAACTCACAGGTTCCACGTTGTGATCTCAGGCATTCCTCCCAATCCAGGTTGGTGCACGATGTGTGGACAGTCACGGTTGTCCCCCAGCAGTTATTCCAGATCATTTACTAGTTGTCCCTGGTTGTTTATTAGTTGTTCCAGGGGGACTAACTAACTTCCACTCCTGTCTATGTCACCATCTTCCTGTGTTTGTTGTTCTTGATCATCAGTTTAGAAAGATTAGTTTCTCTTTCTGCCCTTTTCTTTTTGATCTGTTCTTCTTTTACCACACTTACTCCCTCCATGTTCTCTTACTCTTCCCAGAATAACCTTTCAGAAATTCAGTTCTTAGCCCCAAGGCTCCAGCCCTAATCTCACCCTTCCAAATTTTCACAACTACTTGTTCTTGTACTGTTCTTCCTCCACAACCCTACTGGTAACATTCCCCTGACCATAGCTTTCACTGATGTAGACAGGCCTCCCCTATCATGGGTGATAGCAATATACTTCAGAAATGAACAGATTTAGATCACTAGGATGAAAGTTTACCCAGCCCTCAGAGCTCTGAGCACAGGCTTCAGATACCTTCACAGTGTTCATAGCCTCTGTCCTGAATTACTCTCTCTGAACTGCCTTGTACTCCACCTCCTGGCTTCCTTTTAAATCTTTTTGCCTTCTGACCTCATGACTCGTTTTCCTCACACACAGTCTTGTCTTGGACCTGATTCTTGCCATAGCTTCTCTGTTTTTGAGCCATCTGATTTCCTCCACAATAATGATTGTAACTCTTTCACTTGTTATGCTACAGTTGATATCCCTAGATAAATATCTTACTCAATTCTCTTCCAAACTCACACACAGGAGCCCTGTTCTGGTTTGCTAAAGCTAACAAAATGCAATATACCAGAAATGGATTGGCTGTTACAATGGGGGTTTAATAGTTCAAAAATTTACAGTTCTAAGGCCATGAAAATGTCCCAATTAAGGCATCAACAGGAGGATAACTTCACTGAAGAAAGGCCAATGGTGTCTGGAACACCTCTGTCAGCTGGGAAGGCACATGGCTGGCATCTGGTGGTCTTTTGCTCCCAGGTTGCATTGCTTCCAGCTTCTGATTCCAGTGGATTTCTCTTTAAGCAGCTGTGTGTTCTCACTTAACTTCTCTGGGGCAAACTCTGGGCTTCATCTCTTAGCTTAGCATCTCCAAACTCCTACCATCTGCATCTCCAAGGTCTGGGTCTATGTCAGCTCTGAGTTCTCTCTTCCTCCCTGAGCTCTCTTAAGGACTTCAGTAAACTAAGACCTATCTTGAATGGGCAGGGTCACATCTCCATGGAAACAATCTAATCAAAAGGTCCCAACCACAATAGGTCTGCCCCCACAACAGTGGATTAAAGGAACATAGTCTTTTATGGGGTGCATAACAGATTCAAACCAGCACAAGCCCTGATCAGCCCTGCTCAACTCCCACCCCTTCTAAACCATTATAGCTCTTATTCCTGGAACCAATATAAGATTTATCATATACAGTCTTGTAATATTTTCACATTCATTCATTCATTCATTCATCCTATAGGTATTAAGTCCTTTTTATGTTTATGGGATACTGGGCAGCACCAGAGGGTTCAATAGAACTTTCTGCAAAAATAGAAATGTTGTCTGCTGTCCAATACTGCAGCCATGTTCGCACATTCACATGTGACTACTGAACACCTGAAATGTGGCTAGTGTGACTGAAGAACTGAATTTCTAATTTTATTTAAATTTAATTAATTTAAATTTAAATAGCCACATGTAGCTAATGTTTACCATATTGGACAGTGCAGATCTAGTGTATATATCTAGGAATGGAATTGCTTAGTTGAAAGGCATGTGCATTTTCCACTTCAGTAGATATTGCCAAATGTCTTCCTTAATGGTTGCCTGTTTTACTCCAAAATGGCAAAGTAATATCCAACAAGAGACTAAAAGATAAACAAATTGTGGCATCCACATTCAATGGAATAATATATAACAGTTAAAATGAAAGACACATTGATGAATCTTAAGACATAATGTTGAATGAAAACAGCATACTGCAAAATATGTCCAGTATCATTTACATAAAGTAACTAGCATGTAAAACGATACTCTATATTTTTTGAGGAATATAGTAGAAGTATAAAGGCATACATAGGAATGATAAATATGTGAAATAATTCATTAAAAATTCATTAAAGTTTTTTCTCCTCTAGAAACTTATAGTCTATTAGAGGAAGGATTGATAGGAAGGCAGGACAAACTTGTATATTTACACAAATAACTGTTTTTTTTTAAAGGCCATGGGAAGAGCAGTATTTAACAAAGTTGTAGGGGAAGGGCTGTCATATTTATCTTTACATGCTTAGGCCTTAGACAGACTACGACAGTTCAAGTGTCAGAACTTGGCATGTGTGCCATGTTTCACACAGAATGGTCAGTAGTTTCTGTGTCCCAGGGTTTGTAGGCTGACTGAGAGTCACGGGACAGGGGATGGATCTGAGTTCCCTGCCATTGGACCTATGTAATTTCCCTGTGAGTTATGTTACATTCATCCTAACACACAACAGTGCCTTACAGGTTTGCAATAATATTTACATAAGCTGTTCTCTTTACCTGGAAATTACCATAATCTCAACCCCTCCCAAAGCTTCCAACTGGAGATTCAGCTTTAATGTCACCACCTCTGGAAAGCCTTTCTTAACTCCCCAAGACAAAATTAATTACCGCTACCACTGAATAATTTTTTCTCCCTCCTAAACAATGACAGGGCCTAGAGTCAGAAATGTATTTTGCTCTTCCATTTGAGAGTTGTAGTAGATTACATAAAGAATCCAAGGAGGAACCAGCAATATACCCACCAAAGTTTAAGAATTTGATGAATAAAATTAAAGCACATTAGATAAGACCAGAGAGATGCAAAGGCACCTTAAAAGAGACAGCTGAGGCTCCAGGTTGAGAGTCAATCCAGACAGTAACCTAATTAATGTTATCATATCTAAATAAAGAGTGAGTCCATTGGGAAGAAGGAGGTTGGTTGCAAATATTGAAAATTTGGACTTCCCTTGGCAGTGCAGAATTGCCAGGACCAGGAAAAATTTCTGACTTGAGAAATCTACTTTTCTTTCCCTGAAGTCAGCACATCTCTGTTCTGAAGATGGATGGATCAGCCCATTACAGTTAGCTGTCAGTAGACATTAGGATTATACACAACCAACTCTTGCTGCAGTACCTTGCACGCCAACCAACTTCCTTGTTCTTTTGGCTTCCCACATGGATTTTCATACAGGCAGAAGACATGCTGATGCAACCATCTGATTCTTCTCAGTAGTTACTTTTTCTTATGCTAAATCAATAAATTAGTATTCTAGTTTAGGTGTCCACCTCTGGTCAACTTAGCCAATGTGGGCCTCTCCTAAGAAAATGTGATCTATTTCCCTTGGGCTGACAAAATAAACTTCCCAAGTGGATAAAGCTTAGGGCCAGACCTAAAAATGTGGGGAACTTAATAAGGTGCCACCCAAAGGAGCATATGCCCTTTCCCTGAGGACACTCTTGAGCTATCATCTATTTTGAACCAAAAATACACTGTCTTCAGTGAGTAGAAACAGCAATGGCTCATTCTATGGATAATTTTTGGCAGAAATCTTGCTGCACAGGTGTGTCTTACATTCCTATTTATACAACAAGCTTTTTAAGGGCATCTTGTGCTAAATTATTTGGGCCTGCAATAGAGCACAGTACAGTGGTTGGCCAGCTAGGTACCCAATGGATACTTATTGAATGAGACTTTGACTCTGCATGCCCTCTGAATGCTGGAATTAGAGAGTTGTATGGGCTGGATTAAAGGGAAGAAAAGAGGGTTTGTTTATGTATTGAAACAAATATTTAAGAGTGTCTGATATCTATTAGGTACCATATTATACACTAAGGACACAATGGAAAACAAGATGTGCATGGCCCCTGCTGTCCTGAAACTTATATGACTCATAGAGTTGTTTCAAGTAACCAACATATGGAAAGGTACTCAGTAGCATTTTTGAATGTATGTAGACAGGCAGTTAGGTTTCTGTCAACCTAAATATTTGGAAATTGTAAGAAATACTATGAAGGGAAAGAAAACAGTACTATGAGAAATAATAATGGGAAGGCCTAAATTAGATGAGAATTCATGGACAGATGGCTTCTTTGAGTAAATGCTATTTAAAGCTGAGACTTGAAGTAGTTGTTAGCCAGAGAAAGAATGGGAGGAAGAGCATTCCAGGCAAAATGAATTAGCAGTATTCAGGTTCTGAGTTGGGAAAGAGTTCCAAGCAGCCGAGGAAATGAAAGACTAATGTAGTTAGAATTTAATGAGCAAGGGAAAGAGAAGGATGAATTAAGGCTGGAGAGGAAAGCAGAGACAGACCATGCAGAGTCTTGGGGGCCAGGCTGAGAATGTGGGAAGCCAGTGAAAGGATTTAAGTAGGGGCATTTTTATCAGATCTGCATTTTCCAAAGATCCCTATAACTGCCCTGTATAGATTATAATAGAAGAGGACAGTGGATACAGAGAGACCATCAGGAGGCTGATGCAGTAATTTATTCTAGAGCCTGGAATAATGAGTGGAGATGGAAGAGATGAGGATAGATTAGAGAAATGTAATAAGAGATAAAAATCAACAGGATTTGATGAAGAATTGTATATGGGGGTAAGGGAGGGGAAGGAATCGAGGATGATAGGTTTCTGCTTGAGCAACTGGGTAGATGGTAAAACCATTCAGTGAGAGAGAACACTGGGAAGGACCAGACTGGGTGTGGAGAAGGGGAAGGGAGAACATCTTTTGTTGAGTGTGAGATAGCTTTGAGACATCAAAGAGGAGTTATCAAGTAGGCAGTTAAATTGCAATAATCTCCGAACTGGTCTATTTCCATCTGACCTTGCTGCTCTACTGTACATAGTCAGTTATCCTTTTGAAACATAAGTCAAAATCCTTACAATGGCTATAAGACTATACATGATCTGCCCAGTCCCCTTTTTAACTCTCTCACCTGATCTATAACTCTACCTCCCGTCTACTCCATTCTAGCCACACTGACTTCCTTCCTCAAATACATAAAACTCCCACCTCAGGGCCTTTGTACTGGCTGTTCCTTCTGCTAAGGACAATCTCCCTTTAGATAGCCTCAAGGCTAATTTCATAATTTCCTTAAAGTCTTTTTTCAAATTTCACCTTCTCAATGAAGCCTCTTCTGACCATGTGATTTAATATTGCAACCCCTTTTCTAGTACTCTCAACTGCCTTTACCCTGGTTTCCCTTTCCTTTTTTCCATAGTACCTGTGACTTTCTAGGATACCACTAACTTATTATGTATATTGTCTGTCTTGACCCTCAATGTAAGCAAAATGAAAGCTGTTGCGTGTTTTGTTTGATGAACCCAAAGTGTTCATCTCTGTGCCTGACACATAGTAGGCACTCAATAAATATTTGTCGAATGAATGAATGCATATATAGATCCAGAACTCAGAGAAAAGTTCTGGCCTAGAGATATAAATTTGGAAGTCATCAGCATATGCAGGATCACTAAAGCCATGGAAATGCATAAGACTGTCTAGGATACAAAGTAAAGAGAAGAGGGCCGAAGGCTAAGTCCTGGGAGACAACATTTAAACATTTAGAGGTCAGAAGAATCTAATTTAGATTAGGAAGGAACATCCAGAGAGGTGGGATGGGAGTAGACAACTTTGTTGAGAGCTGATGAGGGGTCCAATAAGAAGAGTGGCAAGAAGCTACTATTGGATTTAGGACCATTTATTCAGATAGTGCAAGCTCCTCATCTCTTGACTAAATCTTTGTGGTCAATTCGCAATAACACCCTGACTTCTCTCTCTCTCCTTTCCTTTATAACATATACCAAAACCAACTTAAAATTCGTACAAATTGTTCAATATTTCTGACATATAGTGTGGAAAGAACACCATAATGAGAATCAGAAGAATTGCATTATTAGCTGTATATTCCTAGGAAAACCAATTAACCTCATTGTGCCCCTGCTTGTCCAGCTAGAAAATGGGGATAAGAATAACAGCTTTGTTTCACAGGATTATCATGAAGATCAAATGAAAGAATGTGTAACATCTGTGTCCTGTGTCTATACAATTTTACATTATTTTCATGGAATAGACAGATCGGCCTAGGCCTTCTTTCCTTTCCCAGCACTCCTACTCCTGGGGATGTCTAAAACATAAATACTTGCTTTTCCCACAAAGTTGCATTAAGAGGCATAATTAACAAAATACTACACAATACACACACAAACATAAAGTAAAAGAACTGAATAAGGACCATGAGAATTCCCAGGCATTTTTATCCTTTACAAGGCCCCCCATCTCCTTACCACCAAGTGCTAGGTTCCTCCCCCTGGGCTGGCCTGCAAGACTTGAGGAGGTAGTAGCTTCTCTTCTCATAGTGCTCAATTTTCCTGGCTGGGACTGTCCTGAAAGAGCTGACTTTGACTTCCTCCAAAACTCTAAATGGAGTTATAGCTTGTTTCTTCCTTAGTTCTCCTCTGCAGCAGCCACAAAATCTTGATGGTAGGCAGGAAACATCCCTTTCCATTGCCACAGGTCAAGTAGGGGTCTCAGTGGGATGGAGGAGTGAGGATTCAGGCTGAGATCAGACTTGCTGTGATTCCACAGACCACGCAGTGATTTATGCTGCCCTCAGTCTTGCACAGGCCTCCTAGCTTACTCTCAAGCTATGACTCGTAGGTTGCCAATACTCACTGATCTTTCCAGGAAGAAAGTTCATTCCCTTTCCCTGGCAGTTGTCTCTTTTCTTCTCTTCCCCATTCAGAGTGTCATGGTCTCCTTGGGGAATGTCTCTCTCCAACCCCTGCCATCTCCTATAAATCTTGGCCTTGAGTTTTCAACTTATGTTGAGAGTAGAGTTAACATATGTGATAACCCTTTAGAAAATATAAAGCCCAATTTAAAGACATCATTACTGGCCCCTTATTTAGGGCCTAGCACTCTACTAGGTGCTGTCTTAGTAGACCAAGATTCACTTGCCAATGAATATGTATCATATGTGAGCAAAAATTATATATATTCATTAAGCCAATATTTACGGAACACCAAATATTTTTAGGCATTGTTCTAGGCCCTGGGGATATATCAGTGAACAAAACAAAGATCACTGACCTCGTGGAACTTACATTCTGTTGTGAATACAATTGACTACAACACTCATATCAGAATACAGAATAATGTGTTAATTACCATAAGTAGGGTATAAAGAAAATTCTGTGTGTTCAGATTTAGTGGTGACTGGAGAAGTAGAAGCACAATACAAGGGGACAAATACAAATTTTAGAATTGACCTGCATCTGAGTTCCCCTTATACCATTTTGCTAAACTTGTGCCTTCATAACTGACCTAACTTTTCTGAGCCTCATCTTTAAAATGAGGATAAAAGATGCATATCTTATAGGATTTTGGTGAGAATGATATATGACAATTCATGCAAAGCAGACCTGGAACATTTAGTTCCTTTCTTATTCTAGACAACTAACTCCAATTCATTTAGGATCTTTAGATTCTAGGTCTGACAAATAAGCAAGATATTTAACATCTCTAATCTCAGTTTCTTATCTGTAAACTGGAGATTAGAAAAATTACTTCCTAGGGTTATTAACAGGGTTAAATGAACTATCATATAAAAAGCTTCTAGCACAGTATCTGTCTCATAACAAGTGATCAATTAATGGTCATTAGCTTCCTTTATTCTTCTTTCTTCCTTGTCCAGGTCACCTACATAGACTCATATCCAGGGTCCAATTTCTACAATGGCTATGTTCTAAAAAAGTGATTTATAAAACTAAACTATCAAATCTTTGTTGATAAAATTTACGTGGTAGGGATATTGTGAGGATTCAAGGAGACAACTCATGTGCCTGACCCAATATCTACACATAAAAAAAGCCCTTATTTCAAGTTCCCAAGAAGTCTAACAGAAAAAAATATCTAAGCCCAGGACTCCAAAGTGAGTGATTCTAAAGGATTAGTGATATGCCACCAAAATCTACGAGACTCTCTTACTTAAGAAGCAAATGAGCAGGGAAGAAGAAACCAAATAAAAGTGGACTAGGAGAGAAGGCAAGAAGTACTCAGTAGGTAGAAGTTGAGAGCTTTGGGGAATAGTTAAGAATATCCAACTTTTAAAATAAATAAATATATGGTTGTTAGATTTTTTTAGGCATAACAATAGAATGGTGGTTATGTAAAAAAAAGTCCTTCTCTTTTAGAGATACATACTGAAATATTTATGGATGAAATTTTTAAAGTTATTGGATATTTTATTTAAATTGTATTAAACTTTTAGATTTTGAAATATGAATATCTTGGCAATAATTGAGTTTTCTAGCAAAACATATATGGCCCAATTAATACATCATTAGCACGTAAGCTTATTTACAAAGTTATACTCTGAGGTCATTCGCTAGTTCTTACCCTATTCCAGTCCAAACACACTATTAATTTATTTCACCAAGATTTATTGAGTACCTACTATGCAAAGACCGGGGTTTGACCTGTATGTGTGTAAGCCACTAAAATATGGCTCCTGTCTTCACTCCACATAAACCAATGGAGCAGCATTGCGGCAAGATCTGTGATGTATGGGTGACAATTTAGGATAGTCAAAAATTGACTGAGGTTTTCAAGGTCCATTTTTGGTTAGATGAGATGAACAGAGGGAAAGTTACGACTTATAAAACAGACCCTCTTTCAAGAAAAAAACATCAAACATTACAAAACAAGAATAAAACGTACCTAGCGGTAGAGGCATATAGATTTGAGTTCAGAGATGAACAGGATTTGGGGAATGAAAGGGACCTTAAATTTGATATTTGATTTCTCCAATGCATTAATTCTTGGTTGAAATAGAAAGCATAGCATTCAATTTCTAGGAATTCAATAAATGTTGAGTGATTGAATGCCAGAAGTAATTGAAGTTATTTTTTGAGACATCAAAAAGATTGCACTAAAATTTTGATTTTACCCTTCCATTCCAAATTAGGATGAAAATGAGCATGATGTGCCAACTATTTTTAGCTGCAAAGGCAAAAAGCCAAAAGGACAGAGGAGGAGTTAAGTTGCTTGCCACTTAAACATATCTAGATAGCCATAAACCAATGGTGGCCCAGTCAAGCCACACAGAAAAGCAACAGTAGTGAAATTGATCAGACAACCTTAACTGTCTATTATAAAAATGGAAGGGGTAAAATAAAATTACTTGATTTTTGTTTTCTTTTTCACAAATGCTGCCTGTAAAGCTCCACGTTACCAACTGCAGCTAACAAGTACTATATTCATTTTTATCAAACCCCAAGAATAAAAATAATGTCTCTTGCAGGCTGAGATCTGTATTAAAAGTTCCAGGACAGGACTCCATGTCTAAAGTCAGCTCCTCAAAACATTAGTTTCTACTTAGAATGTACATAGAGGTAGAAGTTGCCTCTGCCTGTCACTTCAAGCAGACTAAAGATTTCAAAAAACCTTCATCTGGTAAGGTAGTGATCCCAGCCAAAGAACAAAACAACCCAGGACCTCTCTCCTGGCCACCAAGAATAAACAAGAAAGCTGGGAACAGCTTTACAAACAAAATAAAACTAACTATCCTCCCCTTCTGCTTTCTTCATTCTACTTGGCAGAGTCTCAGAGTTTTCAGGAAGATTTTGGAATATAAAAGATTCGTACTTAAGATAAAACTTGAATTTTGCTGAGGCTCAGCACTAAGGTCCTTACAAAAGGTAATTTTTTTCTTTGAGTTTCAAAAAGATACTTTTAACTTTTCTTGAACAGTTTGATTCACACATTAAAAGCCATATTATCAATAATTTATTTGCAATGAATGATTATCGGAAAGAAATGACTTAAATTAATATAGTATTGAATGATCAACCATCATTTGTTTCTGATTCAAGATCCTTTGATTTCAAATTGACAAATTTATTTGCAGCTGGGCTTTTTGGGGTTCAGACAACTGCTTTATAAATCATGTCCCTGTGTAAAAACCATATCCATTTCCCCCCATCAAAAGCAATGAGACCTCTACAGGAAAGAATCCAGGCATAAATACAATATTTGAGTGGATGTGATTTATATTTCCATTTAAATAGAATAACTACAAACTGGGCCTATTACCCAGATGAATGCTAACCATGTGAGGGGGTTAGGTGGGAGATATATGAGACTAAATTGGCAATAGGTGCCACCCTGGATTAAGTGTCTAAACTAAGTAGAATATATTACAGGCAGATAGGGTGGAGACCTGTTCGCAACTGCAGCCCTCTCAAGGTAGGTTTTGGTTACCTGGCTTTGAGCCCTCCGTGCAAACAAAAGTTGTCCTACTTGTTTTTAATCCACACTTACTAAAGCCTTAAGGACTATCTTCCCCCACCTCACCCCCACCCTATAAGATATCATTAACCAAACACATCTGTTTTCAGGTGACTTTCAGTACGTAATAATGAAGAATCTATTTTACCACTTATCATACACAAGTGGACCAAAATTACCAAAACAGTTGAAAGTCTGCATAATTGCAGTTTATCTAAATAAAATACATGTAGTCATCTTTTGGAACTGACAGAAGGCCATGAGTTATAGCACCATCTGGAATTGTGGACAAGGCAGATACATGTTGAAGCCTAAATTAATAAAAGCTGAGCAATAGCTAAAAGCCCAAGCATAGGAGAGCAGCATTAATGAGATTAACACTTAAACTTCCTCTGTACGTTTATTCAACCTGACTACAAGGCCAGGTCTGAGCTCTGTTCCCTTCCCCCTTATGTGAACTGGAAACATATGGCTTGGGGTGACAGCTGGTAAATATAGGTGGGGCCAATGCAAAATTTTGTAGATTGGTGATTATTTCTCTGGGTCAAGAGATTTGGGAGGAATACACGATCAAGGTTGTAGTGCCATTCTGCTGCCTTCAATAGCATGATGTTAATTGTCATCATCTTTGTCACTGATGTGAAGAATCTGCCTAAAATAAAATGGTTCTCAATTTTGCTGCATACTAGAATCACCTGGGGAGCTTTTAAATATTCCATTGCCCCTGGACACAGTCCAGACAATTAAATCAGAATCTCTGGAGATGGGGCCCAGGCATCAGTATTTTGTAAAGCTCCCCAGGTAATTCCAATGTTTATCTAACATTGAGAACTACAGGTCTAAATGTTGTGATACACAAGGATGCAAAGCAACATGATAGGGGAAACCAGGGACCCCCAACGGCACCAACATTTAACTGGAGTGCAAGCTTGCTCCCCTGCCCTGGGATCACTACTGTACAGGCCATGAAGAGACTGACTTTCCTTTGGAGAAAACAGCCAACATTTCATGAGTATTTACTGTGTGCCAGGCAAATGCGTGGGAAGCTTCATGTGCCCTGTGTCATTTATTTTTTTTTTTTTTTTTTTTTTTTAATCATCATTTTATTGAGATATATTCACATACCACGCAGTCATACAAAACAAATTGTACTTTCGATTGTTTACAGTACCATTACATAGTTGTACATTCATCACCTAAATCAATCCCTGACACCTTCATTAGCACACACACAAAAATAACAAGAATAATAATTAGAGTGAAAAAGAGCAATTGAAGTAAAAAAGAACACTGGGTACCTTTGTCTGTTTGTTTCCTTCCCCTACTTTTCTACACATCCATCCATAAACTAGACAAAGTGGTGTTTGGTCCTTATGGCTTTCCCAATCCCATTGTCACCCCTCATAAGCTACATTTTTATACAACTGTCTTCGAGATTCATGGGTTCTGGGTTGTAGTTTGATAGTTTCAGGTATCCACCACCAGCTACCCCAATTCTTTAGAACCTAAAAAGGGTTGTCCAAAGTGTGCACAAGAGTGCCCACCAGAGTGACCTCTCGGCTCCTTTTGGAATCTCTCTGCCACTGAAGCTTATTTCATTTCCTTTCACATCCCCCTTTTGGTCAAGAAGATGTTCTCCGTCCCACGGTGCCAGGTCTACATTCCTCCCTGGGAGTCATATTCCACGTTGCCAGGGAGATTCACTTCCCTGGGTGTCTGATCCCACGTAGGGGGGAGGGCAGTGATTTCACCTTTCAAGTTGGCTTAGCCAGAGAGAGAGGGCCACATCTGAGCAACAAAGAGGCATTCAGGAGGAGACTCTTAGGCACAAATATAGGGAGGCCTAGCCTCTCCTTTGCAGCAACCGTCTTCCCAAGGGTAAAACTTATGGTAGAGGGCTCAACCCATCAAACCACCAGTCCCCTATGTCTGTGGTCATGTTAGCAACCATGGAGGTGGGGTAGGCGAATACCCCTGCATTCTCCACAGGCTCCTCAAGGGGGCACTACACCTTTTTTTTTTTTTTTTTTTTTTTTTTTTTTTTTAACTTTCCCTTCTTTTTTCAAATTACCTGTATGAAAAAAAAAGTTAAAAAGAAAACAAACATACAATAAAAGAGCCTTTCAAAGAGACCATAGCAAGGGAGTAAGAAAAAGACAACTAACCTAAGATAACTGCTTAACTTCCAACATGTTCCTACTTTACCCCAAGAAAGTTACATAATATAGCAACATTTCAGTGAACTTGTTCCTACTACAACCATCAGAAATTAACAGACCATAGTCATTTCTGGGCATCCCCAGAACGTTAAATAGCCTATCTGTTCTTCCTGGATTATTGTTCCCCCTTCCTTAATTGCTCTCTACTGCTAGTTCCCCTACATTCTACATTATAAACCATTTGTTTTACATTTTTCAAAGTTCACATTAGTGGTAGCATATAATATTTCTCTTTTTGTGCCTGGCTTATTTCGCTCAGCATTATGTCTTCAAGGTTCATCCATGTTGTCATATGTTTCACCAGATCGTTCCTTCTTACTGCCGCGTAGTATTCCATCGTGTGTATATACCACATTTTATTTATCCACTCATCTGTTGAAGGACATTTGGGTTGTTTCCATCTCTTGGCAATTGTGAATAATGCTGCTATGAACATTGGCGTGCAGATATCTGTTCGTGTCACTGCTTTCCGATCTTCCGGGTATATACCGAGGAGTGCAATCGCTGGATCGAATGGTAGCTCTATATCTAGTTTTCTAAGGAACTGCCAGACTGACTTCCAGAGTGGCTGAACCATTATACAGTCCCACCAACAATGAATAAGAGTTCCAATTTCTCCACATCCCCTCCAGCATTTGTAGTTTCCTGTTTGTTTAATGGCAGCCATTCTAACCGGTGTTAGATGGTATCTCATTGTGGTCTTAATTTGCATCTCTCTAATAGTTAGTGAAGCTGAACATTTTTTCATGTGTTTCTTGGTCATTTGTATTTCCTCTTCAGAGAACTGTCTTTTCATATCTTTTGCCCATTTTATAATTGGGCTGTCTGTACTATTGTCATTGAGTTGTAGGATTTCTTTGTATATGCAAGATATCAGTCTTTTGTCAGATACATGGTTTCCAAAAATTTTTTCCCATTGAGTTGGCTGCCTCTTTACCTTTTTGAGAAATTCCTTTGAGGTGCAGAAACTTCTAAGCTTGAGGAGTTCCCATTTATCTATTTTCTCTTTTGTTGCTTGTGCTTTGGGTGTAAAGTCTAGGAAGTGGCCGCCTAATACAAGGTCTTGAAGATGTTTTCCTACATTATCTTCTAGGAGTTTTATGGTACTTTCTTTTATATTGAGATCTTTGGTCCATTTTGAGTTAATTTTTGTGTAGGGGGTGAGGTAGGGGTCCTCTTTCATTCTTTTGGATATGGATATCCAACTCTCCCAGCCCCATTTGTTGAAAAGACCATTATGGCTCAGTTCGGTGACTTTGGGGGCCTTATCAAAGATCAGTCGGCCATAGATCTGAGGGTCTATCTCTGAATTCTCAATTCGATTCCATTGATCTATATGTCTATCTTTGTGCCAGTACCATGCTGTTTTGGCAACTGTGGCTTTATAATAAGCTTCAAAGTCAGGGAGTGTAAGTCCTCCCACTTCGTTTTTCTTTTTTAGAGTGTCTTTAGCAATTCGAGGCATCTTCCCTTTCCAAATAAATTTGATAACTAGCTTTTCCAAGTCTGCAAAGTAGGTTGTTGGAATTTTGATTGGGATTGCATTGAATCTGTAGATGAGTTTGGGTAGAATTGACATCTTAATGACATTTAGCCTTCCTATCCATGAACATGGAATATTTTTCCATCTTTTAAGGTCCCCTTCTATTTCTTTTAGTAGAGTTATGTAGTTTTCTTTGTATAGGTCTTTTACATCTTTGGTTAAGTTGATTCCTAGGTACTTGATTTTTTTAGTTGCTATTGAAAATGGTATCTTTTTCTTGAGTGTCTCTTCAGTTTGTTCATTTCTAGCATATAGAAACATTACTGACTTATGTGCATTAATCTTGTATCCCGCTACTTTGCTAAATTTGTTTATTAGCTCTAGTAGGTGTATCGTTGATTTCTCAGGGTTTTCTAGATATAAGATCATATCATCTGCAAACAATGACAGTTTTACTTCTTCTTTTCCAATTTGGATGCCTTTTATTTCTTTGTCTTGCCGGATTGCCCTGGCTAGCACTTCCAGCACAATGTTGAATAACAGTGGTGACAGCGGGCATCCTTGTCTTGTTCCTGATCTTAGAGGGAAGGCTTTCAGTCTCTCACCATTGAGTACTATGCTGGCTGTGGGTTTTTCATATATGCTCTTTATCATGTTGAGGAAGTTTCCTTCAATTCCTACCTTTTGAAGTGTTTTTATCAAAAAGGGATGTTGGATTTTGTCAAATGCTTTTTTCAGCATCTATTGAGATGATCAATTGATTTTTCCCTTTCGAGTTTTTAATGTGTTGTAATACATTGATTGTTTTTCTGATGTTGAACCATCCTTGCATGCCTGGAATGAACCCCACTTGGTCATGGTGTATGATTTTTTTAATGTGTCTTTGGATTCGATTTGCAAGTATTTTGTTGAGGATTTTTGCATCTATATTCATTAGGGATATTGGCCGGTAGTTTTCCTTTTTTGTAGCATCTTTGCCTGGTTTTGGTATTAGATTGATGTTAGCTTCATAAAATGAGTTAGGTAGTGTTCCATTTTTTTCAATGTTTTGAAAGAGTTTGAGTAAGATTGGTGTCAGTTCTTTCTGGAAAGTTTGGTAGAATTCCCCTGTGAAGCCATCTGGCCCTGGGCATTTATTTGTGGGAAGATTTTTGATGACTGATTGGATCTCTTTGCTTGTGATGGATTGGTTGAGGTCTTCTATTTCTTCTCTGGTCAGTCTAGGTTGTTCATATGTTTCCAGGAAATTGTCCATTTCTTCTACATTATCCAGTTTGTTGCCATACAGTTGTTCATAATATCCTCTTATAATTTTTTTAATTTCTTCAGGATCTGCAGTTATGTCACCTTTTTCATTCATTATTTTGTTTATATGGGTCTTCTCTCTTTTTGATTTTGTCAGTCTAGCTAGGGGCTTGTCAACCTTGTTGATCTTCTCAAAGAACCAACTTTTGGTGATATTTATCCTCTCTATTGTTTTTTTGTTCTCTATGTCATTTATTTCTGCTTTAATCCTTGTTATTTCTTTTCTTGTACTTGGTTTAGGATTGGTTTGCTGTTCATTTTCTAGCTTCTTCAGTTGATCCATTAGTTCTTTGATTTTGGCTCTTTCTTCCTTTTTAATATATGCGTTTAGTGCTATAAATTTCCCCCTTAGCACTGCTTTTGCTGCATCCCATAGGTTTTGGTATGTTGTGTTCTCATTTTCATTCGTCTCTATATATTTAGCAATTTCTCTTGCTATTTCTTCTTTAACCCACTGATTGTTTAGGAGTGTGTTGTTTAACCTCCAGGTATTTGTGAATTTTCTAAGTCTCTGATGGTTATTGACTTCTAATTGTATTCCATTGTGGTCAGAGAATGTGCTTTGAATAATTTCAATCTTTTTAAATTTATTGAGGCTTGTTTTATGTCCCAGCATATGATCTATTCTGGAGAAAGTTCCGTGAGCACTAGAAAAGTATGTGTATCCTGGTGATTTGGGATGTAATGTCCTGTAGATGTCTGTTAAATCTAATTCATTTATCAGATTGTTTAGGTTTTCAATTTCCTTATTGGTCTTCTGTCTGGTTGATCTATCTATAGGAGAGAGTGATGTGTTGAAGTCTCCCACAATTATTGTGGAAACATCAATTGCTTCCTTTAGTTTTGCCAATGTTTCTCTCATGTATTTTGTGGCACCTTGATTGGGTGCATAGACATTTACGATTGTTATTTCTTCTTGCTGAATTGCCCCTTTTATTAGTATGTAGTGGCCTTCTTTGTCTCTCAAAACATCCCTGCATTTGAAGTCTATTTTATCTGAGATTAATATTGCTACACCTGCTTTCTTTTGGCTGTAGCTTGCATGAAATATTTTTTTCCATCCTTTCACTTTCAATTTCTTTGTGTCCCTGTGTCTAAGATGAGTCTCTTGTATGCAACATATTGATGGTTCATTTTTTTTGATCCATTCTGCGAATCTATATCTTTTAATTGGGGAGTTTAATCCATTTACATTCAACGTTAAAACCGTGAAGGTATTTCTTGAATCGGCCATCTTATCCTTTGGATTATGTTTGCCATATTTTTCCCTCTCTCTATTAATATCCTTTATTGTACCCATACCGAATCTCTTTAGTACTGAACCTTTCTCCAAGTCTCTCTGTCCTGTCTTTGTTTCTCTGTCTGTAGGGCTCCCTTTAGTATCTCCAGTAGGGCAGGTCTCTTATTAGCAAATTCTCTCAGCATTTCTTTGTCTGTGAAAAATTTAAGCTCTCCCTCAAATTTGAAGGAGAGCTTTGCTGGATAAAGTATTCTTGGCTGGAAATTCCTCTCTCTCAGAATTTTAAATATATCGTGCCATTGCCTTCTCGCCTCCATGGTGGCTGCTGAGTAGTCACTACTTAGTCTTATGCTGTTTCCTTTGTATGTGGTGAATTGCTTTTCTCTTGCTGCTTTCAGAACTTGCTCCTTCTCTTCTATGTTTGACAGTGTGATCAGTATATGTCTCGGAGTGGGTTTTTTTGGATTTATTCTATTTGGAGTTCGCTGAGCATTTATGATTTGTGTATTTATGTTGTTTAGAAGATTTGGGAAGTTTTCCCCAATAATTTCTTTGAATACTCTTCCTAGACCTTTACCCTTTTCTTCCCCTTCTGGGACACCAATGAGTCTTATATTCGGACGTTTCATATTATCTATCATATCCCTGAGGTCCATTTCGAGTTTTTCAATTTTTTTCCCCATTCTTTCTTTTATGCTTTCATTTTCCATTCTGTCATCTTCCAGGTCACTGATTCGTTGTTCAACTTCCTCTAGTCTTGTACTATGAGTGTCCAGAATCTTTTTAATTTGGTCAACAGTTTCTTTAATTTCCATAAGATCATCCATTTTTTTATTTAGTCTTGCAATGTCTTCTTTATGCTCTTCTAGGGTCTTCTTGATTTCCTTCATATCCCGTACTAGGGTCTCATTGTTCATCTTTAGTTCTTTGAGTAGCTGCTCTAGGTGTGTCTCTTCTGGTCTTTTGATTTGGGTGCTTGGGCTTGGGTTATCCATATCGTCTGGTTTTTTCATATGCTTTATAATTTTCTGTTGTTTTTGGCCTCGTGGCATTTGCTGTCCTTGATAGGGGTCTTTTAGGGTTTGTAGACCAGTTGAAGTCCTTATCTCTAATTTATCAGATCTACAGCTTCGTGGAGTACACTTTCTCTAACTAACCAGCAGGTGGCGTCCACGAGCCACCTGTTCTCCACAAGCCAGATCTCCCCTGCTTAGCCTTTTTGGTGAGTGGGGGAGTGAGTCTTGTGGGGCCCAATTGGTGTCCCAAGCTTGCGTGTGTAGTTGGTGTTGCCTGCCCTGTATGTGGGGCGTGTTTGTGGGCAGTCGGGGAGGGGGGGTGGCCCTAACAATCAAATCTCCCTGATGATCCTAGAGTTTTAAAGCTACTGCAATAGTCTAATCCTTCAGTTCAGTCCTGCCACAGTTTGTCTCTGCCACTGACCCGCAAGTCTTTGGTATTGGCATATGGCTCCTGAGACTTGCAAGTGGGCCCCTCTTCCAGGCTGTGCACCCCGGGTCCTCTGTTGAGGGATGACTGTGCTATGTCACAGGTGAGTGCCGTCCCCCCAGGGCAGTTCTGGGCTGCTGGGCTGTGTTGGGAGGCTCCCAGTCTGCTCAAATGATGGCTGAATGGGGCTCTGTTAATTCACACTGCTCCCCCTTCCCAGCTCTGGGACATTCAGCTGAGGTTGCAGGGAAGGCTAATGTCCACGCCCAGTTTTGTGGTGTGTGCCTGTTATTTGAAGCACTTCCGTCACACTGGGTTGTCTGGGGCAGCTCTGGGCTATGGGGCTGGCGATGGGCAGGAGTGTTTCCTGTCCACCAGGATGGTGGCTGTGAGCGGACACCCCCCTTTTCTTGGGAAGTTGTGTTGTTTAGTGAATTTTCTCAGCCACTGGATTATTGCCTTTTGTCTCAGAGCTCTCTTAGTTCTGCTCTTGACTTGACGTGCCCAAATTTCAATTCTTTGAAGCTTTCTGTATTGAGCTTCTTAGAGTAATTGTTTTAGAAAAAGCAAAAAGGATTTAAAAAAAAAAAAAAAAAAAAAAAAAAAAAGGCCCTCCTCAGAGATCTAATGGGTTATTGAAATGCTAATAGACAAAGCAACCAGGGCCATTAAGGAAAGGTGCCCTGGGCAGAGAGATCAGCCTTGCTTCGGGATTTGCATATGCGCCTCAAGGCCTGATCTCCGCCCTTCCCCTTTCTGTGTTCACCAGAACTCCAAAAATCCTCTGCTTTTACTTTGGAGCTTCTCGTGTTGTTTTCCTTCTATGCCCGTCTCCTCTCTGCTGGGCTGGCTGCTCTCAGAGTCTCTGGTGTCTGGCCTCAGTCTATCTATGGTTGGAGTTTGAATCAGTAGAATGAGTTTCCGATGAGAGCAGCCACTGCAATTCTCCCTTCTCCTTCCTGGAGCTGACAGCCCCTCCTCCCCCGGGACTGAGCCTGGCAGGGAGGGGCGCGGGTCCCCTGGCCGCAAAAACTTACAGATTTCGCTGATCTCAGCAGTTCCACGTTTTCATGAGTGTTGTATGAAGTATGCCCAAAGACAGATTGCTCTGTGGTGTCCAGTCCACGCAGTTCCTGGCTTTTTACCTACTTTCCTGGAGGAGTAACTAAAACATACAGCTCACCAGTCTGCCATCTTGCCCCGCCTCCGCCCTGTGTCATTTAATCCTTGTGCCATCCCTATGAGGTATGTACCTATTGTTATTTCCTTTTCACTGAGGAGGCAACTGAGGCACAGGGAGGTGAAGTGATTTTCCTAAGGACAAACAGTTAGAACTCTTCTATGAAACTGAAAAAAAAATACTTTGTCTCTCACAAACTGTCCAGAGGACTGGTTTCTTTTCTGTCATACTGTTCTCCCAACTAAAAATAATTCGTCTCTCTGGAGGGAGCCTGATAGTTTACCCTTACTGGTAAATAATGTACTATAACAATAATAACAGTATAACTCTGCCAAATATCACCTGTATATATATATATATGCAATTTAGCACAACTTTAAGCAACTTCCAATTAAGAGGTGCATTTGTCAGGACATTTTGTGGTTACTCATCTTTCAGCTTTGGCCTTTAAAAAGGGAATCAAACTCAGGAAACATGCCCGAATAGGATCTTTCAAGAAAATCCACACTGGAGACCAACAGCCAAAAGCAAACAAGATTACAGAGAGGTCAGTTTTACCTTACCCTTTGGTAAATACTATTGGCGGTGGAGGCGGGGCAAGATGGCAGACTGGTGAGCTGTAAGTTTTAGTTACTCCTCCAGGAAAGTAGGTAAAAAGCCAGGAACTGCGTGGACTGGACACCACAGAGCAATCTGTCTTGGGGCATACTTCATACAACACTCATGAAAATGTCGAACTGCAGAGATCAGCGAAATCTGTAAGTTTTTGCGGCCAGGGGACCCGTGCCCCTCCCTGCCAGGCTCAGTCCCGTGGGAGGAGGGGCTGCCAGCTCCGGGAAGGAGAAGGGAGAACTGCAGTGGTAGCCCTTCTCGGAAACTCATTCTACTGATCCAGACTCCAACCATAGATAGACTGAGACCAGACACCAGAGAATCTGAGAGCTGCCAGCCCAGCAGAGAGGAGACAGGCATAGAAAAAAAAAAATAACATGAAAAACTCCAAAATAAAAGCAGAGGATTTCTGGAGTTCTGGTGAACACAGAAAGGGGAAGGGCGGAGCTCAGGCCTTGAGGCGCATATGCAAATCCCGAAGAAAAGCTGATCTCTCTGCCCTGTGGACCTTTCCTTAATGGCCCTGGTTGCTTTGTCTCTTAGCATTTCAATAACACATTAGATCTCTGAGGAGGGCCCTTTTTTTTTTTTTTTTTTTTTTTAATCCTTTTTTCCTTTTCTAAAACAATTACTCTAAGAAGCCCAATACAGAAAGCTTCAAAGAATTGCAATTTGGGCACGTCAAGTCAAGAGCAGAACTAAGAGAGCTCTGAGACAAAAGGCAATAATCCAGTGGCTGAGAAAATTCACTAAACACCACAACTTCCCAAGAAAAGGGGGGTGTCCGCTCACAGCCACCATCCTGGTGGACAGGAAACACTCCTGCCCATCGCCAGCCCCATAGCCCAGAGCTGCCCCAGACAACCCAGTGTGACGGAAGTGCTTCAAATAACAGGCACACACCACAAAACTGGGCGTGGACATTAGCCTTCCCTGCAACCTCAGCTGATTGTCCCAGAGCTGGGAAGGTGGAGCAGTGTGAATTAACAAAGCCCCATTCAGCCATCATTTGAGCAGACTGGGAGCCTCCCTACACAGCCCAGCAGCCCAGAACTGCCCTCGGGGGACGGCACTCACCTGTGACATAGCACAGTCATCCCTCAACAGAGGACCCGGGGTGCACAGCCTGGAAGAGGGGCCCACTTGCAAGTCTCAGGAGCCATACGCCAATACCAAAGACTTGTGGGTCAGTGGCAGAGACAAACTGTGGCAGGACTGAACTGAAGGATTAGACTATTGCAGCAGCTTTAAAACTCTAGGATCACCAGGGAGATTTGATTGTTAGGGCCACCCCCCCTCCCCGACTGCCCAGAAACACGCCCCACATACAGGGCAGGCAACACCAACTACACACGCAAGATTGGTACACCAATTGGGCCCCACGAGACTCACTCCCCCACTCACCAAAAAGGCTAAGCAGGGGAGAACTGGCTTGTGGAGAACAGGTGGCTCGTGGACGCCACCTGCTGGTTAGTTAGAGAAAGTGTACTCCACGAAGCTGTAGATCTGATAAATTAGAGATAAGGACTTCAATAGGTCTACAAACCCTAAAAGAACCCTATCAAGTTCAGCAAATGCCACAAGGCCAAAAACAACAGAAAATTATAAAGCATATGAAAAAACCAGACGATATGGATAACCCAAGCCCAAGCACCCAAATCAAAAGACCAGAAGAGACACAGCACCTAGAGCAGCTACTCAAAGAACTAAAGATGAACAATGAGACCATAGTACGGGATATGAAGGAAATCAAGAAGACTCTAGAAGAGCATAAAGAAGACATTGCAAGACTAAATAAAAAAATGGATGATCTTATGGAAATTAAAGAAACTGTTGACCAAATTAAAAAGATTCTGGACACTCATAGTACAAGACTAGAGGAAGTTGAACAACGAATCAGTGACCTGGAAGATGACAGAATGGAAAATGAAAGCATAAAAGAAAGAATGGGGAAAAAAATTGAAAAAATCGAAATGGACCTCAGGGATATGATAGATAATATGAAACGTCCAAATATAAGACTCATTGGTGTCCCAGAAGGGGAAGAAAAGGGTAAAGGTCTAGGAAGAGTATTCAAAGAAATTGTTGGGGAAAACTTCCCAAATCTTCAAAACAACATAAATACACAAATCATAAATGCTCAGCGAACTCCAAATAGAATAAATCCAAATAAACCCACTCCGAGACATATACTGATCACACTGTCAAACACAGAAGAGAAGGAGCAAGTTCTGAAAGCAGCAAGAGAAAAGCAATTCACCACATACAAAGGAAACAGCATAAGACTAAGTAGTGACTACTCAGCAGCCACCATGGAGGCAAGAAGGCAGTGGCACGATATATTTAAAATTCTGAGTGAGAAAAATTTCCAGCCAAGAATACTTTATCCAGCAAAGCTCTCCTTCAAATTTGAGGGAGAGCTTAAATTTTTCACAGACAAACAAATGCTGAGAGAATTTGCTAACAAGAGACCTGCCCTACTGGAGATACTAAAGGGAGCCCTACAGACAGAGAAACAAAGACAGGACAGAGAGACTTGGAGAAAGGTTCAGTACTAAACAGATTCGGTATGGGTACAATAAAGGATATTAATAGAGAGAGGGAAAAATATGGCAAACATAAACCAAAGGATAAGATGGCCAATTCAAGAAATGCCCTCACGGTTTTAACGTTGAATGTAAATGGATTAAACTCCCCAATTAAAAGATATAGATTCGCAGAATGGATCAAAAAAAATGAACCATCAATATGTTGCATACAAGAGACTCATCTTAGACACAGGGACACAAAGAAACTGAAAGTGAAAGGATGGAAAAAAATATTTCATGCAAGCTACAGCCAAAAGAAAGCAGGTGTAGCAATATTAATCTCAGATAAAATAGACTTCAAATGCAGGGATGTTTTGAGAGACAAAGAAGGCCACTACATACTAATAAAAGGGGCAATTCAGCAAGAAGAAATAACAATCGTAAATGTCTATGCACCCAATCAAGGTGCCACAAAATACATGAGAGAAACACTGGCAAAACTAAAGGAAGCAATTGATGTTTCCACAATAATTGTGGGAGACTTCAACACATCACTCTCTCCTATAGATAGATCAACCAGACAGAAGACCAATAAGGAAATTGAAAACCTAAACAATCTGATAAATGAATTAGATTTAACAGACATATACAGGACATTACATCCCAAATCACCAGGATACACATACTTTTCTAGTGCTCACGGAACTTTCTCCAGAATAGATCATATGCTGGGACATAAAACAAGCCTCAATAAATTTAAAAAGATTGAAATTATTCAAAGCACATTCTCTGACCACAATGGAATACAATTAGAAGTCAATAACCATCAGAGACTTAGAAAAAATCACAAATACCTGGAGGTTAAACAACACACTCCTAAACAATCAGTGGGTTAAAGAAGAAATAGCAAGAGAAATTGCTAAATATATAGAGACGAATGAAAATGAGAACACAACATACCAAAACCTATGGGATGCAGCAAAAGCAGTGCTAAGGGGGAAATTTATAGCACTAAACGCATATATTAAAAAGGAAGAAAGAGCCAAAATCAAAGAACTAATGGATCAACTGAAGAAGCTAGAAAATGAACAGCAAACCAATCCTAAACCAAGTAGAAGAAAAGAAATAACAAGGATTAAAGCAGAAATAAATGACATAGAGAACAAAAAAACAATAGAGAGGATAAATATCACCAAAAGTTGGTTCTTTGAGAAGATCAACAAGATTGACAAGCCCCTAGCTAGACTGACAAAATCAAAAAGAGAGAAGACCCATATAAACAAAATAATGAATGAAAAAGGTGACATAACTGCAGATCCTGAAGAAATTAAAAAAATTATAAGAGGATATTATGAACAGCTGTATGGCAACAAACTGGATAATGTAGAAGAAATGGACAATTTCCTGGAAACATATGAACAACCTAGACTGACCAGAGAAGAAATAGAAGACCTCAACCAACCCATCACAAGCAAAGAGATCCAATCAGTCATCAAAAATCTTCCCACAAATAAATGCCCAGGGCCAGATGGCTTCACAGGGGAATTCTACCAAACTTTCCAGAAAGAACTGACACCAATCTTACTCAAACTCTTTCAAAACATTGAAAAAAATGGAACACTACCTAACTCATTTTATGAAGCTAACATCAATCTAATACCAAAACCAGGCAAAGATGCTACAAAAAAGGAAAACTACCGGCCAATCTCCCTAATGAATATAGATGCAAAAATCCTCAACAAAATACTTGCAAATCGAATCCAAAGACACATTAAAAAAATCATACACCATGACCAAGTGGGGTTCATTCCAGGCATGCAAGGATGGTTCAACATAAGAAAAACAATCAATGTATTACAACACATTAAAAACTCGAAAGGGAAAAATCAATTGATCATCTCAATAGATGCTGAAAAAGCATTTGACAAAATCCAACATCCCTTTTTGATAAAAACACTTCAAAAGGTAGGAATTGAAGGAAACTTCCTCAACATGATAAAGAGCATATATGAAAAACCCACAGCCAGCATAGTACTCAATGGTGAGAGACTGAAAGCCTTCCCTCTAAGATCAGGAACAAGACAAGGATGCCCGCTGTCACCACTGTTATTCAACATTGTGCTGGAAGTGCTAGCCAGGGCAATCCGGCAAGACAAAGAAATAAAAGGCATCCAAATTGGAAAAGAAGAAGTAAAACTGTCATTGTTTGCAGACGATATGATCTTATATCTAGAAAACCCTGAGAAATCAACGATACACCTACTAGAGCTAATAAACAAATTTAGCAAAGTAGCGGGATACAAGATTAATGCACATAAGTCAGTCATGTTTCTATATGCTAGAAATGAACAAACTGAAGAGACACTCAAGAAAAAGATACCATTTTCAATAGCAACTACAAAAATCAAGTACCTAGGAATAAACTTAACCAAAGATGTAAAAGACCTATACAAAGAAAACTACATAACTCTACTAAAAGAAATAGAAGGGGACCTTAAAAGATGGAAAAATATTCCATGTTCATGGATAGGAAGGCTAAATGTCATTAAGATGTCAATTCTACCCAAACTCATCTACAGATTCAATGCAATCCCAATCAAAATTCCAACAACCTACTTTGCAGACTTGGAAAAGCTAGTTATCAAATTTATTTGGAAAGGGAAGATGCCTCGAATTGCTAAAGACACTCTAAAAAAGAAAAACGAAGTGGGAGGACTTACACTCCCTGACTTCGAAGCTTATTATAAAGCCACAGTTGCCAAAACAGCATGGTACTGGCACAAAGATAGACATATAGATCAATGGAATCGAATTGAGAATTCAGAGATAGACCCTCAGATCTATGGCCGACTGATCTTTGATAAGGCCCCCAAAGTCACTGAACTGAGCCATAATGGTCTTTTCAACAAATGGGGCTGGGAGAGTTGGATATCCATATCCAAAAGAATGAAAGAGGACCCCTACCTCACCCCCTACACAAAAATTAACTCAAAATGGACCAAAGATCTCAATATAAAAGAAAGTACCATAAAACTCCTAGAAGATAATGTAGGAAAACATCTTCAAGACCTTGTATTAGGCGGCCACTTCCTAGACTTTACACCCAAAGCGCAAGCAACAAAAGAGAAAATAGATAAATGGGAACTCCTCAAGCTTAGAAGTTTCTGCACCTCAAAGGAATTTCTCAAAAAGGTAAAGAGGCAGCCAACTCAATGGGAAAAAATTTTTGGAAACCATGTATCTGACAAAAGACTGATATCTTGCATATACAAAGAAATCCTACAACTCAATGACAATAGTATAGACAGCCCAATTATAAAATGGGCAAAAGATATGAAAAGACAGTTCTCTGAAGAGGAAATACAAATGGCCAAGAAACACATGAAAAAATGTTCAGCTTCACTAGCTATTAGAGAGATGCAAATTAAGACCACAATGAGATACCATCTAACACCGGTTAGAATGGCTGCCATTAAACAAACAGGAAACTACAAATGCTGGAGGGGATGTGGAGAAATTGGAACTCTTATTCATTGTTGGTGGCACTGTATAATGGTTCAGCCACTCTGGAAGTCAGTCTGGCAGTTCCTTAGAAAACTAGATATAGAGCTACCATTCGATCCAGCGATTGCACTTCTCGGTATATACCCGGAAGATCGGAAAGCAGTGACACGAACAGATATCTGCACGCCAATGTTCATAGCAGCATTATTCACAATTGCCAAGAGATGGAAACAACCCAAATGTCCTTCAACAGATGAGTGGATAAATAAAATGTGTTATATACACACGATGGAATACTACGCGGCAGTAAGAAGGAACGATCTCGTGAAACATATGACAACATGGATGAACCTTGAAGACATAATGCTGAGCGAAATAAGCCAGGCACAAAAAGAGAAATATTATATGCTACCACTAATGTGAACTTTGAAAAATGTAAAACAAATGGTTTATAATGTAGAATGTAGGGGAACTAGCAGTAGAGAGCAATTAAGGAAGGGGGAACAATAATCCAAGAAGAACAGATAAGCTATTTAACGTTCTGGGGATGCCCAGAAATGACTATGGTCTGTTAAATTCTGATGGATATAGTAGGAACAAGTTCACAGAAATGTTGCTATATTAGGTAACTTTCTTGGGGTAAAGTAGGAACATGTTGGAAGTTAAGCAGTTATCTTAGGTTAGTTGTCTTTTTCTTACCCCCTTGTTATGGTCTCTTTGAAATGTTCTTTTATTGTATGTTTGTTTTCTTTTTAACTTTTTTTTTTCATACAGTTGATTTAAAAAGAAGGGAAAGTTAAAAAAAAAAAAAAAGAAAAGAAAAACAAGGAAAAAAAAAAAGATGTAGTGCCCCCTTGAGGAGCCTGTGGAGAATGCAGGGGTATTTGCCTACCCCACCTCCATGGTTGCTAACATGACCACAGACATAGGGGACTGGTGGTTTGATGGGTTGAGCCCTCTACCATAAGTTTTACCCTTGGGAAGACGGTTGCTGCAAAGGAGAGGCTAGGCCTCCCTATATTTGTGCCTAAGAGTCTCCTCCTGAATGCCTCTTTGTTGCTCAGATGTGGCCCTCTCTCTCTGGCTAAGCCAACTTGAAAGGTGAAATCACTGCCCTCCCCACTACGTGGGATCAGACACCCTGGGGAGTGAATCTCCCTGGCAACGTGGAATATGACTCCCAGGGAGGAATGTAGACCCGGCATCGTGGGACGGAGAACATCTTCTTGACCAAAAGGGGGATGTGAAAGGAAATGAAATAAGCTTCAGTGGCAGAGAGATTCTAAAACGAGCCGAGAGATCACTCTGGTGGGCACTCTTACGCACACTTTAGACAACCCTTTTTTAGGTTCTAAAGAATTGGGGTAGCTGGTGGTGGATACCTGAAACTATCAAACTACAACCCAGAACCCATGAATCTCGAAGACAGTTGTATAAAAATGTAGCTTATGAGGGGTGACAGTGGGATTGGGAAAGCCATAAGGACCAAACTCCACTTTGTCTAGTTTATGGATGGATGTGTAGAAAAGTAGGGGAAGGAAACAAACAGACAAAGGTACCCAGTGTTCTTTTTTACTTCAATTGCTCTTTTTCACTCTAATTATTATTCTTGTTATTTTTGTGTGTGTGCTAATGAAGGTGTCAGGGATTGATTTAGGTGATGAATGTACAACTATGTAATGGTACTGTAAACAATCGAAAGTACAATTTGTTTTGTATGACTGCGTGGTATGTGAATATATCTCAATAAAATGATGATTAAAAAAAAAATAAAAGTAAGCATGTTCAAAAAAAAAAAAAAAATCCTATTGGCTACTATTCCCAAACTTAATAATGAACATCCATTTCAGAAAGAAACATTAATTTCTCAGAGTCAGTCATCTAGCATCATTATTATGACTATTAGATTTTTCTGGAGTATTCTTTCACTACAGTCAGAACTGAGGAGAGGGAATGAACACATTCCATTTCTAACAGCGCCCCACTGGGCTGGACATGTGTGAAGGATGGATGGCCCCAGGATACCAGATCAGACTGTTGTATCGTGAGCTGCACTGAGGCAACCCCAAGCAGGGAGGGCAGAAGAAAACCCATTAAAGCGGCTATGAAGCCCCACTTCAAACAAAGGGGTTGAGCTGCAGGCAGCAGGAAACAAGCAGCAGGCAGGCCAGGCTGGCTACAGCAATAAGGGATTGCAGGAGGGGGTTGTTTTTTGAGTTCCAGGATGACCTCAGGTCTCAGAGGCAGAGTCCCAATCAATCAACCACCAGATCGGCAGAGCTGCAAATGTAACTCAAAAACAGCCTTTGTGTGGACAGTGGCCTATGGAGTGGAAAGGGCTAGGACTGCCACCCTAGACTTTTTAGCCCCATCTGTACTCACTGATAACAATCCCCATTAGTAGTATTATCTTCAAATACCTTTGGAACATCAGCATAAATTTAACTAACATACTATCTCTGTGAATACAAATAAGAGTGTCAGGACCTGAGTAGGGAGGATAATAATACGTGATATCTTTATATTTTGTAGATGGATTTCTTTTACAGTGGAGCCATAAAAAATATATCTGCATATGTGAAGCAAAAAAAAAATATTAGAAGTATGTACACTAACAATGTTATCCATATTTATCTCTGGATGGTAGAGTCACAGGTGATTTTGACCTATATCCTTTTTGTTTACCTATATTTTCTAAATTTCCTGTAGTAAATATGTACTCCTTGGGTCATTTTGTAAGTTTTAAAAGGCTTTTTTGTTGTTGAAATGTTTTTTAAATAAAAACAAACAACCTTTTATAAGAGTTTTAATTTATCCTTAATCTCAAAGATATCATTTGAGACAAGGGATTAGCATTTCTAAAGATAGAGCATGGTACAATATATTCATGTACCCTTTGGGAAAAAAGGTTCTATAAATAAGTTACAAGAGGTCCTTGGCAGGGGCTCAATCTCAGTAATAGAGCCAGTCCTAAATTCTAAAACAAGAGTTGGCCAGAATACCAGTTCCACTGAATTTCAGAATCCTGACATATAAGAAACATTTTTTTTTCTTGACTTTCAGAATCTTACCCTGAAACAATAATCAGAGTTTGGTTTGTCATTCTCTACAAAGTTGGAGACTGATATGTTAGAGCCAGTTCATTCCAGCTTGAGACAGTAGATTGTGTCTATCTCTTCCCAACTCTGCATTCAGTGGCATCACATTGATAGCTTGCAACCAGCCATGGTGGGAGTTTTTACACCAACTGGCAAATGCTACAAATCAGGGCTTTCTCCTCTCCCCAGAGAGCATGTTGTTAAACATTAACAGCACACTACTAGATGGGAACATCTAACTTCCTCTGCTATTCAGTGGAGCCACTGTTTGTCCAGTGCTTGCATGGGGGAGAGAAAACTTTTATTTGTACCAAAGTTACACTACATTGTTATAAAAACTGTGGCAGGGATATTTAGGTTGGATTCAACTCAAGTTTAGCTGTTAGCTCTGCCATTAGAGAGCTGTGGTATCTTACAACCCCTCCTGGGCTGCAGTTCTTTCATCTCTCCAATGGGAGGACTAGACAATGGCTAGTCCATACTGGATAGCCTATGATCCTGAGCTGGAAAGGCAATGAGGTATAGTGGTTCAGTGCTCACTCAGACTTTGAAGAGAAGATAGCCCTTGGTTTAAATCTTGGCTCTGCAATTACAAGCATCTGTGTTACCTCCGGCAAGTTATCTAACGTCTCTGAGCCTCCATTTCCTCATATGTAAAATAAGGATAATACCTTCATTATAGGGCTGTTGTTAGGATTAGATGAGATCATTCTTGGCAATCCTAGTAGTAGTCACCAATAAATGCTAACTATTATGATTAAACCTGTTCCCACTTGTTCATGACACAAAAATGCCTTAGAATCACAGGCAAAACTTGAATTGCTAAGATACATGTATAATATTATTGCCTTGGCCCCAGCAGACATTATAACCTATATAGATTAACCATCACTGGAAACAGTGGTAGAGCATTACTTGCACCATAAATATAGATAATAAAAGGAGGATGGGGGCCTAACATTTATTGTATACTATGTTGGGCATTTTATACACGCTTTATTTGTCTAATGTGCACATGCACTGGGTGAGACAGGTATTTCTGGTTTTATTTTGTGTCCTTTGTAAAGATGTGACTTCTGAAGCTCAGAGATGTTAAGTAACTTGCTCAAAGATCTACAGCTAATACTGTCAGGGCCAAAAATCCTCTCCAGAAGAGACCAACTCAAGTAACCCCTGAAGGTATTGCAAACTGTATTCTTTCAGAAACACAGACATGGGAGTAATTCCATTGATTAGAAGGAGGAGGGGTAGATTAAATGAACTCTGGAACAAAAATAAAATCATAGATTTAAAAAATAAAATCTGCAGTAGGTATGGAATAGTGAAGTGGTGGTAGCTAAATCCAATACTTTTTAAAAAGTATTAGCCTAAATTATGAAAAGTGTCTTGAAAAATTCATAGTTTCCATCTTTTCCCTAAATATTTTGGGATTGGATCATTCCTATATACTCTCGAAGGGCAGTGGTTCTCCAAATACGGTCCCGAGACCAGTAGCATCAGCATCTCCTAGCAACTTGTCAGAAATGCAAATTCTCAGGCTCCCACCCCTTAGCTACTGAGTCAGAAACTCTGGGAGCATCCCCCCACCAAGTCTTACAGATGATTCTCAAGCACTCTACAGACTGAGAACCGGTATTGTAGCAATAGTTTGAAATAGTGAAAAACAAGAATTCAACTCAGGTGTCAAAAGAAATCTTCATATATAAATACATATTGTCCCAACATGCTTATGGGTGGTGACAATTTAAGTGCACATTTAAAGTGCTTCAGCTTCAAGAAAGATTTAAATCATTCATATTTCCATATGTAACAACTAAACCTTGCAGAACACTGAGCTTCATATCTCTCTGCCACACATACCAGTCTTCCAAAAAGTGCTTATAATTGATTTTCGTGAAAGAGCAGCTTCTGAAAAATAATTCATGTTCAAAGGACCTTGGTCCTTAATATTGACACCTTTTTATGGTTTGGGGGCAGCAAGGAGGCAGAGAGTAGTAAATAGCATGCAGCTGGCTGTCAAAATCCAACTCTTTCCTTTTTAAGAGCCAGAACTCAAGGTTTTAGCTAGCAATGAGCAGGGAAAGTTTTGCTTACACTACAGAACCTAGGCAAGGACCATCAATCCCTCTGAAATGTCTTCTGGTCTGTCACTTAACTCTGTTTCCTACACAATGAATTTTGCTGCAGCCAAGCTTAGCCTGGGCGGGGTGGGGTGGGGGCAATCAGCTCTCAGGTGCACATCCCAGCAGCCTGATTTTGCTTCAAGTCATCCCAAAAGAATGTGCCCTACTGACAGTTTCCTTTTCATTATTAATGTGAAATTAACTAAATCTGTGTTCTGCAAAGATGCAGACGATTATAAATGTTAACCATGTCTAGGAGTGGGATGGTATTTTTATTTCTTAATATTTATTGCATTTTCTGGGTTAAAATAAATTATTTTTGCAATGGGCATCATTTTAATTTAAAATTTTAATTTTTAATTTTTTAAAAAAATTTTAAGCTTTAAACACAGAATATAAGTATTGTTTTAAAGTAGATGACTCTGAGTGTGAGTCTGTGTGTTTGTGTGCTTGTGTGCATGTCTGTGTGTCCGTGTGCATGTGTTGGAAGGGTAGCTGGGGAGAATCTCATAACCACATCTTGAAAAAGTAAAAATCTGTGGCTGTGGGATCTACTGTTAAGGCAATAAATGCCTGGCTGAATTCCCTCTGTAACAGATCTCAGATGGTAATACCCTCACAAGACTCTACCTTGATTTTAAAGTCAAATATTCTCAAGATTCAGATGGAAGCTTTGCTTGTAGAGGGGCAGAAAAAAAGGGGAGAAAATAAGGACAACAAATAAAGTTATTTCCACCTGGGGATAAATAACGATGTTATGTGCAAAGAAAAAGCACTGAAGCTGTTATCTCTAGAGGCAGCAAGAAATATAAATTACACACACAGAGACACACACACACACACACAACACAGTAAAGCAAGCTCTCTATATAATCACTGCACAAGGTTCATAATTAGGGATCATTTCTGCCAGAAAGCATAGTGACAGGTAAAATACCCTTCGCAAATTGCCTAAATAATTGCCATCATAATGCAAAACCTCTTCTCCAATGAATGCAGCAGTCTTTAGGACACAGACATCTCGATCAGTACACTCCTGCCCTACAGCCGTTGCTTTGGAGTCAGGGGAATGCACACATTTGGAGGAATATTTGTTAGGCAATTGTGAAGTGTGTGTATGTGTGTGTTTGTGCATGCTGGCTACCTGACTGTGCTTCCATTTTCTTTCCTTTACCTCCAGATAAAAATGGAGGGACACATCTGACCCATCAGAAGTAAATTCTAAAAATGTGTTTAATGTGAATTACAACCCAACATTTTACATTGGGAGGTGTGAATAGCAAGCTCTCCCCTCAAAAGTGGGATTTTACTTTGCCAAGAAGCAAGGAGTCAAAGTGCTTTGCCTACATGCTTCACAGAACCCTGGTGACAAACTTGTGAGGAAGACATTAATCTGACCAAATGGACAAAGAAACTTTACTCTGAAAGGAGTGAACCACAAACAAGTCCCTTTTATTGAGCACTTATCCTGCGTATGGGACTGGGCTATGTGCTCTCTATGCATTATCTCATTTAATCCTCACCACATCTGATTAGGGTTGAATATTCCTGGGTGGGCCTTGAAAGTCACAGCATAAACCTGGTACACATCTTTGGGGCATCCGAGCCTCTATTTTAAAGATCAAACTAAGCCAATTACATTATGGAGGAGACTACAAAATAGGACTGAATTTTTAAGATAAAGCATGAGAATCGATTTTATTGGGTGCTTTGGGCACCATGCCAAGGTCCCTAAGGGAAATTATGTGCCCTCTACTATTAGCACTTTATTATACCATACTGCTTCTAAAAACGGTAGCAGGCAATTCTTTTCTATCATCTTATGAGATTTACTAGAACTTTGCAGTTCCATGTGGGGATGTCTTAATTAATGGAATAAATATATACCGGTTTTATTTCCTCTAACCAATTGCCCACCAGTGGAATCCCACTATATACTTTTCTGTTATCAGGGTGATAGGCCACACGTTGAAGAGGTGACATTGCTGAGCTACACAGGGTAGTGGTGGCAAGAAATAGGAAATGCCGGGCAAGGCCACAATCTTCAGTACTTCTAGGTCCCAATGTCCTTTCCTCTAATTCCTGGGTCCTGCTCCTCAGTGCAGTGACAAGCTAGGTCTCTTCAGAAATGCCTTCCACAGTGTAGTCAAGCAAGCTTCCTTCTTTTTGCATGATTATCGCTTCCCAAACAATCTCCAAATTCATCTTCTTTTTATAATGGAGGAGAATGAGAAAACAAGCTTCAGTATATAGACTGCCTCTTGGTCAACCTTGTTAGATGGGCTTCATTTCTGGCTCTATGGCCTTGGGTTATATGTAAATCAATGTACTGTTCATTTATGATTTTCCCAATGTTTGGATACCTGTATAGGAGGCTTTGTGTTCAGGCTCAGGAGAAAGAAAAGAAGATTAGGAGAAAAGGCTAAAGGAATTCACAACTCCAAAGATCACTTCCCACAGAGGTGGCATTTAAATGAGCTTTAAAGGATGGGAAGAATTTCATTAGCCAGAGATTATAGGGTGAGGGAGAAGCATTCCAGAGGGAAGGAACAGCATAAGCAAACATTTGGTGGGGGAGGGAGGTGGTGAGAAAGATCGAACAAAGAAGCACAGGGCATATCCAGGAAACGCAAGATGAGTACTCCAGGATGTGTGAGATTAGAGTACATTATGGAAGTGGTGGGAAAGTAAGCTAGAAAGATCTTCAAAGTGTTTTTTTTTTTTTTTTAATTCAGTTTTATTGAAATATATTCACATACCATACAATCATCCATGGTATACAATCAACTGTTCACAGTACGATCATATAGTTATGCATTCATCACCACAATCTATTTCTGAACATTTTCCTTATATCAGAAAGAATCAGAATAAGAATAAAGAATAAAAGTAAAAAAAGAACACCCAAACCATCCCCCCATCCACCCTATTTGTCATTTAGTTTTGTCCCCATTTTTCTACTCATCCATCCATACACTGGATAAAGGGAGTGTGATCCACAAGGTTTTCACAATCACACTGTCACCCCTTGTAATCTACATTATTATACAATCATCTTCAGGAGTCCAGACTACTGGGTTGGAGTTTGGTAGTTTCAGGTATTTACTTCTAGCTATTCCAATACATTAAAACCTAAGAGGTGTTAACTATATAGTGCATAGAATGTCCACCAGAGTAACCTCTCAACTCCATTTGAAATCTCTCAGCCACTGAAAGTATTTCGTCTCATTTTGCTTCCCCTTTTTGGTCAAAAAGATATTCTCAATCCCACGATGCTGGGTCCCGATTTATCCCCGGGAGTCATTCTTCAAAGTGTTTTAATGTCAGGCTTAAGGGTTTGACTTTATTCAAATGGCAGAGAAGCACCATGAAATGTTTTTGGTGGCAAGTAATGCAATCAGAGAAATGAGAATCAGAGGAATTTTGTAATAATATGTAAGAGCAAGGAAGAGGGAAAAGGAGAGAGACCTTGCAAATGAACAGGTTAAGGTGTCACATAGGATGCGAAAGGAATATTGAGATGTGGTCTCTTCCCTCAAGAAACATATACTGAGATAAACTAAAACTAACATACACCATGAAATTATTTCATGCTGCTCAGTATAGTTCTATAAATGCTTTTTTTTATGACATGGATTATACCAATTCTGAACACACATTTCATTTTCACAAGTGCTATTTTCTATGGTAACAAATATTACGGGCACACTGCAGCATGGAATTTTGAACCCTCTGACCTGAAACTCATCCTTCTTTCCTCATATTAACAAATCATCATTCACAGGAGGGAAAAAGAAAGACTTCCCCCAAATAGTCTTTTCTTTAGGATGGTCTTTAAATTCCCTTTCCTCACCTCATTTAGCAAACTAGGCCTTCACAGGGTAGCAAGGCCTTTAAACTGCCATAGTCACCCCTTTCCACTCCCAAATCACCTGTGCTAATTTGCTGACGAGACCTCTAAGATTACAAGCAAATAACATTTAGGAAGAAAAACATGCTATCTCCATGGCAACATGAAACTCTGAGAGGGAGTCCACCTTGAAATCACAAAACAATGGTCTTTTTGAGAAGTCTCTAGGGCCTGGTTATACATTTTCTTATTAAGAGTTGGTTGTTTTTTGCGTCTACTTTTCAAACCCACAAATATAAGCCCTAACTCTTGAAATTCCTATGCAAGTAGTGTCTTTCTTTTCCATCCATCATTGACATATAAAGTTGTGATGCTGAAGGGAAAAAGGAAGTTCATTCACATAGTGGACAATTATTGTGCAAATCACTGTGCTAAGTGCTCTAAGACATACAATAACAAAAATGTTGAGATATCAAAGTCATCCTGGAACATCCGTGGGAACAGAGGAGGGGGGAGTGAGCAAAAATTATGAGGAACCCACTTGCACTGATCACTGTAGCAATACAGAGATTATATACGTGGATATCCCAAGCCAGTTCTGATATTCTTTGTCCTATCCCTGCCTAAATCATCACCATCAAAAATGTCCAAGAAATGTCAATACTTTGGGATCAAAAATATATCTTACCTTTGCTTCTTCCACCTAGAAGCATATAAAGGTTTCTGGACAGACTAGGTGCCCAATTTTGGGTTCAAAAATTAGAATCAATTGATTTGTTTTTTCATTTAACACGTATCAGTTGAGCACTGCCACGTCCTAAGCACTGTTATATGGATAAAGTGGCAAAAAGGTAGACAAGGACCCCGGCCTCACGGAACTCATGTTTTGGTGAGGGTACTCACACATAAATGAAGAAAACATAATTTCTGATAGTGGATATAAACAGTGAAGGAAATCACAGGGTGATCTGATAGAGCATGGCAGGGAGGGACCTACTTTAGATTGAGTGGTCAGGGAAGATCTCTCTGAGGAGGGGATGGCATCTGTAAGGGCACTTGAATGACGACCAAGAGCCAGCCATGAAAAACTCTTAGAGAAGAAAGCTATAAAATAGGGGGAAGAGAAAATAAAGAGTTTAGAAGCCAATAATAACAGCAAGAATTTATATGGTATTAAACATGTGACAGACATTGTTCACATATTTTACATACTGAAGTCATTTAATTCTCACAACAACCCCACGAGGTAGATACTATTAATAATCCCATTTTTCAGAGGAGAAAACTGAGATAGAGAAATTCCAAGACCAGCCTAATATCAATAGCTAATAAATTACAGGTCTAGGATTGAAACCTAGGAAATCTTGCTCCAAAGAACATATCTTAACTATATGGGGAGGAGGGGTTCAAACAATACAAGGATCTATCCTTAAGAGTTGGAATTTGCTTAACACACAGAGAAAAGTCTAACAAAACCACCCAGGCAATTACTGGACCAACAAAGTAGCTTGGCTTCTAGGAAGCAGGTAAATTTGAGCAGTGAGAGGACTCATCTCATATTGAATCACATTTGAAACATGGAATTTTGATCTGCAGAGCTGCAGGTTACTCCTGAGTTCCCAGACTTAAACTTTTATATGACATTCAAAAGTGTGAGAAAAAAGGCCGGAAATACCAGAGTGTAGGAATATTAGCCCTCCTCATAAACAAGGACCATAAATCCAAGTTTCCATCACCTACCTAAAGAACTCTCCAAGAAAAACAGTCTGATTAAATGAGATAAGTGTGAAGAAGCTGGCAACATGTCATCAGTACAGACAGTTGGTTCAGGGGTATAATCATCATTCTTCATTTCCCTGGAATTTTTCATCTGCATTACTTATTTACTAGAATAAAAAGAGCAGACGTTAATACCTTTCATCCGAAAAAACTTAAGATGCCTGCAAACATTAACTCATCAGTTTCACAACATAAAGAAGAATAAAAGTCTTTTCAATTCCTTTGAAAGAAAAAAGGGAAGGATTTTAAGCTCTAAATAATTTTTGTCCATATCACATCATTCTAGACTGTCCTCTATTCTTTTTTAGCTGTTTCATGTTTTTTATTATTATCTTCTTAGCATACATGCATATATACAAACAGATAACTCATTTAATAAACACTTACTTTGATGGGCAGAACCCTTGAAGGTAGACAGGACTGGGACAACAGAAAAAGAAGTGTTATAGCTCAAGATATTTGGTAGTTTTCTCATTATACACACTGGGAATGAGACGATACAAGATTCAAAAGCCTGCAACCAACAGGCGAAGCCTCCTCTGCCTATTTCATAGTCCCTAGCCCAGAGTTAGGTGGCTTCTAGGTAAAGACAGAATGAAATTATTTGAATCTGAGCATCTACCCCAGCTTTGGCCCTAAAATGTCACCAGGAATTTGGTAAAATTTCACTTGCATCCTCTGCCTCAGTTTCCCTACCAGACAACAGCTGAGATAGGGGCAGCAATAACACACAGACGCTCACTCTTACATAAAACTGCTAATGTGATTCCTCATTAAACTCTAGGTTGAAAACCAACTTCCTTACCATGGCATAAAAGACCCTCTATGCCTACTCCTCTGATCTTCTCTTGATACTTCCACCAACCTCCCTTTACACTATATATTCCTCTCTTTTACCCCCTGCCTTTCGCATACACTGTTACTTCTTCTTCTAATGCCACCACTTCTTCATCTCTCTTCTCCCTCTCCCTTTCTCCTGAATAACTCCAACTTGCCAACTTTTCCTTGGGGACTTTTAGGACAGTAACTCTGGCAGTTAAGTATAGGATGGATGAGAATAGGGTTAGCTAGGGATTGGAAGCACAGCTAGAAGGTGTTTTGTAATCTTGTAACCCTTACAACACATTGGCCTGTTAAAATCAGTTGTGGACTATAGACAAAAAACATTGTTACAAATAACTGTTAAAATTAAAGTACATCCTTGACCTTGGGTATGCAAAGATAAATAAGACCCTGTTCTGATTAAAATGTAAGCCATCAAAAAAAATTAATGTACAAAAGTTTGCAAATAATTGAAAGCAGATTCACGATTTTTCCTATATAATATCACTAGCTCTCAGGTTCCCTGAGAAAACTTGCATGGTCCCTCCCCAGAAACCTAGGGTGCCATAGATGCCCACAACACCCTTAGGCATGGCACTTAGAACTGTGTATTGGAACTATCAGTTTTCTTGTCTGTCTTCCCCATTAGACTATTTCTGTATTTCTGTATTTCCAGTGCCAGGCACAGCAACTTATACAGAATATGCATTTGCTAAATGGGGGCATGAATGGCCATTGACAGGTAAGGTGACTAAGAAAACAGTAAGAGTTCCTTTGAGGACCAGTATGGCTCCACCTTGTTTTACCTGTAACATCTAAGCACACCTAAGTTCAATGGATAATAACTCATAAGAAATTTTCTCATCTTCTCATTCTAGGTTATCATACAACTTGATCAATATATATATATTTTTTATTTTAGGATACTGCAGACTTAATAGAACAGATGGCTTTCTTCAGCTCTCCTTTCTTTTGAATTCTGTCTTTGCTGGCAAAACAGCATAAGGTACAGTATGAGTGGAATAAAGTAGCTTAAATGGAAAGCTGGGAGTCCTGCCCCTTTCTGGAAGGTGACATTTCTGTAGACTAGACACGGGGAGGGGGAATAAGTAGAAAGAGCTTCAGAGTCTTAGGCACTGGATTGACACTAGACATATATAGAGGTTGAACATGGTTCAAGACGGAGCATAGCCCCGAATTATTATGGAAGCCAAACTATCCACAGCACTCAAAAGATACTATTTTCAAGTCCTTGGTCATCAGTTATTCCCTCCATTTCCCAAACCATCAACATTTCATTCTCCCTTGGCTCCTTCCCACCTTCTAAAAAATGTTTGTCTCTTGCAGCATTTCATTTGATCCTCAAACCAGGTCCATGTAAATCAAACCCAAGTAATTATCCTTATCCCATTTTAGAAATGAGAAAACTGAGGGCCAGAAAATGAAGCAAATTATCCAAGGCTACACAGCTAGTAATTGACCAGAGCCAGGACTCTAACCTAGATGTGTTTGACACTGAAGTCCTTATTTTTATCCACTCTGCTGCTATTGCCTTCTTATCTAACTCAGGCAGGCTGCAATTGCACGTTTCCCCTCTATTATTCTGTCCTTTAAGGTAATGGAAGACAACTGTCTACACTATGCACGCAATACTCTTCCCTGTACCAGAAGATTCATGATCAATGTCTATCTAGTTATTTTTTTAAAATTAGACATGGCTGGTATAGCCTTTAGACTCTATTTAGCAGATCTTTAATTAAATCAGTCAGACATGGAAAAATTTATTAAGTGCCTACTAGGTGCCCACTCTGTGTGTTCCAGGAATCAAAACAAATTCTTGGCTTGAAGTGGGAACAATGTATAAATATAGCACAAGTTAGTAAGCAGCAGGTACTAGTGAGCACATGCATGGCTTTTAAGTGCTCATAGTCATAACTTCTGGAAATTTAAGGATAGAGGCAGTCATCACTTGCCTTTGGGAAGTACAGGTTTGGGGGAAATACCACCTGCATAAAAAATTTGTAGTTAAGGAAATAAAAAAAAGTCCCATATACACATCTTACTTGTGTAGAGTTAACAGATGTAATCCAGAACTGTTCTATTCAGAGCAGCTGCTATTAGACTGGACACAGCTGGACAAAAGTCATTAAGTTCAAGAGTGAAGTAATTTCTAAGCACACCAACAGCTGTGTTGATCATATTTGGAGGCAATCAGTTTTTTTTTTTTTGTTCTGTGTGCTAGCTAGCATTGAATGCCCTTACCCAACTTCCAGATAACCCCACACATCAGAGATCTATCAAATATTCCTTAATTTCAATTGCTATGGCCCTCACATCCTTTCCTTCCTTCCAGTTTCACTTTTCCATCCTGTTCAACTATGACTCTCTGCAACCTGAAATTATCAACCAATTAATCTACAGTCTATTATGCACATGGTACTGTTGGGAACACGAAGTCTCTGTCTCTCAGGAACTTACGAACTGCTAATATTTGGGAGACAAGAATGACTCACATGAGAAAATCACTAGAATTTATTGTCTCAAACTGTTGCAAGTCAAATGAGTATGCAGACAGGACTATAAGATTTCAGAAGAGGGGACAGAGAGATAATGGTCAGTTCACTTTAACGAAAAAGTTGCCACCTGAACTCTTGAAGGAATAGTGGGTTGGCATTTAAGAAGGGGATGGGGGACTTTATAAGTAAGGAGGAATGGGAGTGATTCATTGGAGAAAGACTGGGTAGATCTGGAAAACTAGTCTGGGCCCAGATCAGGGAGGACTTGTGTTCCCAGTAAAGAGTCTGACTGTCATTTTATAGGAACCTGAAGGCTGAAAATATCGAGATGATAGTCCACAGGATACTGCAAACATTGATTTACCACTTGAATTTTGTGGAAACCAGTCCCTACAACCCTACCATGCAATATTTAATTATTCTTCTGCTATCACTTTTAATTCTGTTTTCAAGGATTTTTTTCCCTCCAGTTGATTAAAATAATATATTTATGGTCTGAACCTTAGCTCCAATGCCTTTATCCCTTAGCAGTCACAACCTGAAAAGTCACTAATGCCTATCATATTGCACTCAGCTTAATTAACTGCACAAATAGATTGTTTCTCTAACTCAAGAATTATCTGGAGAGAGAAATAAAAGTTTAGGGAGGAAGCTATGAAAAGCAGAAGCCAGAAGACAGATTTATCTCACTCAGAAAGCCATACTGGTTATCATAACAATAACAAATATTTATAGAGGGCTTTCATCCTGAAGAATCCCAGAGCCCCAGAGCAATGAACACTTGTGGTAAGTAGATTAAAGGAGCTACTCAGCCATCCAAGAGAGGAATCCCTCTCACCCAGGCCCAGTGCACTAAGTCATTCCTGGGACAGCATCTGATTTTAGCCAAAGGATTTTAAAGGAAGCTGGATGGAACTTCCAAATCATAAAACCTGGAGCGCATGCATAAAGAACACCCCAGAATCTTTTCTCAAGAGATAGCCTGGAGCAACAGACATAACCATAATCATCTTAAGTCTCATGTGTTAAGATCACAACAGCCTCAGAGCCAAGTGAAACCTCAATGACTTGAGATAAAAGAAGTCAGAAACACCATGAGATAATGTTTCATATTTGAAACCATAGATTTATCTTATTAACACATATCTTAATAAAGGAATTCAATAAGTATTTACTGGGAGTATATTAAGGAGAAAGGCTTATAATCTCTTCAGAAATTCAAGTCAAACCATTAATAATAAAGAGTATGGTGTTCTGGTACCATTCCTGGATCTATCAATAAGTAGCTGTATGATCTTGGAGAAGTCATTTGGCATCACTGGAGGGAGCTATATATCTCAACTCAACTCTTTTGTCTGGGTAGAATGGTTACTGGTCACTTGGCTTAAGGCCCCATTTGGAAACCCGAGAAACAATCTTCTAGACAGCTTGGTGCTCCTGAATTACAAGTTTAATAAAAAGTAAAAAAGAGGAACAGGTTGCAAGAGGGTAGATCTTGGAAAGATGGGTAAAATCTACAGGAATATTGAAGCATGAACCTAGTCCAGTGGTTTCCAGTGATTCCATGGAGCATGAAATTTCCTTGGGAGCATCTCAAGGTTCACCAAAGGGGCCAAGAAGGCTGGGCTCCCAAACCAATGCTGAAATGTCCTCTACATCTTTTTTTATTTTTGAAAAACATATAGTCTATGTTGGATAACTCCAGTTAGTGGGAACTCCTTCCCTCTCAAGCTGGCCTATTGTACCTTTGGAGAGCTCAGGCTGTTGGACAGCTTTTCCTCATATTGTGTTGAAATTTAGTTTCTGTAGCTTCAACCCCTTGATCCTAGCTCCAGTCCTTGTGGCAATATACAACAAGGCTAATCATTTCCCCCCATGATAGCCCTCCAAATATTTAAAGACACCCAACCTGTCCCAGAAGTCACTTGTTCTACAGTTTTCACAGTCCCAGTTCCTTCACCTGTGCCTTCACTTCCCAGGTTTTCTGAACACAATTCACATGTCTTACATAAGTGTTAAACCTCATGGCCCAGAATCATCCTTAAACCTTCAAGTATGATCTAACCAGTGCAGAAGAATGCAGGACAATCAATTCCCTCAGTCTAGAGATTATGTTACATTTACTTCCTTTCATGCAGTATGAGATTACAATAGCTCAAAAAGAGGATGAACCTCCTCAAACTCAGAGCTGGCCAAAGTGCAGCAGGGTAGAGTGAACTGTAGCTGGAAGTAACATGGGCCTACTGGAAGAACCTAAACATGAAATGGGATTATTATTTAGTAGGGATATTGTAGAGGGTATTTTGTGAAGTAAGTGATACTTTTCCTCTTTGAGCCCTGAAAGTGTATGATTCCACAAATCAACCTCTCATAATCTGACAACCTCTCATAAATCTCTCCAACTAGACCATCAGAACCTCCTAAGAGATTCCCCAAAAGTTGAGTCAGTAAAACAAGCTCCTGTAAGGAATCTAGTGAGCAGTTATGGGTGTAATACAGGAAGATCTATTTTAAGTTCCTTAGTGTGAGACATGCTACATATGTAACCTTTTGTAATGTGACTCAGCCTAATTTTGAGCCTTATCTTAAGACATCCAGACTCCCTCCATTAATACACATGTCCTGTGATGTTGCTACACATGACTACTTGTCATTCGCTAAACATACCATGCATTTTTTGTGTGCTCATGCTGTTTCCTCTGTGTGGGACACTGCTTATCTACTTTGGGGTTCCTACTCAATTTTTAAAATTCAACTCTAATTTATTTCTGCAGCTTTCCTACCTCTACACTTCCCAAATTAGTTAATCCTTCCCCTGCACTCCCAAGGCAATGTTATTATAGTACTTACAAAAACAAATAAAGTTACTTGCTTATGGTCATATATATTTCCATTAGACTTAAAAGCAGAGGCTTTATCTGGATATGGATCACCTCATATTCCCAACAACTAATGCAGTGTCTAGAACTCTGGAACAGAAGAATGTTCAGGACATGTTAAAGGATGGATGGATGAATGGATGAATGGATGAATGGATGGAAGGAAGGAAGGAAGGAAGGAATCCCTCCTTTTATTAGATCTTGAGCTCCTTCAGGGTAAGTACTACATCTAACTATTTTTCATCTAACTCACTTTTGTACCCATAGTGACTTGTACACAGCTAACCTATAATAAATCTCTGTGGAAATGAAAGTTGGTTTAAAAAAATGATTACTAAACACAGAAGACTTAAAAATATAGCATCCCCTCAAGTGCTTAAAATCTCAAAGCTGAAAAGAATAATTTAACAGGGAAGCAATTCAATAACATGATAGACTACCCCAAGTGCTCTAGAAGTTAAGTGAAGGGAGACTGTGAATGTGGGCTGGAGCTGTGTTAGGACAGGGCTTCTAAAGTGTAATGTAAGAGGAATCACTTGGGGAATTTTTTTAAATGCAGAAGCAATTCAGTAGGTCTGGGAGAAGCCTGAAAATCTGCATTTCTAATACATTTCTAAGTGATGCTGCTGCTGCTGGTGTGAGAACCATACTTTCAGTGGTAGTGAGGGCACAAAAAGGCTTATTGGAGGAGGCAGGTCTTAAGCTAGGTGCATTTCATAGCTGTTTTAGCTAGGTGAAAAGGGCAGAAAAGACAGCAAAAGCAAAGGAAGAGAAGCAGGAAAGAGAATATTTTATTCCCAGGAGAGTAAAGGGAATTGCATAAATGGAGTAGAGAGGTATTATAGAGGAATAATTAGTGATGAAGCTAGAGAAGATATGTGGGATAAGATTATTAGCTGTATCAAAAACTCTTCTGAGCTCAACAACAAAAAGACAAACAACTCAAAAACTGGGGAAAGCACTTGGCAGGTAAACTCACTGCCCTTCCCAGGGGTGTAAATCTCCCTGGCAATGTGGGACATGACTCCCTAGGATGACCCTGGACCTAGCATCGTGGGATAGAGAAAACCTTCTTGGTACAAAAAGGGGATGTGAAATGAAACAAAATAAAGTTTCAGTGGCTGAGAGATTTCAAATGGAGATGAGAGGTCTTTCTGGATGCTACTCTTACGCATTATATAGATAACACTTTTTAGTTTTTAGTGTATTGGAATAGCTAGAAGGAAATACCTGAAACTGCCGAACTGCAACCCAGCAGCCTTGACTCTTGAAGATGATCTCATAACTATGTAGCTTACATGGTGTGACTGTGTGATTGTGAAAACTTTGTGGCTCACACTCCATTTATCCAGTATGTGGATGGATGAGTAGAAAAATGGGGACAAAAACTAAATGAAAAATAGGTGGGATGGGGGGATGGAATGCTTTGGGTTTTCTTTTTTACTTTTATTTTTATTCTTATTTTTATTCTTTTTGGAGTAAGGAAAATGTTAAAAAATTGATTGGGGTGATTAATTCTAGAACTGTATGATGGTACTGTGAACAGTTGATTGTACACTGTAGAAGACTGTATGGTATGTGAATATATCTCAATAAAACTGAGTTTTAGAAAAAAAACTGGGCAAAGGACTTGAATAGACATTTTTCCAAAGAAGGTATACAAATGACCAATAAGCACATGAAAAGATACTCAATGTCATTAGCCATTAGGGAAATGCAAATTAAAACTACAATGAGATACAACTTCCTAGAAAGGCTATTACTAAAAAAATGGAAAATAACAAGTGCTAATATGGATGTAGAGAAACAGGAACCCTTGTACATTGTTGGTGGGAATGTAAAATGGTGCAGACACTGTGGAAAACAGGTTGGAGGTTCCTCAAAAAGTTAAACATAGAACTACCATTTGGTCCAGCAATGCCATTTCTAGGTATATATTCAAAAGAATTGAAAGCAGGGACTTGGACAGATATCTGTACACCAATGGTCATAGCAGCATCATTCACAATAACCAAGAGGTGGAAGTAACCCAAGTGTCCATCAGCCGATGAATGGATAAATGAAATGTGGTATATACATATGATGAATATTACTCAGCCTTAAAAAGGAATGATGTTTTGATACATGTGACCACATGGATGAACCCTGACAACATCATGTTGAGTGAAATATGTCAGACACAAAGGGACAGATATTGTATGATCCCACTTAAATGAGACAGCTAGAATATCCAAACTCATAATGACAGAAAGTAGAGTACATGTTACCACGGACAGGAGCAGGGGGAATGGGGAGTTAATGCATAATGGGTTGCATGGTTTCTCTTTGGAGTGACGAGAAAGTTCTGGTAACTGACTGGTGGCAAGCATAGTGCAACACTGTGAATGGGATTAATCCTACTGAATGGTATGCTTGGGAGTGGTTGAGATGGGACAGTTTACGTTGTATATATGTTTCCACAATTTAAAAAAGAGAGAAACTAAAGAGACAATGACAATTTAATGCAATACATGATCCTGAATAGGATCTAATAATGGAGGCTTAAAAAGAAAATATTGAGACATATGGAAAAATTGGAATAAAGACTGTAAGATTTATATCAATGTTAAATCTCTTCAACTTGATAACTGTGTTTAAGGTTGTTACATAAGTGAATGTCCTTGTTCTTAGGAAATGAACATGGAACTATTATGTGTTCAAACAGCATGATATATACAACTTGCTCTCAAACATTCAGAAAACAGACAGATATAGATAGACAGATGATTGATAGATGGATAGATAGAACAATACGGCAAATGTTGCAAGATGTTAAAATTGGTGGATCTGTGTATCTGGGGCGTGGGGGGGTGGTCAACGTTGGAGTTCTCTGTATGGAGTTTGTATTATTTTTGCAATGGTCCTGTACATTTGAAATTATTTCAAAAGAAAAAGTTTAAAAACAACTTCTTCTGAAGAGTATGAACTTTTCTTTGTAAATTACTATGTAGGAACATTATGTATTATCTTCACACCTTATATTGTCTTAGAAGTGTTCAGTTTATAAAACACATTTTTCCCATACATTATTTTCGGCAGATTCTGACAACAACCCTGTGAGTTAGCCCAGGTGTTTTTGTTTCATTTCCATTTTATAGGATGAGGAATCTGAGGCTCACAGAAGTAAGGTAATTTTTCCAAGATTACCCTAACTTGGATTAGAGACAGGACCAAAACCAAATTTCTATGACTCCCATTCCAAAGTGATTTTTTTCATCACACCATGCTGCAGATTGCCACTTTAAACTAGAAAGGGGTACTTGTGAAGTTATTCCAATCTTTTCTTTAACTGCAGCTCATTGTCTGGCTACGGAAAATCTGCCTTCAGAATTATAATTCCCTGGTTTCTCCCTTTCCCCACTCCATTCTCACTGTATGTGAAAGAAGAATGAAATTATTGGAGTAAGAAAGCATGTGGGGAAGCACCTGCTAATCTATTTTGTTTGGGAAAATGAAACTGAACTAGTTTAAGTCTCTTAATGATAACACCAGAGCCTCCTCCCAAAGGTCTCACCAGTTGTAGTTTCCCTTCTGATGCACCTTTTGTTTGAATCTCCCAGCCTGGAGAGCTGATTACTCTGTTATTGCCTATTATGATCCTAGAGGAGACTATTGTTTCCCAAATTTTCCATCTTTATAGATTCTTTTTTGGGGATCTGCGGGGCTAAGGGATTAATAGTAGACAGCATCAGTGTCATACTTTTTGACACTTTCTTTTCAGTTGGAAACAGCTTGTTTTGCCATGTTGGAGTTAAGTGGAACCAAAATCCATCAAAGCAGCTCAGGAATTAGAAAACACTTCTTTTAGAAAGGAGAAGAAAGAGAAATGGACTCAATTCAAAGGTCTACAGAACTTGGTATCATCAAAGAGAAACCTAGCAGGCTCTCAACCAGCACTTCAAACTTGATTAATTTCTAACATATGGGTTGAATGTCAAACAGTACCAAATTGAGTTTATTTGTGTTTATTTTGTTACAAATTATTTAGGCAAGAAAAATTTATGATTGTGTGACCTTGGCCTAGTTCCTTAACCTCTCCAAGACTCAAATATCATTACCTGAGAAAGGGATAAGGAATTGTGCTTATATCATAGGATTGCTGTGAGGATTAAATGGGATAATGTTTATAAGGCACTTTGCACACCATCTGGCACCATATAAGGTGCTCAGTAAATGCTGGGTGGTGCTTTCCCATTTACTCTGATGCTTACTCTGATTAGAACACAAATGGAAACTCAGAGAAACCTGAAGAGCTCATCCCTGTGTCTTTAAAGGTAGGAAACTGGAGAACCCTGCTCTTATCAATTTTAACTATACAGAGCCAAGGCAGATCATTTAGATCAATGATTCTCACTGGACTAAGACCCACATTAAGAAATGCATTCTACAGAGATTCATAAAACAATTATTTCCAGCAACGTAATTTAGAAGTTTCATTCTATTCTATTCTAAACCAATCTTGTCCATTACATTCTATTGAATTGGGAAAAAAAATGATGATCAGAATCCACACAATCTCAAAAAACAAGAATGGGTCTCAACCTGCAGTCTGAAAAACACTGATTTAGATGCTCCTAAATTCCATTTCCTCCAACCATGAAAAGAAGCATCTTTTACTAGTATTATCTAGGTTATTGGTCTTACTCATCTTTTGTATTTTAGCTGAAATGATACCTCAGGAAGCATCTCATGATCCCTCCAGTTGACATTATATTCCTTTGTTTAATGCTGTCAAATGACCATGTTTCTTTTCTTCAGAGCACTTAATACAGTTGATAATTTTTAAGTATTTGTGTGGTTTTTTGATTAATACATATCATGCTATCTCACAATAGCATGTAAAGTCTATGAGGACAGGAACTTTGCTGTCTTTTTCATTATCACTTTTTAGTATCTAGCTCAGTCCAGCAACTGGCATATAGTAGGTGCTCCATAAATACACAATGAATGAATGAATGAACTAACAAACTAAAGACTGAATGAATGAATAAATATGTTCAGAAGCCTATATGTAAATATGGTCAGGAGTCAGTCATTGTACCTACTATGAAATAATTTGTTGGCTTTGCTTTTCAATATGAATGATGTGATGAGGCTCTGTTAAGAACTGTCTCCTCCAGTAGACTGTTAGCTACATGAGTGCCAGGATCATGTCTGGTTTTGCTCCCCATCGCATCCCAGAACAAGTATAGTACCTAGCAAACATCAAATGCTTCAAAAAGTTTTATTGAGTTAATAATAAATATACAGATGGTATCTCTGGAGCATTTCCAAATTTCACAAAAGGTTTCAGAGGAGAGCCTAATGATTGAAAATGGTCTCACACATCAAGCCTTTAGCAATAAAAATATTATATAATGTCAGAAGTGGAAGGGACCTTGCATATTAATCAGTGGTCAGCAAACTTATTCTGTAAAGGAGCTGATGGTAAATACTTTAGGCTTTGTGGGTCATATAGTCTCTGATGCAACTACTCAACTCTGCGTTTGTAGTATGAAAGCAGCCACAGACAATACTTAACCAGATAGGCATTGCTATGTTTCAATAAAACTTTATTTACAAAAAACAGGTGGGAGATGTAATTTGGCTGCAGTTTGCTGACCTTATTAACCCTAATCCAACCCTAACTCAAGTACCATATTTTGTAGGTGAAAATACTTAAACCCACAAGAAGAAATGACCTGTTCAAGGTCATACAGCTAATAAATGGCAGAGTGGGAACTTAGAAAACTCAATTTCAATTCTCATGACACCACACAGTAGCCATGTTTTAAAGTGTGCCTACTTCAGTTCTAGTGTTGGTACTACCCTGCCTCGTTTATTGAAGCTAAGGGACTTTACTGTTTATTGAAGCTAAGGGACTTTACTGATTCATGTTGGTGGTTTTTAATTTTTATTTTTTATTCTGTCATCATGTAGTCTAAAACCTTGGGAGGAATCAACTTCACAGAGAGAATATACAACTCTATCTTGTTCAGCTCCTGGAGTTCTTCCCCCTCACATTTTCAGAAGGGGTGTATACTAGATTCTTTTAGGCAAAATCTTCTGATTTCTATGGTATTAAGGGCTGAATGGGGGTAGGGTGGGTGAGAGCTCTGTCATATCATGTTCTACCATACACCTTACCCAACTCTCTCACAAATCATCAGTAGCAGGGATTCACTGAGTTCCTATGGTATACACAGCACTAAGCTAGGTTTGGGAGACAAGAAATAGCAAGAGTGAGAATATTAATAGCAGCAACCATTTTTGAAGGCTAACTATATGTCAAGCAAATTATATACAGTTCATCTAAACCTCAACACGGCCCTTTAAGGAAAGATAAAAAATTGGAAGTCAATTTGATCTATTTCCAAACACCAGGCTCTCTCCAGCACACCACTGCTTGTTCAGATTCCTGAACACTGTTCTAAGGATTGGAGGTAAAGAATTTAAAGCACCTAGTACAGTGTCTAGCACTTAGTATATACTCATATGTTCTTACTATTCACCATTCTCCCTCAGATGCTAACCCACACCAACAGACACATACTAATGTGCTTCCAACCACACCAAACCCCTCAATACTGCCTGAACAAGCAATTCCCTCACACACCACTGTGCCTATGCATGGGCTGCCCATTTTTCCTGGAATGTTTCCCACCAAATGTCCTCTGGTCTACCAAGAGTCAGCTCAGATATCTTCTGTTCATGAAATCTTCCTGATGCCTCTGGACAGACTGAATCTGTTCCCCACCCCATACTTCCACCAACACTTTGTTCAAACCTCTATTAATGGACTCAGTAAAGCATCTGTTCACTGGTTTATCACATTCACTATGAACTCCACTTAGACAGAGATTATCTTATTGATTTACTCTTTAAATAGCATCTATTATTTGTTATTTTAATAGAGAAAAATGTAAAAAAGGAAAAAATGAACAATAGTCATCTCCAAGAAAATCCTTTTGGCCTTTTAACAAACAAAGCAATACATAAACATGGTAGGAAAATGAAAAGTAATAGTCTCCAACCAGCCACCTTTCATCACAGAAGAAATCTTTGATGACAATTTCTTGCATATCCTGCCATAAAATGATGTTTGTATATGTCAGCACATATGTGTATACTGTATCTTATTGAAACATTTTTTGCACAAGAGATTTTTCTAAACATAATGTTATTCACTTAATTTTTTTTCATTAAGTTATATAGCTAAATAAGCTTTTCAAGTAATCTCATATACATCAAACTCATTCTTTTAAGTAGCTGCACAGGACATTATTTGGAATGAATATAATTAACAAGTTTCCTATCCATGGGTATTTAGATTTGTTTTGATCTTACATGTTACAAGAGGTTACAAAAGACACTACAATAAAAATCCTTATAGCAACTCTTTGTGAATGTGGACATGTATTTTATTTCATTAACTCAAAGATGTACCCCAATATCAGAGATATTAAAATGTGCAAAAGAAAGTGACACTATCAACAGGGTGATGTCATCAACTGCGACTTAAGACATCTCCTGAAAAAACCTTCCCAGAGATTCAGCAAATAAAAGTATAAATTCCATTTGCTTAAAATCCTGAATGATGGTAGAGACTGGAGAAGGATTCCACAAAAGAAAAAAAAAGGAAAGAAAAATATCAGATAGGAAATTGCCATCCTAGAATGCTGAACCTACTCCCTCCCCTCATTTGTTCCCTCACAGCTTGGGAGTCCCTCAGACAGGATCCCTCCCTCCCACTGTGTTCACAGACTTTAGAGCCACTTGCAGGAGCATGCTAGAACTGCATGAATATCCCAAGTCTGCAGAGACCAAGGGTGGTATACAAGCTGCTTTGGATTGCCACATTCATAAGGGGTGGTATGGGTGGGTGGGGGGGAAGCTGCGGCTGGAAAGTGGTGCACTCACTCAATCCAGTTTCTGTTGGCTGGACTACCTAAATGCAAAATGAACCTTTCTAGAGTGACCCACCTTTATGGATTGATCTCAGCTGGCTCCATGGGATGGGATACCCTAATGGGGAAGAAACTGAGGGCAGAAAAGCCTCAGGGAGGGAGAGAGAAAGAGGGAGGGTTAAACTGAACTGTTGCAACACAAGATGTTCCCTGAACTGAAAAGTGCAAGGAAAATGGGGCACTGAGTGATGGAGAGAATTTAAACAAATCATAAGGGCTAGGGAGAAAATGCCACACAAAAACAAACAGAGCAGATCAAGATTCCCAGAGAAGGAACTGAAGAAAGGAAGCTTTCTCCTGGAGGTGAAACAACTGCACAATCTCAAAAATTGTACCACTATCCAGAATCACATGGGAAGAAGAGCTGAAAATATCCGATCAGTTAAACACAGGCTGTTCTAAAGGTCTAGAATAAGGTGAACTAAGCATAAATGAAGAGCCTTAACACAAAGCCAATCAACAATAAAACCACAGGCAAGAGAGGGAAGCTGACCTTCAGAGTAAACTCATTGAGATAATCAGAAATCTAGACATCAGCAAAAAATTACAATCCATACTAAGAAACAGGAAGATATGGGTCAATTAAGGGAACAAGTCAAAACTTCAGAGGAGACAGAATTTGGAACAACTAATCAAAGAAGTTCAAACAAAACTCCTAAATCAATTCAAAGAGATGAAGGAAAATAAGAAAATATGGCTAAAGAGATGAAAGATATTAGGAAGACACTCTATGATAATAAAGAAGAATCTGAAAGCATACATAGAAAAAATAAGAGAAATTATAGGAATGAAAGGCACAATAGAAGAGACTAAAAATACACTAGAGGCATACAACAGCAGATGTAAATAGGCAGAAGAAAGAACCAGCAAGCTAGAAGACAGGACAATCAAAATTTTACAGACAGAAGAACAGATAGAGAAAAGAACAGGAAAACAAAATGAGCAGTGTCTCAGGGATTTGAGTGACAGCACAGAGCACAGAAACATATGCATCATGGGTATCCCAGAAGGAGAAAAGAAGGGAAAAGGGGCAGAAGAGTATTTGAGGAAATAATGGCTGAAAATTTCCCAGCTCTTATGAAAAACATAAATATACATGTCCAAAAATGCAATATACTCCAAACAGAATAACTTCTAATAGAACAAGAAACATACTAATCAGAAGTCAAATGCCAAAGATAAAAAGGGAATTCTAAAAGCAGCAAGAGAAAAGTGATTTGTCACATACAAGGATCCTCAATAAGACTAAGTTCTGATTTCTTATCAGAAAACAATGAGGCAAGAGTACAATGTTATATTTTTAAGGTAATGAAAGAGAAAAACTGCCAGCCCAAAATTCTTTACCTGGCAAGACTGTCCTTCAAAAATGAGAGTGAATTTAAAATATTCACAGTTAAACAGAAATGGAGAGAGTTTATCAAAAAGAGACCTGCCCTATAAGAAATACTAATGGGAGTTCTGCAAATGGAAAAGAATGGACAGGAGAGAGTGGCTTGCAGTAGTGTGAAGAAATGAAGATTATCAGTAAGGGTAATGTAAAGGGTCAAAAAAGATGTGAAATATAAAAACCAAAGAATACAATAGCTGAAGTACTAGCTTTACAGTAATAACACTAAAAGTTAATGTATTGAAACCCCGAATCCAAAGAAAAAGATTGGCAGAATGGATAAAAAGCATGATCTAACTATATCTTGTTTGCTCACCTTAGACCCAAAGTCACAAATAGGTTGAAAGTGAAAGGTTGGAAAAAGATAGTCTATGCAAATAGTAGCCAAAAAAGATCTGGGGTAGCTATATTAATATCAGACAAAATAGACTTTAAATGCAAAGCTGTAATAAGAGACAAAGAAGACACTATATAATACTAAAAAGGGAAATCCACCAAGAAGAAATAACAATCATAAATATTTATGCATCTAACCATGGTGCCCCAAAATACAAGAGGAAAACACTGGCAACATTGAAGGGAGAAATAGATGTCTCTACAGTAATACTTGGAGACTTCAATACACCACCCTCATCAATCAATAGAACACCTAGACAGAGGATCAATGAGGAAATGGAGAACTTGAATAATATGATAAATTAAGTAGACCTAATGGACATATACAGAACACTACACCCCAAAAGAGCAGGATATAAACTCTTTTTGAGTGCACATGGATCATTCTCCAGGATAGAACACATTTTGGGTCGCAAAACAAGTCTCAAGAAATTTTAAAAGATTGAAATTATAAAAAGCATTTTCTCTTGCCATAATGGAATGAAGCTGGAAATCAATAACAGGTGTAGAACTAGAAAATTCTTAAATAATCAGTGGGTCAAAGAAGAAATTGCAAGGGCAACCAGTAAATACCTCAAAATGAATGAAAACAATAACACAACATATCAAAATTTTTGGGATGCAGCAAAAGCAGTGCTGAGAGGAAAATTTATAGCCCTAAAAGCTTACATTAAAAAAGGAGAAAGAGCTAAAATCAAAGACCCAACTGCACACATCGAGGAACTAGAAAAAGAATATCAAACGAACCCCAAAGTAAGCTGAAGTAAAGAAATAACAAAGATTAGAGCAGAAATAAATATCAAGAATAAAAACAATGGAGAATTAACAAAACCAAATGTTATTACTTTCAAAAGACCAATAAAATGAACAAATTCTTGGCTAGACTGACAAGAAAAGATAGAAGACACAAATAAATAAATTCAGAAATGAGAGGGGGAACATTAATACTTACCCCACAGAAATAAAAAGGATCATAAGAGGATAATATGAACAACTGTATGCCAACAAATTAGACAACTTAGAGGAAATGGACAAATTCCTAGAAACCCATGAACAACCTACACTGACTCTAGAAGAAACAGAAGACCTTAACAGAACAATTACAAGTAAAGGGATTCAATCAGTCATCAATAACCTGACAAAGAAGAAAATCTCAGGACCAGATGGCTTCATAGATGAATTCTACCAATCATTCCAAGACGAATTAATACCAATTCTGCTCAAACTCTTCCAAAAAACTGAAGAGGAGGGAACACTACCTAACTCATTCCATGAGGTTAACATCACCCTAATACCAAAGTCAGATGCAGATATCATAAGAAAAGAAAATTACAGCTCAATATCCCTTATGAATATAGATGAAAAAATCTTCAACAAAATACTTGCAAATCAAATCCAAAAGCACATTAAAAGAATTATATACCATTTTTATCCCAGGTAAGCAAGGGTGGTTCAACATAACAAAATCAGTTTATATAGTACATCGCATTAACAAAATGAAGGGGAAAACCACATCATCATCTCGATTGATGCAGAAAAGGCATTTGACAAAATCTAGCAATTTTTCATGAAAACAACACTTTGAAAAATAGGAATAAAAGGAAATTTCCTCAACATGATAAAAGGCATGTATGAAAAACCCACAGGTAATATTGTACTCAATGGTGAAAGACTGAAATCTTTCCCTCTAAGATCTGAAACAAGACAAGGATGCCCATATCACACTGTTATTCAACATTTTGCTAGAGGTTCTAGCCAGAATAGTTAGGCAAGAAAAAGAAATAAAAGGCATCCAAATTGGAAAGGAAGAAGTAAAACTTTCACTATTTGCAGATGACATGATCTTAAATACAGAAGTCCCCAAATACCTACATCAAAGGTATTAGGGCTAATAAATGAGTTCAGCAAAGTGGCGGGATACAAGATCAACATGAAAAAATGAGTAGTGTTTCTATATACTAGTAATGAGCATTCTGAGAAGGAAATCAAGAAAAAAATCCATTTACAATAGCAACTAAAATAATCAAATATCTAGGAATAAATTTAACCAAGGATGTAAATGACTTATACACAGAAAACACAAAACATTGCTAAAAGAAATCAAAGAAGACCTGTGTAAATGGAAGGACATTCCATGTTCATGGATTGGAAGACTAAATAGCATTAAGATGTCAATTCTACCCAAATTGATTTAGAAATTAAATGCAATCCCAATCAAAATTCCAACAGCCTACTTTGCAGAAATGGAAAAAAACAATTATCAAATATATTTGGAAGGATAAGGGACCCCAAATAGCCAAAAACATCTTGAAAAAGAAAAACAAATTTGGAGAACACACACTTCCTGACCTTAAAGCATATTACAAAGCTACATTGGTCAAAGCAGCATGGTACTGGCATAAGGATAGATATATTGACCAATGGAATTGAGTTGAGATTTTAGAAATAGACCCTAACATCTATGACTAGTTGATTTTTGACAGGACTGCTAAGACAACTCAACTGGAATAGTCTCTTTAACAAACTGTATTGAGAGAATTGGATATCCATATGCAAAAGAATTAAAGAGGACCCCTATCTCACACCATACACAAAAATTAACTCAAAATGGATCAAAGACCTAAATATAAGAACCAGGACTATAAAACTCCTAGAATAAAAAGCAGAGAAGTGTCTTCTAGATCTTGTGCTAAGCAATGGTTTCTTAGACTTTACACCCAAAGCAAAAGCAACAAAAGAAAAAATAGATAAATGGGACCTCCTCAAAATAAAAAACTTTTGGGCATCAAAGGACTTTGTCAAGAAAGTAAAAAGACAACCTGCTCAATGGGAGAAAATCTTTGGAAACCACCAACTCTATAAGGGTTTATTATCCAGAATATATAAAGAAATCCTACAACTCAAGAATAAAAAGGCAAACAACCCAATTTTAAATGGGCAAAAGACTTAAATATACATTTCCCCAAGAGGAAATACCAATGGCTTAGAATCATATGAAAAGATGTTCAACATCACTAGCTATTAGGAAAATGCAAATCAAAACCACAATTAGATGTCATTTCACACCTACTAGAATGGCCACTATTAAAAAAACTGAAAACTACAAGTGTTGGATAGGTTGTGGAGAAATATAAACAATCATTCATTGCTGTTAACAATGTAAAATGGTGCAGCTATTGCGGAAGACAGTTTGGCAGTTCCTCCAGAATCTAAGTATAAAATTGCCATATGGTCTGGCAATCCTGCTACTAAATTTATATCCAGAAGAACTGAAAACAGGAACTTGGACAGATATTTGCACACCGATGTTCATTGCGGCATTTTTCAGAATTGCCAAAATATGGAACCAAACCAAGTGTTCATCAGAGGATGAATATAAACAAAATGTGACATATACATAAAATGGAATATTATTCAGTCATCAAAAGGAATGAAGTCTTGTTTCACGTGACAACATGGATGAGCTGTGATGGTTAGGTTCATGCGTCAATTTGGCCAGGTGATGGTACCCAGGTGTCTGGTCAAGCAAGCATGGCCTAACCGTTAGGGCAAGGACATTTGTGGCTGGTTAATAAACCAGAAGGCTGGTTTATTAAATCATCAGTCAATTGGCTGCAGCTGTGACTGATTGCATCAACAAATGGCGTGTCTTCCACAATGAGAGAATGCAATCAGTTGGATTTAATTCTATCGCTTGAAGACTTTTAAGCGAGACAGATAGAAGACCTTCACTTCTTCTTCAGCTAACCAGCAAAGCATTTCCTGAGGAGTTCATTGAACACGTTCATCGAAGTTGCCAGTTCACTGCCTGCCCTATGGAATTTGGACTTGTGCATACCCACAGTTGCGTGGGACACTTTTATAAATCTTATATTTATAGATATCTCTTGTTGATTCTGTTTCCCCAGAGAACCCTAACTAATACAAGGTCATTATGTTGAGTGAAATAAGCCAGACACAAAAAGAATAATATTGTATGGTCTCACTGATGTGAACTAATTATAATAAGCAAATTCAAAGAGTTAGAATCTGTAATATAGGTTACCAAGAGATAGATTGGGGTAGATAATGGGGAAGTGATGCTTAAGTTGTACAGAATTTCTATTTAGGTTGATTGTGAAGATTTGGAAATGGATGGTGGTGATGGTAGCACCTTATTGTGAGTTTAATTAACAGCACTGAATTGTGTACATCAATATGGTTGAAAGGGGAAGTTTTGGGTGGTGTATGTTACTAGAATGAAAGTTAGAAGATAATACACAGTGAACCCTGTTGTGGATGATGGACTGGGATTAATAGTACAAGTATAAAAAGGTTCTTTCATGAATTTTAACATATGTATGATACTAACACAAGGTGTTAATAATAGGGTGGTATATGGGAAAATTTCACCTAATGTAAATTATGGATGATAGATAATAGTATGATTTTAATAATCATTCATCAATTGTAACAAAGTTAAACTACTATTAAAAAGTAGTACAATTATAAAAAGTGCTGTCATCAATTGTATGAAATGTTCCACACTAACGCAAGGTGGTGGTGGTGGAGTGGTGTATGGGAATCCTGTTATTTTATGCATGATTGTTTTGTAAACCCACAACTTCTCTAATAAAAAAAAATTTAAAAGTAGAAAAAATGCATCTTAGCTTTGATGAAATATGGTATATTTGTTGGATAGTCTCTAAGAAGTAGAATTGATGGATCAAAGATTATGTGAATTTAAATATTTGACACATGTTTCCAAATCACCTGTTTCAGTTTGCTAAAGCTGCTGAAATGCAATATACCAGAAATCGGTTGACTTTTACAATGGGGATTTATTTGTTTAAAAATTTACAGTTCATAAAGGAAGAATGGTGGGGGGACAATTTGGGTATTCTGTTTTTACTCTTGTTTTTTTTATTCTTGCTTTCACTTTTTCTGCTACAAGGAAAATGTTAAAAAAAATTGATCAGGGTGATGAATGAACAACTATATGATGGTAATGTGATCAATGGACTATATACTTTGGATGATTGTATGGTATGTGAATAAATCTTAATAAAACATTAAAAAAATTTACAGTTCAAAGGCCATGAAAATGTCCCAATTAGGGCATCAATGGGGTGATACCTGGACTCTGAAGACCTGCTGCTAGCATCCAGGGTTCCTCTGTCACATGGGAAGGCACATGGCCAGTGTCTGCTGGTCCTTCACTCCCGGGTCTTGTTGCTTTCAGTTTCTGGTTCCAGTGGTCTCCTCTCTGAGCCTCAGTGGGTCCTGTCTTAGCATCTCCAGGGCTTTTCTCTGAGGTCTCTCTGGGTGTTTCTCTCTCTGAGCAATCTTTGCTTTTTCTGTCTTTTCTTCCCCTCATAAAGGAGGAAGATCTACCTTGAACTGGGTGGGTCACATCCCAATTGAAAGAACCTATTGAAAAGGTCCCGCCCAAAATAGGTCTGCACCCACAAGAATGGATTAAAAGAACATGGCCTTTTCTGGGGTACATAAAAGCTCCAAACCAGAGCATTGCCATACAAAAAAGCTACATCAATTTCCATTCCCACCAGCAGCGTATGAGAGCGACTATTTTCTCACACTATTGACAACAGTGGGCATTAGCTCACGTTTTAATTGCCAAAGAAAGAGACAGTATGTAAGTTACACTCATGAAGTACAGTTTCAAAATCATTGCACCAAATATCCTCTCAATTTTTCAGCCTCAAGATGCTCTGACTTCCTGCGAAATATCAACTGCTAACTGGTCCCACCAAATTAGAGGTTTTGAAGTAAAATTCCATTCAAAGGATTTCTGTTCAGAGAATCTTCTCTGAGCCAAAACACAGCAAGAGAGACAAAAAGACAGATGCAGTGTTGGAGATTTTATACAAGAAAAACAGTCCCTCTTCCCACAGAAGCAGCTGAAATCACTCAGATTTGAAGCAAGAGTTCATCCCTGTCTGCCCCCTCTCCTAACACTGCCTAGTTGATTGCCTTCTTAGGTTTCTGGATGATTGTTTCAGCCATCCCCCAAAACTTTCCCAAGTCATGCCTCTTCTTGGAAAAGATCTATCTCCTCTAATAAAACATTGTCTCTATTTGTCCATTGATCTTGACATCTTGAAAACAAAAATCTGCACTTGAGAGCATCCATTTCCTTTTTTAGAGCAATGCTCTTTCAGCTGACAATATCTTTGAGTCGCTCTTGTTGTTTTCCCCTTGTGTTGGGGTGTGTGATTCCTCATGTTCATATAGGTCTCATTGTCACCAATAGTGAGATGACTAGTGCAGCTCCTCCCTTGGGAGGAGTGAGATGGTGGGGATCTTAAACAGAGTCTCAATCAAATGCCTCAGAGAAGGGCAGATGAACAATTACCTAGTTTATTCAACAAGTATTTACTGAGGTTCTACCAAGTGTCAGGCACTAGCTAGGTGCTAGGGGCACAGTGGTAAAAAAAACATCCCAAACTTCTGCCTCCGTTGAGCCTACATTTGTGGGGGTGTTAAGTGGGAGTGACTGGGACAAACAATAAAGAAACAAAATAAGCAAAATATATGATATGGTAGAAGGTGACTAGTGTTATGAAGAAAAATAAAGCATAGAAAGGGGATTGGGAATACCAGGGGTAGTTTAGCTATCATTATTTGAGCACCTCCTATATGTCAGGTCCAGTCCCACGTATGTTCCATAGATGATGAAATAAGAAAGAGGGAGAAGAAGAGCAAGAATGGATGGGGGGGGGGGCATGGGGGTGGAAGATAAGAGAAGTTCTACTTAGCTTAAGCTTCTTTTTAGAATCAATTTGAGGGCTGACACTGTCCAGCTTCACTACATAGTAGAGGACAGACAGACAAAGAAGGAAGAAGCGAAAATAAACCACTTATCATGATTTTGGTTTTCTTCATAGCTTCAGGATTTGTTTAGGGGATTATTTCAATATCAGACAATATGCACAAAATAGAAACTAAAAGCAAATCTACACTATTTTCAATGATATATATATATAGCTCACTTTCCAATCACACGAGTAACTAAGTGTACAGAGAAGACTTTTAGTACAAGGAGTGTGTCTAGTGATAAGGCTTCCATGTGTCAAAAAAATAAAATGAGTGAGTGCTATGGAGACATATGGGTTAGATCAATATAGACCATGACAGAGGTACTACTTGGAAAAATAAACCAGCGTGAGAGGAAGGGAGGAAGTGTGTGACTAAGTGTAAAAGATGGAAAAAAGGGAAAGAACAAAGGCAGAAAAAAAGTCAGTTGAGCTGCTGCTGAGATCATGGGAAACTAGTAAAAACAAAATCTCTGCTTTGCTTCCCCTGCACAGACTTAAATCCCCCACCCTCAGACAAGCTCTATCAAAGCTAAGGAGTTGGTTAAAGTGCTTTTCAAGTGCTTTTCAAAATCAAGGAAACTAATAGTCATTTTTCTCATTGGGGAAGGCTGGGCCTCTTGACATCAAAGAATGGTCCCTCTTTTCAATGGGGCAGCTTCCCACAGCAGTACCTAGCTCCCTTAATCTCAGTAACTACAATAAATGCACAAGCCCCCTTTTGTGTGGAACTCCTATCCAATCAAAACTAATCAAACAGATCTTTGCCTAACTTATCTGAGTATCAGAGCCAAAATCTTTACCCTAGCAGAGGCCCCCATTAAGACCCTCCGAATGAGAGAAAGTGTGATCTGCTGTGTCTGGCTATGGGAAATGGCTTCTTCAGTATTCTGTGAAGTCTTTACATTGACAGGAATTAAATCAGATACACCCAAAAGCATTTAGAGAACAAGGATACAGTACAACTCTCTACATCTAGAGTGACTGGGACCAGGCAGATCCAGATACTGATAAATAGAAAAGAGCAGAGAGGCCTCAAAACCTGCTTCTGGGATGGGAGCTGAGGATGTCCAATAGTGTAGGGGAAGGGGGCTGCTGTGTAAACTGAACTGGAGGCCCTCAATTTAAAGATGAGAAAAGCTCAGTCTCCAAGGAGGAGTTAAAGAGGCCCCTTTTTGTAAGCTAACTTGTCTAGCAAAATAGTCAAGACAAACCAATTTTCCAGTAATTGAGAGCTATAAAAGGCTCCCATTTATTGTTTATGGCAAACCAGGTGAGGTACAAAGTGCTTTGCTGGGATTATTTTATTTAGTCTTCAAAACAACCCTGTTAAGTATATATTATTAATATTCCAATTTAATAGTTAGAAGATCCTAGCTCAGAGAGGTGAAAGAACTTATCTGAAACACAACTATGTGGGTAAATTGGGATTCAAATCTTGGCCAGGTCTATTCCACTCAAAAGTTAGTTTTCTACTACATGATACTGCTTCCCAAGGAATCCATCTAATGCATTAGCTAGATATTTTTATTTCTCATGTATTTTTCTCTGTCTTTATTACTGGCTTCTTGCTCATCTTTGGTCCTGGTTCTTGATGGAGGAGCCTTTCATAAGGTTCATTCTTCTTCCCTGTGATCTCACTCTCTCCTTAGCCATGAGATCTGCTGCAAAATCAAACCTGACTAGATTTTAAATAGAAAATTCTCTTCTTTTGAGGAAGCTTTCAAATCCTAGAATGCCCTGGTTGGAAATCTTTATGTAGTCCAAGCCTTGCACTGGGGAGGGGACAATTGAACTTCAGAGAGGTGAAGTCACAAAACAAAAGTCAAAGAGCTACCGGATTTTGTGTCAGGGCTAAACCCAGGTCTCCTGAATCCCAATCCAGCACTCTTTTCCCAACAGCCTCCCCAGCCCTGTCTCCCCACTCCCACCCGATTAAGCTCTCCTTCTCTGATAAAGCTCATTATATCTCCCCTCCTCCCTGTCCATCTTCTACATACTTCATCTTGTTCATTACTATCCAAAGCAGGGCCTCTACATCAGTCAAGCCTGTCACCTTAAGCCCACTTCAATACTCATTTACTGGAGAGCCCCTTCACACATATTCATAATGTTTGTTCCTTAGTTTTTGTTTTTTTTTTTTTACTAGCTTAACCTTATTAGATCCATCAGCTCATTTAAAATTTTTTCTTTTATATTCCTTTGTAACCCCAAAAGGCCTTAAAGGTGCTAAATAATCATTTGTTAAATTAACAAATATTGTCTTCTTGAAAGAAAATGTTTGCTAAAAGAATATATCCTTCTCCAAGAGAAAATAAAACAAGGTAAAAAGACTACTTATCAGCTCTCATTAGAATCTGACACTAGTTAAATTCTAAGTATACACTAGTTAATTAGCCCTTAGCAAAAGCTTAGATAAGCGCCTGTGAATGCTAATTAACCCTGAGTCCCACACAATCCAAAGGCAGAGAAGAGGGAAAATATTTTAAGCAAATTTTGTTTTCAAGAGAGTATGATTACATGAAAACCACACGTGGTATGTTTATAACATTATATAACTGCTGTAGCAACAGAGCCAGGCTAGAAGCAAAGGGACCACAAAAATTTGGCTGTTTTTCTTCAAAGCAGCTTACTCACCACTTAATTCTCAAGGTACCTGTTTGAGGTAGGAAACTATTATTATCATATTTGAACAATGGGGAAACTGAGACAGCCAGGCTAAGTGACTTGGGGGGGGGTGTCTAAAGTTGTCCAATGTATGTATATGCCTGGAATGGATATTCCACACAATTGTTTATTCTTTGTAAACCACTAGAAGGATTGTCCAGAAAATACAGGTGTGCCTGATATTTTAGGTTTTGAAGGTAATTTTAAAAGGGGTATAAATCAAATCCTATTTTCAATGCAGAGAGAAGATTCCCAGTGGTGAATGAATCCTTTGGTAAAGTAAACAACCCCTTCATTTATCCATTTGGTAAATAACCTTCTGCATTTGTAATCACAAAGTCCCTGGACAAACAGTCTGACCAAAGAAATAGGGCTAGAATCTACCAATATAATTCACAAAAAGCAGCAATTTAGAGTACTTTTTCCAGTTTTTGAAATGTTAATAACTACTCCATTCATTATACTGATTACAACATCACACCTGATTTAAGGGTGGGAGTAAGGGTTGACCATTCATGACACAGAAGGCTTGTTATCAGCACTTAGTAGAATTTCATTCAGCTATTTGAAAACAGGGAGAGAGTTCTCTGATCCATTTTTAAAAGGGTTGCAGCATCTTTAATAAAACTTAAAAAATCATTTTCAAAGCATTAAGTAAGTATACTATAAAGTGCAATGAGGTTGTCTTTTCTGAGTTGTCTGTCCCCTGGAAACCTTTACCATACATCTAAGTTAACTCAAGGACTTAGCATCATTTTAAGTAATCAAGGGGAAGGCTCCAGGCTTTCTAGTCTAATTGCCATCTCCAGAGAAGTGCCTTCTTCACTCATCTAGGTTGAAGGCAAAGAGCATCTCTAGGGATTAAGAAGTGAGTGAATTGGACTGTGGATTTTTCAGTCATTTTGATGGTGCTTGTCTCAGGAATTAAGTTGTTCTTTTTCTTCTTTCAAATTTGAGATTTAATGGAAGATGATAGTCTGTATAGGTATGTATAACAATTTATCCCTTTGGTGAACATCACTAATCTGTGCTGGCTGTTATGCTTCTCCTTAACATTTCGAGACCTGCAAATTGCTGATCTCAAGAATCTGGACTGATCTGACTAGAAGATGGAAGAGAGTAGTGTTATCCTAAAAGATTTTTTTCTGAACTACCTACAAAAGAGACATTTTATAATCAGAATCAGTGCAAATTTAGAAACCTAACATGAAGTCTGATATTCTTGGAAGATGCTACCAACACCTTGCTTTTAACACTCTTGTTTGTATTCTAGTATAGAATAAGTGCCCTTACTTATTCCAACACTATCTTTTGTATAGGTAACTTCATGCCTAGTTTCCAGCCTTTGCAGTCTTCACTTCTAAGGCCATTTGTTTCCCACCTACAGCTGTAACCATGCTTCAATCCCTCGCATAAATCTTAATAATAGTTTAGGGGCCACTTAAAGAGTGCTAACCCAACTCTCTAGTCTATACTCAATGTAGCATCATCATCATTGCTAATCTGGCCTTAACTCTGTACTCCAGTTTTCAAAATTGGATGGAACCTCTATTCAGTTCACTTCAAGCTTCAATGAGTACCAATTATGTACCAGCTACTCTGGTTAGCCATTGGAGATAGGCCTAGTCAGATTTCAGACATGTAATCTTAAAATTTCATTGCATTTGTTCAGAGCTAGAGGTATGCCCACGGTGTTATGGGAGTCCAGAAGATACCTAGTCATCAGCTTGTATGCTTGCTAATCATGGAAACTGGATTCCTCCTTGAATTGTTCATGTTGCGTCAGTTTCTATTTTAATAATCTTAGTACTTTAGTATTTGCAAGCTTGGAGTCATGCACTCCGTTATGTGGGTGTATATAGAAAACTCTCCTATCCCTACCCACACACTCCAGTACTTTGCTTCAGAATTGGCAACTGTTGCAAGTTTCTGCATATCCTGCATGTGAATTATTATCAGATATCATGGCTTATGGCTGAAGAAAAAGAATGAGTACAATGCTCAAATTCAGGGGTTTCTAAACCCAGCTAAGGATCAGAGTCACTTGAGGTTTCTTTTTAAACAATAAACATTTATTATCCTTCAAAGTTTCTGTGAGTCAGAAATTTGGGAGCAGCTTATCGTGGTGGTTCAGGCCCTGAGTCTCACATGCGATTACAGTCAAGATGTTAACCAGGGCTGCAAGTCATTTGAAGGCTTGCCTGGAGTTGGAAGATCCGCTTCTGAGGTGGCTCACTCACATGACTGGCAAGTTGATGCTGGTTTTTGGCAGGAGACATCAGTTTTTCCCCATGTGGGCCTCTCCACAGGGCTGCTTGATATGGCACCTGGCTTCCTACCTAGTGAGTGATCCAAGAGGTCAAAGTGGAAACTGCAATGTATTTTATGACCTAGACTTGAAAACTGCACACTGTCCCCTCTGCCATATTCTACTGATCACACAGACCAGTTCTGAATCAAAGTTTTTTGTGGTAGGAGAATACAAAAAGGTGTGAATAACAGGAGCTGATAATCATTGGGGATCATCTTGGAGACTGGCTACCACAGGTAAAGGGCAAAACAAAGAAGGGTAGAGAATGAATTGGCAGGAATGGGGGAGGTGGTTGAAATCAGAGTATAACTAGCACTTTCACTGAGCCTACAAATTAAAATATTGTATGCACATTCCTGCTCCTCTGTATCCCTTTACTCTGTTTTGTTTTTCTTTACAAAACTTAATGCTACTTGACATATTATATATTTATTTGTTAATTATTTTATTTTCTGATTCACCACTAGAATATTTGGTCTAATTTGTTCCCTGCTGACTTTTAATAAGCTTTAAATGAATATTTGTGTATTTGAATATATAACACTTGAGTTTTATAAAGTTTTTGATTCCCTGATCCCATCCCTAGAAATTCTGATTCTGGAAATCTGGAAATCTACATTCTTGTAAAAACTGCCAGATGATTTTTATAGTCATCCAGGTTTGGGAATTAAACCTGCTGTAAACAATAGGGAACTTGCCTTTGAAACCCTAAATGGCCTGTCCCAACAGGAGGGTGCCTGGAAATAGAACATTGGACAGAGATGAGTGGAAGGAGGGAGGGAGGGAGAGAGAGTAAGAGGGAGGAAGCTTTTACCTAAAAGCAGGTACTATGAGGAAACCTAGTCAAGCAGGCAGAACGAGATTTCTTCATTTGTGCAATTACTATTTATTGAGCACCTACTATGTGACAGGCAGTATTGTAGGCATTTGGAGATACCACAGTGATGGATGAAACAGAAGTCATGGAATCATATAACTTATATTTCAGTAGGATAGCTGAAGATGAAGGTGGCAGGAGGGACAGCATGACAGAAATTTGAGGCCAAGCAGAGCAATATGCATACAAACACAATATACAGAAATTGAAACAAGCAAGCAATTGGTGTAGGTGATAGGGAATGACTGAAAGTGATGGTACTTTCTACTATGTACATATACTGCCTTTACAATTAAAAATACTTTTGTAAAGATTACATGCACAAGGCACTCTCATGAGCACATTTGGGATCACAAATAATTCTCTCAGCACTACCTGTAATCTTGCACCCTTCATCTCCCACTCAGAATGCAAGTGAGCACCACTGACTTTATTATAAAGCAGCATTTAGCAAAGTTTTTTCCTTACACTTCAGGGCATTTTCAGAGCCTTTAATATGTTAATATGTACTGTGACTCTCAATGTGGAGGGAGACTATAATAAGCAAATTTCCCAATTGCACGTGGCCTCTAAACCCATTTTGTTTTCTCAGAAAATCTCCAGTCCAGGCGTTACATTTTTGGAATCCTCTTTGGGAAATGTTTGTTTACAGCAAACTTAGAAGTAGTAAGTGGCAGAGACTCACTTGAAGTTAACTGCAGCCTCATCACAGAGTTCTGACCAATGGAATGTGGGCAGAATTCTTGGATGCCACTTCCAGATGTGGTCCATAAAAAACTCCTCCCCATATATCCCCTCCCTCATCTTTCCTCTGATTCAGAGAATTTCATGGCAGACTTTTGATGCCTTAAGTCAGGGTTGGCAAACTATGGCTCATGGGCCAAATCCAACTTCACACCTATTTTTGTCAATAAAAATTTATTGGAATACAGCCACAGCCATTTGCTAAAGTATTATCTATGGCAGCTTTTGTGATGCAACAGCAGAGTTTGGTAGTTGTGACAGAGACCATAAGGCCTGCAAAGTCTAAAATATTTACTAACTGGCCCTTTATAGAAAAGTTTACTGACCCCTGCCTTAGGCCAGAGCAGAAACTAGAAGGAAGGAGCCTAGGTCCCTGAATGACTGCACAGAACAGAGGCTTCTCTTTCCTCCATGGAACAACATTGGAATGTATTATGCTAAGACCTGGAAAGTTGACGTTTGTTTGTTACAGCAATTGGCATAACACATTGTTAAGAGATGTGCTAAATATTCTGTTTGACCCTCTAGATCAACTCTACACATTTTTTCACCCTGCTTTATGCCCAGGGAGAGTGCCCACACTTTTGTCAATAGTCCCTTCCTTAAACTCTCTTTGATTAGTCTTTTGAGTGTGCCACCTGTTGTCCGCTGAGACACAGACCAATACAGAGATAAACTTCACTGCTTTATTTATATTTAAAAACCCACAAATTAAAAAATTCTATTAATAACATGTTGCTTGCAGTTTCACAGCTGACGGAGACATAGTAGTAGTATTGTAGCACTATAGTTGAAGAAATACTAGATTTGACTTCGTATCACATTTAAAATAAGTTAAGATTAGAAAAAAGCTGACAAGAGTGAAGTCACCAAGATGGCAGAAAGAGGCATTCCAGTATCCATTCCCCCAAAGAAGTTTTAAAGAACAAGTAAAACAGGTAGTACCATCTTTCTCAGAATTCCAGAAAACAATTAAAAGGTTGCAGCAACTGGGAAAGCCCTGAATCAAGAAAAAGTCAACTTGAAAATGGTAGGAAAACCACATGGCACAGGTTGCTGGTCTTTCCCCCAACCCTTCCCCGAACTGGTGCAAAGCTCACCCATGTTCTCAGTTCAGGTCCCTGGTCCCAGTTCTGGAGGAAGAAGAGTAACACTTATGCATATTCTAGGATGTGTATATGTCTATACCATTCTGCCTGGTGGCAGTCTGAAAGACAAAATCCAGCACAGTTTACTGAAAAAAACTGTCAGAAAACTAAGAATTGAAGGGAGCTTCCTCACCATGATATATTTATATATGAAAAATATACAATGAATATCATATTCAATGGTGAAAGGCTGAAAGCTTTGCCTCCTAGGATCAGGAACAACACAAGAATACTCAGTTTCACCATTGCTGTTCAACATTGTACTGAAAGTTCTAGCAAGAGAAATTAGGCAAGAAAAAGAAATAAAAGACAACCAAATTGGAAAGGAAGAAGTTAAGCTATCCATTTGCACATGACATGATCCTATATGTATTCCAAAGAAAATCCCAAAGAATCTATGAGAAATCTACTAGAGCTAATTTAGCAATAAGGCAGGGCACAAGATAACATGCAGTAGCATTTCTATACTACAGCAATGAACAATCCAAAATGGAAATCAATAAAATAATTTCATTTACAGTAGCAACTAAAGGAATAAAATATCTAGGAATAATTTTCACTAAGAATGTAAGGTAGTTTCTTCTGTTTTGCTAAAGCTGCCAGAATGCAAAATACAAGAAATGGATTGGCTTTTACAATGGGAGTTTATTAGTTCACAAATTTACAGTTCTAAGACCATAAAAGTGTTTCAATAAAGGAACCAACAAGAGGATACCTTTATTGAAGGAAGACTGATGGTTGTTCATCTGGGGTTCATCTGTCACGTGGGAAGGCACATGGCAACATCTGTGGTCCTTTTCTCCTGGGATCTGGTTTCAAAATGGCTTTCTCCAAATTGTTTCTGGGCGTTTTTTCTCTAAGCATCTCTCAGGTTTCTTTAAAATGTCTCTGCCTTGTATCCTCTCATAGAGGATGCAAGTAAACTAATTAAGACCCACCTTGAATGGAAGTGGTCACATCTCCATGGAAATAATCTAATCAAAAGGTCTCACCCAAAATTGGGTGGATCATATTTCCATGGAAACTACCTAATCAAAAGATCCCACCCACAATAAATCTGCACCTACCAGAGTGATCAAAAGAACATGGTCTTTCCTGGGGTACATAATAGTTTCAAGCCAGCACAGAGATGTACATAGAAAATTAAAAATCATTGATGAAAGAAAGTGATGAAGACTTAAATAAATGGAAAGATATCCCACAATCATGGGTGGAAGATTTAATATCATTAAGATGTCAATATCATTCAAGGCAATTTACATATTCAAGGCAATTCTAATCAAATTTCCAGCAGCATTTTTTTTTACAAATGGAGAAGTCAATCATCAAATTCATATTTAAAGGCAAGCAGCCCTGAATATCCTAAACCATCTTGAAAAAGAAAAATTTTGGAAGACTCACACTTCCCAATTTCAAAACTTATTACAAACCTACATAATCAAAACAGTGTGGTACTAACAAAAGGACAGACATACAGATCAGAATTGAAAGTTTACAAATAAAGACACACATGTATGGCCAAATGATTTTCTTTTGGAGCAATGAGAATGTTCTCAAATTATTTTTAACAAGGTTGCCAAGTCCACTCAATAGGGAAAGAATAGTCTCAAAAAATGGTGCTGGGAAAACTGGATATCGACATGCAGAAGAATGAAAATGGACCCCTACCTCACACCATGCACAAAATTAGTTCAAAACCTAAATATAAGAACTAAAACTGTAAAAATCCTAGAAAAAAACATAGAAAAATATCTTCAGGACCTTGTATTAGGCAACGGATTCTTAGACTTTACACCAGAAGCTTAAGCAACAAAAGAAAAAATAGATAAACAGGACTTCATCAAAATTGAAAACTTTGTGTGTCAAAGGACGTTATCAAGAAAATGAAAAGATAACCTAGAGATTTGGAGAAAACATTTGGAAACCATATATTTGATAAGGGTTTAATATCCAGAATAAAAAAGAACTCCTACAACTCAATGACAAAAAGACAACCTGATAAAAACTGGGCTAAAAGGACTTGAATAGATATTTCTCCAAAACAGATATTCAAATGGCCAATAAGCACATGAACAGATGCTCAATATCATTAGCCATTAGAGAAATTCAAATCAAAACCACAATGAGCTACCACTCCATACCCACCAGAATATTTAAAAAATGAAAAATAACAAGTCCCGACATGGATGTAGAGAAATAGAAACTCCTATACATTGTTGGTGGGGAAGTAAAATGGTATAGCCACTGTGGAAAACAGGTTTGCAGTTCCTTAAAAAGTTAGTGTTATAATATCAATATTATCCAGCAATTCCACTTCCAAGTATATACCCAAAGAACTGAAAGCAGGAACTTGAACATATATATGTACACCAATATTCATAGCAGCATTATTCACAATAGGCAAAAAGTGGAAGCAACCCAAATATTCATCAACAGATGAATGGATAAACAAAATGTGGTATATGCATAGAATGGAATATTATTTCACCATTGAAAGGGATGATGTTCTGATACATGTTAGCACATGGATGAACCTTGAAGACATCACATTGGGTGAGATAAGCCAGACACAAAAGGGCAGATATTGCATGATTCTAGTTATATGAAATAGCTAGAATATGCAAATGCATAAAGACATTTACAGGCTACCAAGAGAGCAGGGAGGTGGAAGGGGAGTTAATGCATAGTGGTTGCAAGGTCTCTGTTTGAGGTGATGGAAAAGTTTTGGTAATGGATGGTAGTGATGTTAGCACAACATTGTGAATGATTAATGCCACTGAATTTTACTTGGGAGTGGTTGAGATGGGAAATTTTACATTGTATATATGTTACTATAATTTAAAAAGAGAGAGAGACTAAAGAGACAATGATTAAATGCAATATATGATCCTGGACTGGATTCAGTAATGGAGGAGAAAATTCCCAAAAGGAAATTATTGGGACAATTGAAAAGGATGGAATATAGACCACATGCTTTATATCAATGTTAAATTTCTTGAACTTGATAACTGTACTTAATGTGGTTACATAACAGAATATTCTTGTTTTTAGGAAATATACATAGAAGTATTAAATATTGAAGGAGTATGATGCATACACTCTACTCTGAAATGTTTAGAAGTTGAGATAGATAGATAGATAGATAGACAGACAGATGTAATGATATAACAAATGTGACAAAACGTAAAAAGTTGGTAAATCTGGGTATCTGCATAGGGGCTATATTGGAGTTCTCTCTATTATTATTATTATTTATTATGAACTTCAACATATATACATAATAGTGATAACTTTCAAAGTAAGATTCAACAAGTAGTTAGAGAGCAAATTTCAAAGAAAGTCATAGGTGACAGTTCCACAACTTCAGCTATTTCCATTATTGTAAAATATATCATACATACAAAAAGGTTTTAACTTTTGGTGTACAGCTTGACAAACAGTTATATATACATAATTTCAAAAATTGTTATGGGTTACAGTTCCACAGTCTCATTTCTTTCCCCATTATGCAATATAAGGTATATACACAAAGGTGAAGACTTTCAAAGCACAATTCAACGAGTAGCCATAGAGCAAATGTCAAAGGATGCTATAGGTTACAGTTCCACCATGTCATTTGCCTCCTTCTAACTATTCCAACACCCAGCATCTAAAAAATATATATATTTATATAAAGTTTCACTATTCATAGACCTTTGCTAAATCTTATCTTGTTTGTTGCTACCCTTTCCTCTCACTTAAACTCTTTATCTTCAAGGGTGTCTAGGCAGTGAGCACCTAACTTGTTCATATTGAAAGGGGGTGTCGACAGTATGGGGAAGGGGGCTGCATCTGATTGTTGATCTTAAAGGACTTGTCTGGCATAGGAACACTGGTGGATTTACGTTTCTGGCATAGGAACACTCTGGTGGATTTACGTTTCTGAGAGAGAAAACTTAGTGAGTGAATCTTTTATAGAATCTCAAGTAGGGACATAGGTATTCGGGAGCTACTTTTGGCAAGGGCATGGCATGCTGTGGCCATTTGGGATGTCTAACTGTAGCTTGCATAAGAGAAACCTCCAGGATATACTCTCAACTCCATTTGGGATCTCTCAGCCACTGTGATCTCAGCTTGTTACCTTTCTTTTTTCTCTCTTTTGATCAAGCAGGCATTTTCAATCCCTTGCTGCCAGGACCAGGTTTGTTCCTGGGAGTCATGCCCCACATCACCAGGGAGATTCATTTCCCTGGGAGTCATGTCCCTCATGGGGGAGGGGGGCGGTTAATGAATTTACTTGCCAAGTTGGGCTTAGAGAGAGAAAGGCCACATGTGAGCAACAAAAGAGGTTCCCTGGAGGTGCCTCTTAGGCATAATTATATGAGACCTCAGCTTCCCATTTACAACCCTAAATTTTACAAGAGCAAGCCTCAAATTGAGGGCTTGATTTATTAAGAGGTGGGTTCCTAATTTCACTTAATATATATTCTATCCCAAGATAAATGGTCAGTTTCTTACATTATTTTCACTTAGTTGTACAATCATCATCACTCTCAACTTTAAACAATTATCGTAACACAATACATCCCAGAGCTCTTATCAGCTGCTAATTATTCATCCCTAGTATTAGTGTAGTTTGGTAAGATATTCCTATTAAATATAGACTTTAATATGTAATGTGTAGTTTTTACATACCACTCTGTTGTTAACCCTCTGTAGCAGTGTAATACCTTATAAGTATATCACGCTAACATTTATTAAGGTTTCTGGTGCTACTCTGTGAATTAGATACCTTTAAACAACCATTTATGAATACATTCACCTTCAACACATCACTGATACTTATAATCCCATTAACAAACCATGGTCACACCTGACCGTTCCCATACCTTTAAGTGCACCTTCATTGTCATATCAGTATGTATTAGATTATCATTCTCCCTTCACTAGCTTCTCAACATCTCTAGGACCTCTATATTCTGCATTATAAGACACTTATTTTACATTTTTTCACAGAGTTCACATTAGTGGTAATATACAATATCTCTCTTTTGTGTTGGCTTGTTTAATTCAGCATTATGTCTTCAAGGTTCATCCATGTTGTCATATGTTTCACAACCTCGTTCCTTCTTGCTGCCGCATAGTATTCCTTCATGTGTACATACAACATTTGTTTATCCACTCATCTGTTGAAGGGCATTTGGATCGTTTCCATCTCTTGGTAGTTGTGAACAATGCTGCTATGATCATCCGTGTGCAAATAAATACCTGTTTGTATTACTGCTTTCAGAACTTCTGGGTATATACTGAGAAGTGAAATTGCTGGATCATAGGGTAACTTGATATCTAGTTTTCTGTCTTCCAGAGTGGCTGTACCATCATGTATTCCCACCAGCAATGAAAAAGAGTTCCAATTTCTCACACATACTCTCCAGCATTTCTAGTTTCCCATTCATTTAATGGCAGCCATTCTTATTAGTGTGAGATGATATCACATTGTGGTCTTGATTTGCATCTCCCTAATAGGTAGTGAAGACGAACATTTTTTCATGTGCTTTTTAGCCATTTGTATTTCCTCCTTGGAGAGATGTCTTTTCATATCTTTTGCCCATTTTATAATTGGGCTGTTTATACTATTGTCATTGAGCTGTAGGATTACAACTCTGCCTCTCCGGGGCAAAGGCTCTACCCCCTCCGAAGAGTGGGGTGGCAGCCAGGTTCTCTCCAATATCCAGGGAACATGTTCCACCCTCTCTGGGGCCTGGGGTGGCAGCACTCTTCCTGAGCATTAAGGTGGAAGGCCCGTGCTCTGCCTCCAGGGCAAACTCACCCTCTCCACTTGCATGGGCTGCTCCACTCTCCCAGCAAAAGACCTCTTGACTCCAGACTCCAATCTCCATGGCTCTTCGATGAAATTTTTCCTTCAGTTTGTTTCTTTTCCATCTCCTTCAGTGCAGACCAGCAATGGTTCCGTTTATATAGATTCACAAAAATTCTGTAGGCTTGGCATGCAGTTTACAGGGGTCAGAGCCATCAGACAATAGGACTTTCCACAAATCCTTTCTGGATAACTCCATCTCTAATCTTGGCTTGTACTGAGATGGTGGTTGGGTTCCAAGTTTGGTTAAATCCTCACGTGTGGCTGTCGTCTCTGGGGTCTCACTTGCTGGAAGCCCAGAATCTTTCAAACCATCAGTTTCTGATTTATTTATACCCAAGAGTTCAGTTCTTAGCTTATCTCTTTCCACTTGCATTTTACTATAAGTGGCAAGGAGGAGCCAGGCCACACTCTCGATATTTAGTGTCAAGTATCCAGGTTGTCGTTTTCAAATTCTGCCTTCCAACCAAAAGCAGGACTCAATTTTGCCAAATTCTCTGCCACTTTAAAACAAGGATAGCTTTTCTTCCAGTTGGCAATGACACATTCATCATTTCTGTTCAAGGCCTTGTCAGAAGTATCTTTAGAGGCCGTATTTCTACCAACGGTCTCTTCAAAGCAGTCTAGGCCTTTTCTATCAAGCTCCTCACAATTCCTCCAGAATGTTCTCCTTATCCATTTAAAAAGCCATTCCAACATGTCTGGTATTTGCAAACTCAGCAGCACCTGACTTCCGGTATCAAAATCTGTTCCGGTTTGCTAATGTTGCCAGAATGCAAAACACCAGAAATGGATTGGCTTTTATAAAAGGGGGTTTATTTGGTTACACAGTTACAGTGTTAAGGCCATAAAGTGTCCAAGGTAAGGTGTCAACAACTGGGTACATTCAGTGGAGGATGGCCAATGGCATCCGAAAAACCTCCGTTAACAGGGAAGGCATGTGGCTGGCGACTGCTCCAGAGTTCTGGTTTCGAAATGGGGTTCTCCTAGGACGTTTCTCTAGGCTGCAGCTCCTCTTCAACATGTCACTCTCAGATGCTCTCAGGTCCTTCTGTCTGTGAACTCCTTTATATGACTCCAGTGATCCAATTAACACGCACCCTGAATGGGTGGGGTAACACCTCCAAGGAAATTGTTCAATCAAACGTTTCACTCACAGTTGATTGAGTCACATCTCCATGGAAACACTCAATCAAAGGATTCCAATCTAAACAACACTATTACATGTGTCCCCACAAGATTGCATCAAATAACATGACATTTTGGGGGACCTAATACATCCAAACCAGCACACTATCCATGAACACAGAATATCTTTCCATCTCTTTAGGTCCCCTTTTATTTCTTTTATTAAAGTTACATAATTTTCTGTGTAGAGCTCTTTTACATCCTTGGTTAAGTTTATTCCTAGTTACTTGATTTTTTTAGTTGCTATTGAGAATGGAATCTTTTCCTTGAGTGTCTCTTCAGTTAGGTCATTTCTAGTGTACAGGAACACTACTGACTTATGTGCATTAATCTTGAATTCCGCCACTTTGCTGAATTTGTTTATTAGTTCAAGTACTAGTTAGGGTTTTCCAAATCTAAGATCATACCATCTGAAAATAATTACAGTTTTATTTCTACCTTTCCAATTTGGGTGCCTTTTATTTCTTTGTCTTGCCAGATTGCTCTTGCTAGAAATTCTACCACAATGTTGAGTAATAGTGGTGACAGCGGGCATCCTTGTCTCGTTCCTGATCTTAGAGGGAAGGCTTTCAGTCCCTCGCCATTGAGTAGTATGGTGGCTTTGGGTTTTTCTTACATGCCCTTTCTCATATTGATATTTCCTTCAAGTCCTACCTATTGAAATATTTTTATCAAAAAAGGTTGCTGAATTTTGTCGAATGCTTTTTCAGCATCTATTGAGATGATGACTTCATTTTTCCCTTTTGATTTGTTAATGTGTTGTATTACATTGATCCATTTTCTTATTTTGAACCACCCTTCCATGCCTGGTATGAACACTGGTCATGGTGTATAATTTTTTAAGGTGTCTTTGGACTCAATCTGCAAGTATTTTGTTGAGAATTTTTGCATCTATATTCATTAGGGAGATGGGCCTGTAGTTTTCCTTTCTTGTAGCATCTTTATCTGGTTTTGGTATTAGAGGGATGTTGGCTTCATAAAATGAGTAATGTAGTGTTCCATTTTCTTCAATTTTTTGAAAGAGTTTGAGTAGGAATTGTGTCAGTTCTATTTGGAAAGCTCAGTAGAATTCCCCTGTGAAGTCATCTGGCCCTGGGATTTTATTTGTAAGAAGTGTTTTGATAACTGATTGGATCCGTTTACTTGTGACTGGTTTTTTGAGGTCTTCTGTTACTTCTCTGGTCAGTCTAGGTTGTGCATGGGCTTCCAGGAAATTATCCGTTCCCTCTAAATTGTTTAGTTTGTTGGCATAGAGTTGTTGGTAGTATCCTCTTATGATTTTTTTTTAAATTTCTTTGGGATCTGCAGTAATGTCCCCCCTCTCACTTATTATTTTATTTATTTGGGTCTTCTTTTCTTTTTGACTTTGTCAGTCTAGCTAAGGGTTTGTCAATCTTGTTGATCTTAAAGAACCAACTTTTGGTTGTATTTATTCTCTCTATTGTTTTTTTTGTTCTCCACATCATCTATTTCTGCTTTAATCCTTGTTATTTCTTTTATTCTACTTCCTTTAGGATTGCTTTGCTCAACATTTTCTATCTTCTTCAGTTATTCCATTAGTTCTTTGATTTTAGCTCTTTCTTCCTTTTAATGCTTGCATTTAGAACTATAAATTTCCCCTTCAATACCACTTTCACTGTATCCCATAAGTTTTGAAAAGTTGTGCTCTCGTTTTCATTCATCTCTAGATATTTAGCAACTTCTCTTGCTATTTCTTTTCTAGCCCAGTGATTGTTTAGGAGTGTGCTGTTTAACCTCCAGATATTTGTGAATGTTCTAAATCTTTGATGTTTATTGACTTCTAGTTGTATTCCATTGTGATCAGAGAATGTGCTTTGAATAATTTCAATCTTTTTAAATTTATTGAGGCTTATTTTGTGGCCCAGTATATGATCTGTTCTGGAGAACATTCTGTGGGCACTAGAGAAGAATGTATATCCTGGTGATTTGGGATGTAATGCTTTTTCTATATATGTCTGTTAAGTCGAAACCATTTATCACATTGTTTAGGTTTTCAATTTCCTTATTGTTCCTCTGTTAGGTTGATCTATCTATAGGAGAGAGTGATGTACTGAAGTCTCCCACAATTATTGTGGAAACATCTATTGCTTCCTTCAGTTTTGCCAATGTTTGTCTCATGTACTTTGGGGCACCTTGATTGGGTGCATAGACATTTATGATTGTTACTTCTTCTTGTTGAATTGTCTCATTTATTAGTATATAGTGTCCTTCTTTGTCTCTTATGACAACTTACATTTAAAATCTATTTTATCTGAGATTAATATTGCTACTCCTGCTTTCTTTTGGCTGTAGCTTGCATGGAATATTTTCCACATCCTTTCACTTTCAATTTCTTTGTCTCTCTGGGTCTAAGATGATTCTCTTAAAGGAACATATTGATGGTTAGTATTTTTTAATCCACTCTGCCAATCTATATCTTTTAATTGGGGAGTTTAATCCATTCACATTCAATGTTATTACTGTGAAGGCAGTTTTTGAATCAGACATTTTATCCTTTGGTTTCTTTTTGTTAAACCTATTTTTTCCCTGTCTTTATTTCTTTTTAGTTGCCCTTACTAATACTCTTCAGTTCTGTTCCCCTCTCCAGGCCTTTGTCTCCTGTCTTTTTTTCTCAGCCAGAAGAGCTCCCTTTAGTATTTCTTGTAGGGAATGTCTCTTGTTAACACATTCTCTCAGCATTTGTTTGTCTGTGAAAATTTTAAGCTCTCCCTCAATTTTGAAGGAGAGCTTTTCTGGATAAAGAATTCTTGGTTGGCAATTTTTCTCTTTCAGAGTTTTAAATCGTTATACCATTGCCTTCTCACCTCTGTGGTACTCACTGAATAGTCACTAATTAATCTTCTGTTGTTTCCCTTGTATGTGGTAAATCACTTCTCCCTTGCTGCCTTCAGAACTTTCTCCTTGTTTTCAGCATTTGACAATCTGATCAGAATATGTCTCAGAGTGGGTTTATTTGGATTTATTCTATTTGGAGTTCATTGGGCATCTTTTATTTGCATATTTATGTCATTTATAAGGGTTGGGAAGTTTTCCCCAACACTGTCTTCGAATACTCTTCCTAGCCCTTTACTCTGCTCTTCACCTTCTGGAAAACCAGTGATTCTTATATTTGTGAGCTTCATGTTATCCATTATTTCCCTGATATCCATTTCAAATTTCTTTATTTTTCTCACCATTTGTTCTTTTGTGCTTTCACATTCCATCATCCTGCCTTTGAGTTTGCTAATTTGTTCCTCTACTTCTTCAAATATGCTGTTATGGGTCTCAAGAATATTTTCTATTTGATCAACAGTATCTTTTATTTCCATAAGATCCACTACTTTTTTCATTTACTCTTGAAAATTCTTCTTTATGCTCTTCTAGGGTCTTCTTGATGTCCTTCATATCCTGAGGCATGTTATTGATGTTTGTGTGCACTTCTGTGATTAATTGTTTTAAGTTCTGTGTCTCCTGTGGCTTTTTAATTTTGAAGTTTGGGTCATCAGTATCTTCTGGTTTCTTCACATGCTTTATAATTTTCTGTTGTTTTTGGCCTCTCGGCATTTGCTTATCTTGATAGGGTTCTTTAGGAGCTGCAGGATTATTTGAACATTTATCTATAATTTGACAGAGCTACAGCTTGGTGGAGTGCACTTTACCTGACCTACCAGCAGATGGCACTCTTGAGCCACCTCTTACCCTCAAGCCAGTTCTCCCCCAACTTCATCCATGCACTGTGTGGTCCAAACCATGTGGAAGTCCAATCATTATATGAATTTTCCATGTGCACTGGGGACTGCCAGCCCTGTTTGGGGGGGGGGGGGTGCCCTGCACGGTTTGGCAGGGAGTCCGCTCCAGGACACAGTGGTCCCAGCCATTCCTGGGGCTGCAGAGCTGTGCGTCTCACCTTCCAGCTCAAGTGCCCTGCAGTCCCTGTTTGCTGTGTACCCAGGAATCCCTGGGATTTGGGGAGGGCTCCTGGCACTTCCATGCAGCTGCCTTGCCTCTAGGCTGTGCACACCATGGGCTTCTGTGGAGGAAGATGAACTGTCAGAAACCTGCCAAATCCCGAATTCCCTCAAGGAAGCTCTCACTGTGGGGCTGTGAGGGGTTGTCTCCCAGCCAGCTGCAAAGATGGCTGCACAGGGCATGGAAACTACTCCTTTCTGTGATCATCTGTCTGCTCCAACCTCCAGTTCTTGGCATGGGGTCTCTTGGTTGTGGGTCTGCGAAGGGTTATCACCCAAGCCAAGTGCTGAGGGGGGTGCCTGGGGCGTGGAAGGCTGCTCCTCTCTGGCTGCTCCCATCTGTGCTCGTCTGCCGGCTCTAACTGCCCATTCCCCGGTAGTGTTCTGGGTCAAAGACTCACCCATCTTAAATGCCGTCTCTTGGTTTCTCCAAGTACACACTCACTATGGGTGTAGAAGTCCCTGCCCAGCTGGTGGAACCCTGGAACTACTGTTCTGGAGTGATTTCTGTCCTTAATCTAGTGTTTTTCATGGAGGTGACTTTTGCTCTTCTCTCCTAATCTGCCATTTTCCCTGAAGTCCTCTCTGTATTATTTTTGCATTATGTTTTCAACTTTCCTGTAAGTTTGCAATTATTTCAAAGTAAAATGTTAAAAAAATACTCTAAAGTCTGGACAGTACAGTAAGAAGGAGCTTCGCCCAGGATTTGAAGATGCTGGCTCTTGTTTTTGCTCTGTCTCTGTCTCCTTTTGTGCCCTCTCACTTCATTATTGCCCATCCCAATCAATGACCACAGCTCTTTAAAATGCTGGGCCTGGTGGTCTGTCCTAGAAACCCTCTGCCTCCAGTATTTGATAATGATCCCAAGAATCTTCTAACTCAACACTCCAAGGATTAGCATGGAATCATGCATTTCCTGAGATTTTCAGCAGAAGAGTTTCTGTGTTACATTTATATAACCAGGTAATGCCATCAATCCACTATTTTAAGAACGCATGCTAATGGAGAGCTTAGTGTGTTCATTTAATATAGATTGAATTTAAGAAAGCTATTATTTTTACCTCCAGGATCAAGAATGTTGTTGATAATCTCTCCTATATAGATTTCTGTCTATGGCTTAAGTAGCTGTGTGTTCTTGAATAAATCACCAAACTGATATGACTATCAGTTTCCTCACCTGTACAATGGGGATAATAGTCATATGTACTTCATAGGGTTTTTCAAAAACACATGCATGCAAAGCACTTATAATAGCTGGGACATAGCACAATTATTATTAAATGAGAATTATTTCCCATAAAGTAAGTCAAACACACCTTTATGGTTTGATTCTATTACTCTTCAATGTAAATCATCTGCTATAGAGTGCCAAGTTTATCATCGCCCCTTAAAAATGTTGTTCCTCCAACTACATACTAAGTATTAAATTATATTTGTTGTATTATTTATTATTCTTTCTTCTGTGTTTCTCCAAAATACCCTGAGAACTGTAGCTATGTCTTATGACTTAAGTTTTGTAACTCATATTCCAACAGGGGACAGTCAGATAATATAAATGAGTTAAGCATTTTGAGTGGGCATTGAGGTCCACTTGAAATCATATGCCCTTTCTAAAAGAGTCAGCCCCATCATAAGTCCAGCTGAATATTGCCGTGTGGGAAAGTAGGTCTAGGTGTAGTCAGATACTAGCATATTTTTAAAGAAGCTGGAAAATCAGTATCTTTTTAAATTGTGAATTTTCTAGATGTTTACATATTGAAAATGGATTACATTTAAAAAACTATTGCACAGACCAAATAAAAGATATCTATACCTTCAGGCTAGATTTGATTCCATTATTTAACAGCTTGTGTGAGTTTGGGCAGTTACTCATCTTCTTTGTATCTCAGTTTCCCACCTGTGTATTGGGGATAATGTTGCCTAACTCAAAAGGTTGTTACTGGGGATTTTAAAGAGGTAATATATGTAAAGAAAGCAATAAGAACAGTGCCTAGTACATATGTAGCACTTGGAAAATGTTAACTGTTATCATATTCATTTAAAATGTTATTGGTAATAAGAGTATCATTAACAACAGCAATAATAACATTGTTATTAATGCCAATAGCATTAATATAGGGTGAAACATATATATTTAATCATGTTATTGATGAAATTGTTATTAATAATAGTTGACATTATTACCTAGTCTTTCTTCCTAAGCTTAGAACAGTACTGGGCACAAAGTGGGGACTTTTCAATTCTCCTTCTTCCTCTCTCTCCTTATGAACAATTCAATATAAGGTCATATTGATTCTACTGCATCCATTAGTCATTTTCTCTTGGATTTGAACTTTTCTGTCCACCCCATCTATTGCTGCCTTATTTTAGGCCCTCCTCATTTCTCACTTAGTCTGTGCAAGTAGTATCTTCACTGGTCTCTCAGTCCTAGTTTGATACTGTTCTAGTTTGCTAATGCTGCCAGAATGCAAAACACCAGAGATGGATTGGCTTTTATAAAGGGGGTTTATTTGGTTACACAGTTACAGTCTTAAGGCCATAAAATGTCCAAGGTAAGTCATTAACAATCGGGTACCTTCACTGGATGATGGCCAATGGAGTCCGGAAAACCTCTATTAGCTGGGAAGGCATGTGCCTGGCATCTGCTCCAGAGTTCTGGTTTCAAAATGGCTTTCTCCCAGGACGTTCCTCTCTAGGCTTCAGCTTCTCTCTAAAATGTCACTCTCAGTTGCTCTTGGGGAGTTTGTCCTCTCTTAGCTTCTCCGGAGCAAGAGTCTGCTTTCAACGGCCATCTTCAAACTGTCTCTGTAGACTACAGTTCCTCTCTCAGCTCCTGTGCATTCTTCAAAGTGTCCCTCTTGGCTGTAGCCAGCTTGCTCCTTCTGTCTGAGCTTATATAGTGCTCCAGTAAGCTAATCAAGGCCCATGCTGAATGGGCAGAGCCACATCTCCATGGAAATCATTCAATGAAAGATCTCACCCACAGTTGGGTGATCACATCTCCATGGAAACATCCAATCAAAAGTCTCCAACCCAATCAACACCAATACATTTCCTGCCCACACAAGACTGCATCAAAGATAATGGTGTTTTGGGGGACATAATACATCCAAACCAGCTCAGGTACCCTCCAATCTATTTTCAATGCAGCAGCCAGAACTTATTTTGCTAAAATGAAAGTCTGCTCACATCTCACCTCTACTCAGAAATCTTTAAATGCACACCAGCATCAATGTGTACCTTCCATTTCATCCCCACTACATCTGCCAGGATTTAAAACCTGGCTCTGCCTCTTATTTACTATGTGACCTTTGGCAGATTACTGAGCCTCAGCTTTCTCATACCTCCTCCATCAAATGGTTGTATTAAATGATATAATTTATTGTGTATAAAAAAGTTACCACAGTGAATGTCATATAATAAATACTCAGTAAATGGACGATATTGTGATCACTCTAGTCTGATTAAAAATTAACCAGTACATTAATCTCTGAGATCAAGGCAAAAAAGACATCTCAGTTTCAAAACATGCCAGATTATTTCACACCTCCGTACCCATGAACATGTATACTGTGATAAATTAATTGCAATTCCTAAAGCAACCACTACAAATACTCCATGCCCTAGTAAAAAAAAAAAATAACAGAAATACCTAATAGGCCAATACCAAGAGGAGATAGAATGGTATACTAAACCCAAAGCCAAAACCAAAACAAAGAAAGAAATATAAACCTTGACTACTTCAAAAGAAGTCAGCAAGAGGACAAAGGAACAAAAAGAAGATGAGGGAAACAGAAACAAATAGAAAGTTAGTAGAATAAAACCCAATCATGACAATTATTACATTTAATGTAAATGGACTAAACACTGAAATTTGAAGGCAAAAATTATCAGAATGAATAAAAAGACCAAAATAAAACAACTATAGATTTATACTTTAAGAATAAAGAGTCACACTTCATATATAAAAACAAAATCAGACAAAATAAATTTTAAAACAAAAAATGTCTCTAGGGATGAAGAGGAACATTTTATAATGATAGAAGCATCAATCTAAAAAGAAGACATAAAAATTCCAAGCATATAAACACCTAATAACAGAGCACCAAAATGTATGAGGCAAAACATTTTGACAGAAATGAAAGGAGAAATAAACAATTCAAAATAATAGTTGGAGACTTCAAAACCACTATTTCAATAGTGGCAAGAACAAGTAGGCAAAAGATCAACAAAGAAATAGAAGACTTGAAAAACACTGTAAAGCAACTAGACCTAACAGGCATCTATTATGTTTCACCCTACTGCCCCAGAACATATATTCTTCTCAAGTGCACATGAAATATGCTCCAGGATTGACTATATGTTAGACAGCAAAACAAAGCTCAATAAATTTTAAAGGTTTGAATAATAAGAAGTATGTTCTCAGACCACAAGGGACTGAAATTAGAAATCACTGAGAGAAAGAAATTTGGGAAACTCACAAATATGCGGAAATTAAGCAACATTCTCCTAAATAAAAATGGGTTAATAAACAAATCAAAAGGGAAAAAATAAAATATACAAGATGAATGAAAATGAAGACACAACATCTCACAACTATGAGATGTAGATAAAGCAGTGCCAAGATGGAAATTTATATTCGTAAATGCCTTTATTAAAGGCATTTAATAAAAGATTATTATTTAATAAATAATAAATTATTTAATAAATAATAAATTAAATTTATTATTTAATAAAAGGCATTTAATAAAAGAGAAGAAAGATCTCAAATGAATGCCCAAACCTTCCACCTTAAGACACTGGTAAAAGAAGATCAATCTAAATCCAAGCAAGGAGAAAGAAGGAAAAACTAGATTAAAACAGAAATTAATGAAACAGAGGATAGAGTTCTGGGGATGCCCAGGAATGACTATGGTCTGTTAATTTCTGATGGATATAGTAGGAGCAAGTTCACAGAAATGTTGCTATATTAGGTAACTTTCTTGGGGTAAAGTAGGAACATGTTGGAAGTTAAGCAGTTATCTTAGGTTAGTTGTCTTTTTCTTACTCCCTTGTTATGGTCTCTTTGAAATGTTCTTTTATTGTATGTTTGTTTTCTTTTTAACTTTTTTTTCATACAGTTGATTTAAAAAAGAAGGGAAAGTTAAAAAAAAAAAAAAAAGAAAAACAAGGAAAAAAAAGATGTAGTGCCCCCTTGAGGAGCCTGTGGAGAATGCAGGGGTATTCGCCTACCCCACCTCCATGGTTGCTAACATGACCACAGACATAGGGGACTGGTGGTTTGATGGGTTGAGCCCTCTACCACAGGTTTTACCCTTGGGAAGACGGTTGCTGCAAAGGAGAGGCTAGGCCTCCCTATGGTTGTGCCTAAGAGCCTCCTCCCGAATGCCTCTTTGTTGCTCAGATGTGGCCCTGTCTCTCTAGCTAAGCCAACTTGAAAGGTGAAATCACTGCCCTCCCCACTACGTGGGATCAGACACCCAGGGGAGTGAATCTCCCTGGCAACGTGGAATATGACTCCCGGGGAGGAATGTAGACCCGGCATCATGGGACGGAGAACATCTTCTTGACCAAAAGGGGGATGTGAAAGGAAATGAAATAAGCTTCAGTGGCAGAGAGATTCCAAAAGGAGCCGAGAGGTCACTCTGGTGGGCACTCTTATGCACAATATAGATAATCCTTTTTACATTCTAATGACTTGGAATAGCTAGCAGTAAATACCTGAAACTATCAAACTACAACCCAGAACCCATGAATCTCGAAGACAGTTGTATAAAAATGTAGCTTATGAGGGGTGACAATGGGATTGGGAAAGCCATAAGGACCACACTCCACTTTGTCTAGTTTATGGATGGATGAGTAGAAAAATAGGGGAAGGAAACAAACAGACAAAGGTACCCAGTGTTCTTTTTTACTTCAATTGCTCTTTTTCACTCTAATTATTATTCTTGTTATTTTTGTGTGTGTGCTAATGAAGGTGTCAGGGATTGATTTGGGTGATGAATGTACCACTATGTAATGGTACTGTAAACAATCGAAAGTACGATTTGTTTTGTATGACTGCGTGGTATGTGAATATATCTCAATAAAATGAAGATTAAAAAAAAAAAAAAAAGAAAAACAATAGAGAAAATTTAAAAAACCTGTGATAGTTTGAAGCTGTATGTTCCCTAGAAAAACATGCTTTTCAATTTAGTCCATTCCTGTGGTTGTGATCCCATTGCAAGTGGGACCTCTTGATGAGGTTACTTCAGTTAAGAAGGTGTGTCCCACCTCAATCAGAATGGGTCTTAATCCTTTTACTGGAGTCCTTTGTAAACGAGTGAAATTCAGACAGAGAGGGAAAGCCACAGGAGGCAAGAAGCTGAACCCAGAAGAGAAGGGAGAGACCAGGAGACACTGCCATGTGCCTTGCCATGTGACAGAGGAGCCAAGGACTGCCAGTAGTCAGCCAGCCCCAGAATGCCACAGTCTTCAGAGAAAAAGCATTGCATCGGTAATTCCTTGATCTAGACTTATTTTTTAGTCTCAAGACCATAAGCTAATAAATCTCCATTGTTTAAGGCAACCCATTTCACAGTATTTGCTGGGAAATACTAGCAGCCTAGGAAACTAAAACAAAGCCAAAAGCTCAGTCTTTGGAAAGATCAAGAAAATTGACAATCCTTTAGCTATTGACCAAGACAAAAAGAGACAAGGCTAAAATTACATCTCAGAAATGAAATAGTGGACATTACTATTGAATTTAAGGAAATAAAAAGGACTACTGTGTACAGGAATACTATGAACAACATTATAGTAACTTAGGACTCAGATAAAATGAAAAAAATCCTAGAAAGACACAAATTGCCAAACTCACTGTGGTGGTATGAAACTGTACGTACCCCAGAAAAGCATGTCCTTTAAGTTAATCCATTCCTGTGGGTGTGGACCCATTGTAAGTAGGTTATTTTGATGTGGCTACTTCAGTTAATGTGTGACCCATCTCATTCAGGATGGGTTTTAATCTTCTTGATGGACCCCTTTATAAAAAGGATGAAAAAAATATATATATATGTATATATATGTATATGTGTGTATATATATATATATATATATATATAGAGAGAGAGAGAGAGAGAGAGAGAGAGAGAGAGAGAAAGTTACAGAAGCAAGAAGCTGAAGGCACTGAAACCTGGAAGAGAAGAGAAAGACCATCAGTTACTGCCATGAGCCTCACAATGTTGCAGAGGAGCCAAGGATTGCCTACAGCTGGTCTTTGGGAAGAAAGCATTGCCTTGATGATGCCTTGATTTGGACATTCTCACGGACTCAAACTGTAAGCTAATAAATTCCATTGTTAAAAGGGATTTGCCTTGAGCAGCCTGGAAAACTAAAATACTCAATCAAGAAGAAATAGACAAAATCCAGCATGCTTTTTTAAATATATAAAGTCACTCAGAAAACTACAAATAGAAGAGAACTTCCTCAACACTACAAAGAGCATATATGAAAAACACAAAATGAAATCACACTCAATGGTGAAACACTGAAAGTTTTCCCTCTAGGATCACGGACAAGACAATGATGTCCACTGTCACCACTGCTATATGACATTGTACTGGAAGTTCTAGCCAGAGAAATTAGGCAAGAAAAAGAAATAACGGACTTCCAAATTGGAAAGGAAGAAGTAAAACTATTAATTCACAAGTGACATGATCCTATATAGAAAATATCTCAAAGAATCTACAAGAAAGCTACTAGAGCTAATAAATGAATTCAATGTGTGGCACATTATAAAATCAACACACAGAATTCACTGACGTTTCTATACACCAGCAATTAGCAATTCAAAATGGAAATCAAGGAAAGAATTCCATTTACAATAGCAACTAAAGGAATAAAATATCTAGGAATAATTTTCACCAAAGATATAAAGGACTCATACATGGAAAACTAAAATTCATTGAGGAAAAAAAAGGAAACTAGACTTAAATAAATGGAAAGATAGCCTGTGTTCATGGATTAGGTGACTTAATATCATTAAGTTGTCAAAACCACTCAAAGTGATTTACAGATTCAGCATAATTCCAATCAAATTTCCAGCAGCCTTCTTTTTAGAAATTGAGAAGTAAATCATTAAATTCACATGGAAGGGAAAGTAATCTCCAAGAGCCAAAAGAATATTAAAAAGAGCAATTTGGAGGACGCATACTTCCAGATTTCAAAACTTATTACAAAGTTACAGTAATCAAAGCAGTGTGGTACTGGCACAAGGACACACATATAGACCAAAGGCATAGAACTAAGAGTTTAGAATAAACACATACATCGAAGGCTAACTGATTTTTGAGAAGGGTGACAAATCCACTCACTGGAGAAAGGTTAGTCTCTTCAAGAAATGGAGCTAGGAAAACTGGATATCCACATGCAGAAGAATGAAAGTGGACCCTTACCTCACACATATATAAAAATTAATTCAAAGTGGATCAACAACCTAAATATAAAAACTAAAACTATAAAACTCCGAGAAGAAAACATAGAGAAATATCTTCAGGACCTTGCATTAGGCAATGGAATCTTACAACATTATTTCAAAGCTTGGGCAACAAAAGAAAAAAGGGATAAATGGGACTTCATCAAAAATGAAAATTTTTGTGCATCAAAGGACATGATCAAGAAAGTGAAAAGATAGCCTACAGAATGGAAGAAAATACTTGGAAATATAATACAATAATATAATATAATATAATATAACATAACATAATATAACATAACATAATATAATATAATATAAGGGTTAAATATACAGAATATATAAAGACCTCCTAAAACTCAACAATAAAAAGACAGCCCAATTAAAAAGTGGGCAAAGGACTTGAATATAGATTTCTCCAAAAAAGATATACAAATGGCCAATAAAAACATGAAAAGATTCTCAACATCTTTGCTGCTAGGGAAATGCAAATCAAAACCATAATGAGGTACCACATGAAAGGCTATTATCAAAAAGTGAAAAAATAGCATGTGCTGGCATGTGTGCAGAGAAATAGAACCCTTGTATACTGTGTTGGGAATGGAAAATGGTGCAGCTGCTGTGGAAAACTGGTGGTTCCTCAAAAAAGTTAAACATAGAATTACCATGTAACCTGGAAATTCTACTTTTAGATATATACCTTAAAAAACTGAAAGCAGAAACTCAAACAGATATTTGTACATCAATGTTCATAAAGGTATTATTCCCAATAGCCAAAAAAATGGAAGCAACACAAGTGTCTATCACTCAATGAATGGATAAATAAAATGTGGTATATACATACAATGGAATAATATTCAACATGTAAAGTAATGATGTTCTGATACTTGCTACAACATGGATGAACCCTGAAGACATCATGTTGAGTGAAATAAGCCAGACACAAAAGGGCATGGTATTGCATGGTTTCACTTATATGAAATATCTAGAATATGCAAATTCACAGAGACAGAAAGTAAAATATTGGTTACCAGGGGCTGGAGGGATTGGGAATGAGGGTTCAGTGTTTAACATGTTCAGAGTTCCTGTTTGGAGTGATGAAAAAAAATTGGCAATAGATGGTGCTGATGGTAGCAGAACATTGTAAACATAATTAATGCCACTGAATCATACCCTTAAAAATGGTCAAAATGGCAAACTTTCTGTCATATACATGTTACTACAATAAAAACAAAACAGAGTAGTTAAGAAACTCCCATTAACTCATAAAAGGAATTTTTTAATTTTAAAAAAGAAATGAATAGAATTCTTTTTATGGTGATGGGTATGTTCATTATCATGAATGTGGTGATAATTTCTGCGAGTATATACATTTGTCAAAAGTTATTAAACTGTATACTCTAAATATGTACAGTTTATTGTATGTCAATTATTCTTCAATAGAGTGGATTAAAAAAAAGCTCTCTGACAGTATCATCAATATTAAAGGAAAACTAATATATAGGGGAAATTGCAGCTAGTGGATACTCTAATTACAGATATCTCATAGTTTTTCCTTAACCCAATAATCTAGAAAGCATTACACATGACAAAATAGAAATGACTGGACTTCTTTTTAACGTGTCAGTCTGATTAAGTAGGAGAACCCACTTTCCACATTTTGTTCATTTTTTTATGTATCCTGAATTATATTTTATATTTGCCCTTACAGTTTTCATGACAATTTGACAATGTACTAAGCTTGTGAAAGTGGATGCTTTGTATTTTCTGAACCTAACTTATGTTCCACTATCAAAAATGAATTAAACTAGCTTTTCCAGAGGACTCCCTGTTTAGTAGGGCTGACTTCATTTTCTCTCTCAGTTTGCCATCTTGCAGTTTTATTTTGAATCACAAACAAGATTTGTGTTTTGCATGTTACTCATTTAAACATGGCTGATCCAGGACAGCTTTAACCAGCATTTAACCATTTTGGTCATTCTTACAGCCAATTGCTTTCATGTGTTTAAGTCTTTTAGAATGTTAACTCTCTTTCCTGCTTTTTCATGGAATATCACACCCTGCATCCTGATATTATTCCCACAACTCTGGGGAGGGGGCATCAGTTCAAAATATTAATTCTTTGGAGTAAACTATTAACCGTATATGGAGTAATGGGAGTTGCATGTGAAAGCACTAGCCTGTACCTGTGCCTCTCACTGTTCATACATTCCTCTCTCATGGAATTTAGGTCAGTAACTGTATCCCCTACCTCTACTCCTCCTACTCTCTCCACCCTCCCTTCTCAGGCCTCCCAAGAATGAATTCACAACCTTGGAATGAAGGTGAGTAGTGCCCTTTCTTTACTCATCTTAATGTCTGTTCACTGGCCTGGGTTTTCCCAAATTGTGGGAATTCATCAAATATGTTGGGACAGGGGTGCTCTCGCTTATTAAGTACACTCCAGCACAAAGGCATTTCTCTTATCTAAACTCTGTGACCCAGTGCTTGAACTCCTGGTTGTGAGATACCCCTACCTAGAAGCTCTGTTAACTCTTTCAGGGTAGAAAGGTATCACTCAGCACTGCCTCCCAATGCTAAATAATCATTCAACAGGCTTGTTGGGAAGACAAGGCTTATGAAAAGAAAAACAAGAACAATTCAAACCACTATTCATTTAAGATTTATAGAATGATGTCATTTGGAAGATGAGTCTCAGGGACAGAGTTCAGTGCTGACCAGGAAATCAGCGAAGGCAATCAATATACTTCTATCTGGGCTCCCTCTTCTTTCTACCTAACCAATTTCCATGCCTCCTTCAAGGTCGAGATCAAGTTCCATCTGATCCAGGTAGTCTTCCCTGACTGCCAAGGCCTATGCTGAGCTCTCCTTTTGATCACTCATTGCCTGCACTTGGCATTTATCTGATAATTCTTCGTATTTGTAATGACTTACTATGCATGTATGTCTTGCCTGTAGGTTGCAAATTTCTTGAGAACAGGAACCTTGTCTTATACATCATATCCTCCACAGTGGAACCCAGTAGATTCTGAATCCTTAACCAATAAGACTTCTCCTTCACTAAGCCAGATTTAAACTATTTTTTGAGATCCACCACAAAAAACATACAATCCACATAAGAACACTGTGTTTGCTAATGTAAATACAGCATCAAGAGATGCTCAGTCCTCCCTTCTAATCAGATTTCCTACCCCCTAAGCCCCATGTACACAGAAATTCGGAATCAGCCTCTGCAGCTATGATCTGCATTTTGAGGCCTTCACTGTCCTCCCCAAAGGGAAGTTACTTAATATTCTACAATTATTATGGTCTTTACCAAATAATGTTGTTGCTTAATTATAGTCAGCCTTCCACTTTTCTTTATCTTTTTCCTTTCTATGTCTTGTTTCTCAAGTTAATTATTGAATTACTGCACAGTTGGGATCAGTGTATTCTATTTCCTTTTCATCTGCCATTGTCCTTGAATGCAATACTGCATGTATGGTAAGCACTCAAAAACTGACAGTGAAGGAATGGAAGATATTCTGAACAACCAAAATGCTGAGCAAAAAGAACAAGCAAGCTGGAGCCATCTAACAACCTAAGCAAAATGTATCAATGGCACACACAAAAATATGGTACAGGACCTTTGGAAAACCTCTTTGGCCTTCTCAGCTCTAGAATACCTAAGAGTCTGATTCGTTATATAAAATGAGGGAGAATTTTCAAAACAAATTCAAAATTAAAGTGGAATTAAAGTGGAACTCATTTGCAGCTTTTCCTGAGTAGGTAGAACAGTGTCATTGCTATTCTTGGAGGTCTGTGTAAAGTAGACAGCCCTCTATGCAAACATATTTCTCTATAGCTGCTATACACCAAACAAATTTCATTGACATCTGTAAAAACTGCAATTAGAGACGATATACCTTTTTGAAAAGTCTAATTAGCTGACATTTTGTTTAAAGATGGCCAACTGAGGCAAAAAATGAATAAGCAGATACTTATTGAGTTCCTTCTACATGCGAGATGCTGTGCTAAATAATGTGATTGTTAAGTCCACAAAACAGGCAACTATTCTTAAACTTATTGTGAAAGAGCAAAACACAAAGCTCTGAGCAATATATGATAAAGTATAGTTAAAGAAAGCTCATTTTACTCAGTCAAAAATGGGCAGAAATACTCTCCCCACCCTGTGCTTGCAGGAATAACTGACTAATGATGAATCAGTTTTTGCAAACCCTTGCCACTGCATATCTATTTTAGGCATTATCAGATTCTGAGTCACTTTAATTTTGAATTAATCCAGGTGAGGAAGCCCAACACCTCTGCATTTCCCCTCAGCTCCTCAGGGGGGGCCCTGTATATATATTTTTATTCTCTGTCCAAATTACTTTGGGATGTGTCGCTATTTCACACTAACCTATGCAAACCTACCAGGTCTCACTTCCTATTAAAATTTCCATGTAATTATGGTATATGAACAAACTGTATGAGTTATACTGTTTAGAAAATATAGATCCTGCACCAAATAAACATCTCTTCCCTTGGTCTCACATGGAAGTTGAAGTTTTAAAACACAGTCAGTTTCAGCCTTTACCTTTTGGCCTGACTTGCCCTAGTCTTAACCAGATCTGCTTCATTCATATCTCTAATTGAAGTCTGGGCTCCTTTCAGCTTTTTTTTTTTTTTTAACAGTTGCTGTATGCGCTAATACTGATATTCATATCTGCCAAGCTCTAGCTCTGAGTTTCAGGTGTCACACAGATACCCAGTGCTCCAGAGACCAATCAGGTTACACACAAAGGGAGCAGCATCTCAGGGTTTGGAGATAACCATTGCAATTCAGGAATAGATTTGACTGCTGTAAGAGTTTACAATCTTGGGACCATTACAATAATCATTTCCCTGTTAGGCTGTGCTCTAAGATTCAGTTCTGAGTTTACACATTGTAATTAGTCCATAATGGTGAGGCATTATAGTGTTTGCCTTTTATTCTGGCGTAATTCACTCAAAATGCTGTCTACAGGATCCATTCACTTTGTTGTGTGTCTCACAGCTTCACTCCTTCTTGCAGTTGCTCAATATTCCATTGTATGCATACACCACAGTTCACCATTCTGTTCCTCAGTCAGTGTACCCTTAGGCCACCTCCACCCATTGCAAATCATGATTGCTGCCTCCATGAACACCAGTGTGCGAGGAACATTTGTTTTTAAGTCTTTTTCTGCTATGTCCCAGTCTAGTCGTCTTCATGGATGGTGTCTGATGCTTTAATCTTCTCCTTTGCCTTGTCCATCACTTCCTGTTTTTTTGTATGTTTTTAAATACTTTGTTGAAGCCTTAATATTTTGATATTTTAGCATGTTATCAGGGAAGTTAGACTTTGAGACATCTGTTCCTCAAGCTTGTATCCAGCTAGTGTTATGAGAGCGCTTTTCTTGAATGCCCCAAGCTAACAAAAAACAAAGAAAAACAAAGACAACCTTTCCTAGTCTCTGCAGATTGACTGATGGGAGTGTCCTCCATCAGAGCTTATCCATGCAGTGAGTTTGGAGAATATCTCCAGGCCAAATTGTAGGGGCCTTCCTGATCCTTGCTGCACATGCATTTTGTCTTGGGCATGTATGTATGACCCTAGGAATTCCCCCTTCCACATAACTCTTCTTTCCTAGGAAACAGCTTCTTCATGTTCCCAGGCACTGCATTGTATGTCTTACAGCCAGCAGTCCCCGGCCCCAGGCAGCACAACTTGACTGCTTTCCCAGATTTCTATAGGAGATTTCTCTGAGCTGCCCTCTACCCACAGGGCAAGGTCTGGGCTGGTGAGTTTCCAGGTTACCACCAGACAGACTGGGTGAGACACACAGGCTCCCACTATGTGCGTGAGGGTTACTCTGCTCCCTCTGAAACTGTGACCAGGGAGTCACACTGAGAGTGCAGGCCAGCTCCGTGCCAAGCTGGTGAGGTTGGGGGAGTGGCCAGCCAGGGTGCCATGAGATCCCATTACTTTTAAGTACCTTCCTTCTTGATTTGGCACTCACCCTGTCACTGCAGTCCTTCAACTGTTTTCAGGAGCTTTTAAAAAAAAATGTTTCTGCCAGTCCCTGCTAATTGTTCCAAGCTTTTGTGCAGGGACAGAGCCCTGAAGCATTTCAGTTCACCATCTTTGTTGGTAATCCTCTTGTTTCTTTTTCTCGGTGCTAGTTATAGTTATTTTCTCCTTGCAAAAAATTCATTGAGCTTTACACTTAAGTTTTGTACTCTTTTCTGTATGCAATGAAAATTTTCAGAAATAAAATAAGATATACAGCATTACAAGGGAAATCTATTGCATTGAAATATAGTTCTATTTATAGACCCTTAAGGGATAACCTCCCCAAGTTAAGATCCTAGGTTAAGAACCCAGAATAAATAGAGTTAGGGCATATAAAGAGACATGAGACAGGAGTCTCTCTCCCCTTGGGGCTGTTAATCTGGTAGAGGAAAAAAGGCTGATGAGCCTGAAATTTGAAGAAACCAGTAAGTAAATTTGATAAATGCCAAACGAGAAAATAAGTCAAAAGACAAAAAGGGGAATCAATATTTTGGAGCAGAGTGTTCAGGAGAGAGTAAGTAGAGGACATGGAATCTGTGCTGGAAAAGGAAGGATGTGAAAGGTTTGGATAAGTTTAAGAGAGAGCATTCCTCTTGTAGTATGGCCAATGGAGGGCTTGGGAGACTTTGAATCTATTTGGCCATAGTGAAAGTGGCATGAGAGCAGGTAGTTTGAAATAAGGCTGGTGACTGTTGTTGGGTATGGAATGGGAAGAGGAGTTAGAAATTGGATTTCTTATTATCAGGAAACCTTTGAAGATTTTTTAACAGAACAGTAAGAAAGAATGCTGTTTTATGAATTCATTCAGTTCAATTTAATAAATGTTTATTAAATGACTACTAGTTTCAAGGTACTGGGTTTGTTCTGCCCTGGTTGATGATTTAGAATAGTCTCTAAGATCCTCTGTTTTGTGCCTTTCATAAGTATTAGATCTATCTAATTTGTAAATTGCCACATTATTTTACACTCCAGGTGGTCTAAATTAAGACTGTAATTTATTCAAAATGGCAACTCTTTAAATATTACTGATCATGAAAAACTGGGGCAAGAAGACAATAGGATATGTTCCTATTTGTGTCGAGAACATGCCTCAAATTTTTAGTTGAATTGTTTCCAAGTATATGTTTGTCCAAGAGTTTTCCCTTCAGGCAATGTTCTTTTCAACACACAAATGCTAGGGCTGGATAGAAGATGAGATACTCAGGGAACGCAGCAGATTTTAATAACCATCAAATAACCCAATGATTCACCCTAGTATCTTTCACTGTTAACCATTTTGAAACTGGTTTAAAAAATGTACCATGGAAAAGCCCATTCAAGTGCATAAGCACAGATGATGGCAAAGCTTCCAAATTTCTAGACCACTCTGGTTTTCCTACTTGTCTAACAAGGAGGTCACACTGAGTCATAAGTTCAGGATTGTCGGTTTTACACTGAGAAAGATACTGAGATGGCTGGTTTTAGCGAGATTACTATGTTTATTTTGGTGCCTGAGAGCCATTATGTCTTTGTCATCATGACTACCAGTCAAGGCATGTTTTATGATTTCCATAAGACATACTACCCAGACAACATGGGTGCCAATAAAACATTTCTTTCCTGAAGAAATGTTTTACCTCCTTTATTATGAGGTAAAGATTAGTGTTTGTTAAGAAAATGTGCCCAAGACCATTTTCTTACAAATGGTTTGTCTGATGTGCTTACTACTGGACTAATTATTTTGCTGTCACTATCTCAGGAAATAGACGTCTCTAGGTTGATAGTTTAATTCTGTGGAATTTCTCTCTCACACTCTCTCCCCCTCCTTCATAGTCTCTTAGAATACAAGACTTACTTAATACAAGATATAAAGACCTTGGCCACACAAATCACACCAATCACATATGGGTGGTCATAATTAAGAAGTACTGTCTCATTATTCATTTTAATGTGGCATAGACCAATTTAATTATCAGCATTTTAATAGTCATATCTAGATTTTCATAGCCCACTTATTTTTGCCCTCAGCTCAAAGCTAGAACTGCATCTCAGAGCAATTATGAAAAGAATATGCCTCCTATCTGGGCTCCAAGTACAGCAGGGTGAAACTTCTCTGCCTAATCTCATCTGAATCCCAGTGTGAAAGCCTTTGTAATTTCCATTCTTATCTCAGAAAATCTCTTTTCCAGCCTCCAGGCAGAAAAAAAAAAAGAAAAAGTTTTGATTTCTGTTTCTTTAAAAACAGTCCAAACAGATAGACAGATAGATAGATAGATAGACAGATAGACAGACAGATAGATAGATAGAGATAGAGATAGATAAATAGTGTCCAGCTCTTTAGATAGTGAGGAATTAAGCTTTTCTTTTGGACAGTTGTAAATGTTTTCCCAAATGTGGCATCTGTCTGTTAATTATTTCAAAATATATTTTTATATAAAAAGTTTAGAAAGTGATCCAATGCATCAATATTTTCCATTACACTTTCCAATTTTTACAGCATACTTATAAAGTCATTCCCTACTTCACACTTATGAAAATATTTTCCTATATGCTCTTCTATGATTTTTGCAGTTTCTGTGTCTTCAGTTTGCTAAGCTGACAGAATTAAAATATACCAGAAATGGCTTGGCTTTTTCAATGACAATCTATTAGGTTATAAATTTACAGTTCTAAAATTGCCAAATTAAGGCAACAAGAGGAAGATAACTTCTCTAAGGAGAGGCTGCTGGCATCTGGGGTTCCTCTGTCACATGGGAAGGCACATGGTAATGTCTGTCTTTCTCTCCTGGGCTTTGGTTTCAATGGCTCTCTCCAAATGTCTCTGGGTGTTTCTCTCTCTCTCTCCAAAAATGTCTTTGCCTTTTATCCTCTCATAAAGGACTCCAGTAAAGGATTAAGACCCACCTTGAGTGGGCTGGGTCACATCTCAACTGGAATAGCCTAACCAAAAGGTCCCACCCAGAATAGGTTTGTACCCACAAGAATGGATTAAAAGAACATGGGGTATTTTCTGGGTTACTTAACAGTTCCAAACCAGAACATATACCTAGAATATATTTTAGTGTACTTTAAGCAATGAGGATCTGAAATTTTTCAAAATTAACAATCAACAATCTCCAAACATCTGATTTGAGATGCTACCCCTTTCCTATATCTTAAATTCTTTTTGTATTTGCATTTGATTCTGAATTTAACAATTGTAATTGTAGTTATGTATCCTAAGGAAAATCATGGAAAAGTGTAAACCCTCAGCTGTAAGAATATTAAGCACAACTTTGTTTATAAGAACTTACATCGAAAACAAGTTAAAATATCTAACAGTATTGGAGTAATTGAATAAATTATGATATACACATTTGATGTGATATCATATAGCCATTAACAGATGATTTACAATGCTGTTTAGAAATATAAAAATGTTTACATTGAGAAATGTTTATATGAGACTACAACAGTATAATGTGTACAGTAGGATCACATTCCTATAAATTACAAATCCATGCATGTACACAAAAACTATTGCAAAGATATGCACCAAAATGGTAGGGATTCTGAGATTGTGGAGTAATCTTATTTTTCTTCTTTGTGCTTTTCTGGTTTTTTTCTACAATACTTTCCTGTTTTCTACAGTGAAGATATATTACTTTTGTAATCAGGAAATTATGATGTTATTTTTAAAATAAATAAAATTTACAATTTTTACACATTAACAGGTGATAACTAAACTGAAATTGGGGACACAAAAACCTATTGCTAATTGCTTTAAAATGTTCCATTCAATACAGAGTCAAATGAATTGTTATCCATGTACTATAGTGTGAAAACCTCTTTACTGAGAGAAGCCAATTTTTTTTCTCCTATAGTCTATTAATATGGCAAATTACACTTACATATTCTAATAAATATATTCTAATGTTAAAACTACTATAGCATTCCTCAGATTAGCCCAACAGGTCATGATGGATTTTTCTTTTTTACACCTGGCTGGATTTAGTTTCTTAATATTTTGCTCAGGATTTTTACATCTATGTTCAGAAAACAAATTGGCAAGTAGTTTTTCTTTTTACTTGGCATTATATCTTTTTTCCCCTTTATGGTTATCCTAATCTCACAGATTGAGTTGGAGGTGGGTACTCTCATTTCTTTTATTCTCTGAAAGAGTTTGTCTAAAGATTGGGATAATCTGTTTTATAAAGTTTTGGTAGAATTTACCTGTAAAATAATCTGAGCCCAGCATTTTTTGTGAAACTATTTTAAATATAAAATTAATTTCCTTAATAATTATTCTTCTAAGAAATAGTCCATTTTATTTGAATGAAAATTTATTGGTATAAAGTTGTTTATAATATCCTCTTATTATATTTTTAATATCTGGAGAATCTGCAGTTATATCCCCTCTTTAGTTCTTATTTGTGACCTTTTTTTCCTTCATCAGTCTTGCTGGAGGTTTGTCAATTTTATTGCTCTTTTTAAAGAACCATTTTTTTTTTACTTTAATGGTCCTATCTACTGCATATTTGCTTTATATTTCATTAATTTCTGCTCCTAGCTTTATTTTCTTCAACTTTCAGATTCATTCTATTATGATTTTTCTAACTTATTAAGCTGAATGCCTATTTGATTAATTTTCATTCTTTTCTTTTTAATATAAGCTTGAAAGCTATATATTTTATTCTATGCATATTTTTCACTACATCTCACAAGTTTTATATGCAATATTTTCATTATTCTGTTTTAATGTTTTCAAATTTTTTTCATCATGATTTCTTCTTTGACTTTGTTTTTTAATGTCTACAGGTAAGGGAATTAATAAAATTATTTTATTGCTATTGACTTTGAACTTAATTGCAGTGTGGCTAGAGAACATGTTCTGTAGAAACTGATTTCTTACTGACTTCTTTGAATTCTGGTTTATCTTGCTTTATGGCACAGTACATGGTCAATTTTTATGTATGCTCCATGTGTGCTTGAGAAGAATGTGTGCTCTCTAATTGTTAGATACAGTGCTCTATAAACATTCATTGTACTAAGGTTGTTAAGTAGGTTGTTCAAATATTCTGTACATTTGCTCATTGTTTAGTTGCCTGAAGTATCAATGATTGAGGGAGGTGTTTTGAAATCTCCAAGATGGTATATTTGTAAATTGCTTCTTGCATTACTATGAAATTTTGCATTCCATTGTTACTAGTGAGTAATCTGCTTTCAGTCTGTTGTTCCTTTTTAAGTGATCTGCCTTTCTACTTTTAAGATCTTCCTTTTATTGGTGGTATCCCAAAGTTTCACTACAATATGTTCAGGCTAGGATTCTTTCTCTTTCTCTCTCGTAGCCTGTTTGTTATATGCTGTTGTTTCTGAATTTGGGAATTTATGTCTTTCATCAGTTCTAGAAAATTCTTAGCCATTATATGTCTATTTAGTGCCTCTCCTCAATTCCCTCTATTCTCTCCTTTTGGGCTTTAATTAGATATTAATTAAGTATTCTCATTCTGTGCTCCATTTCTCTTATTTTTATATTCTAATACCTTGTTTTTCTATCTCCATTATAGATAATTCTTTTAGATTTGTTTTCAAGATCACCAATTTTTTCTTCAACTGTTGTCTAATTTGCTCTTTAACCATTCCATGCATTTCTTAATTCACTATACTGTCATTCTTAAAAGTTCCATTTAATTATTTTAAATATCTTCCTGTTAGCTCCTAATAGTCTCTTGTCTTGCTCATCTTTGTAATATATCTTTTATTTAAAAAATTATACATAGGCATTCTGAATGTCTTACGTTCTTGGGGATATAAATCTGCTCATTATTGTTTCTGCAGACTCACTTATGATGGCTTGCTTCCTCATGTACTTGGTCATCCTTGATTACCATGAAACTCATCTGTTTGACTGTAATCTATTGTAAAGCTGCAGGCATAAACTGAGGATTTTTTTCAGAGATTATTCTGGTCTGCTTCTTCTGCGGAATGGGAGCACTACCAACCTGGGACCACCTTGGCCTCTTTATGTGTACTAGTTTAATGAAGGAGTCTCTTGTTCAGAGTCCCCTTCCCTGACCCCTAAACTGCTATAGGCATTTCACTTCAGAGCAAATCCTGTATTTCTAGCTTGATTACTTCCCTTGCTCCCAACTCTTGTTTTAGTTCATGGTTTATTCCTTGGGGTGTTGGGGTGGTTCTTGGAAGTCCCTTCCCCTATTTCCTATGATCCCAGAAATGCATAAAAATTACACTGTCCCAGGATTTTGGTTTCCGTTGGAGAGTTCCCCCCAGTATGTCTGTCTATTACATCATATTGCTAGAAACAGAAGCATCTGGACAATGTAAGTTTTTATGCCTAACCACTACGTTAAATATCTTGACTCTTGGGCTCAGATAGCACTTTGAGTCAAACTATCACATTCAGCACCACTAATAATTTTCTAAAATGCATAACTTGTTTACCCTCAGCCTTGTGTGAATTATTAAAGAATTGATAAATCAGCAACAAAATTAGTCTGCCTTACCTAATCAGCAACAAAGTTAGTCTGCCTTACCTGGATACTTGCTTTGGCAGAGAGATAGTCCCATAAAGGTTGTTTTTTATAGGCTTATCAAATCCAAACAAGTAAAAGTTTTCTCCTTTTCAATTGCTGGGAGCTGATCTCACCCCCATCTCCCATGGTCCCATTCAAGGTCTCCCTCAGATCTTGCTGCAATGTTTGGTCTGCGGAATCTCATTTCACAGCCAAATTGGCTAGAATACAGGTTTTGTACAAATGGAGGGAAACCCAAAGTCTTTAATAGTAAATAAATAAATAAATAAATAAATAAATATAAACAATTATTTTTCAATAAAGTAATTATACTTTATTTTAATTAACAAAAACAATGACTTGGCAATACCTGCTTCATTTTCTTACTTTAAAAATATATAAACCTTATTAATCCATTCCTACCAGAGAGCTATACCATTGATTATCCTTATATGTTAGGCTGGGGGATTATTTCCTCTGCTGATAAATTCTAAACTTAATATAAATCTTATTGCTTTAATACTGGAGTGGGATGGAGGGGAAACAGAGGCCATCACACCTATATACAGAGCTTGCTTTTCCCAATTTTTCAGAATAAACATTGACCAACATCCCAGTGGAAGTTTTAATTGGTAGAAATTTCATGATTTAAAAACAGCAAATGTCAATTCACCTGATAATTCTAAAACATGCATAATGGCAGAAACCCACTGGACAACAATGGCTTCTAATTGTTCATCAGATCATTCATGAACTCAGTGGCATAATTTTTAACAATATATATTATTTGACTCTGCCTCATGTATCCAATATCTGGCAAGCCCCTCCTTAATAAATATGCATTCCACTTCCCCTTTACTCTTTCACACTTAGTAACGTATGATGATTTAATGATGCTGAAGTGATCAGCTAAATATATTACCATTTTTTAATGTTGATCTCATCCCTTTCCTTTCACTAGAAACAGAGATTGTGCCATGTATTGATCTCATGCCTTTTAGGTTTTGACTATATTTAAATCAGTCCCTTAAAGCAGTGGTTGCCAAACTTGTCTTTTCACTAGAAGGGTCCTCCCCCAACCTAACCCAAACCAAACTTAAAATGAAAAAAGAAACTCTTTCTCCCTGTCTCTCTCTCTCCCTCTCACACACACACACACACACACACACACGCACACACACACACACTCCTCACTCACTCACATAGTAAAAGTGAAGCTGCTCTAGTTAAAGACAGGTGGGTGACAGGGCTGCTTAGCTTTTTCCTAGTCCCCTGCAGAAGCCTAAGGAGTAGCAGATCAAAACCCTAGCACCCTGGCACTTTGAGGAGCAGTTTGAAATTCAGTATCATCTTTAAGTAGTAAATTGCTTAACATCAGGGCCCTCCTATATTTAGCATAGACACTCAGGAAATATTTGTTAAATACTGATGTTGCCTCAGGGCTCTATTCTCAGATCTTTGATTTTTTTTCATTCTACATACTCTAAGTTTCAACTACCATCAATATAAGCTCATCCATTTTCATAGTTTCAACTACCATCAATGTGTCCATCATTCCTGTGTCTTTATCTAGCCCAAACCTCTAGTCATAACTAGTATTTCCAGCTGCCTATGGTTATCTTCATTTGCATGGACCAAGAGTTTTGGGGGACATCTCAAACTTAACACACCCAAAACTGATATCAAGTTTAATCCTTCCTAAATCTCTTCCTCTTTCCATGTTATGCAAATCAGTCACTGCCATTATCAAGCAAGAAACCTGGGATGGAAAGTTTCCTTAATAAATTACTCCACTTTTCCTCACCCCATGTGCACCAAATCATGAAATCCTGCCAATTTTACCTCCTAAATATTTCCTGAATATGTTTTTTCCACTCCATGTCTACTGCCCTTCCCCTAGTTCCCACTCTTCCCACCTCTTACTCACTGGTCTACTTACCAAAATTGTCACCCATCCATTCTACTTGCCTTCCCATATCCACCCTTATGCTAAAATCTTATAGTACATCACCAACTCTTAAATGATAAATTTCGGGCTTCACCCAAGGTCTTTCTTGATCTAGTGCCTACCTATTCTGGCCTTGTTTTTAATCAATTTCTACCTGACATTTCATTCTCTAATATTCTTTAATATTGAACTGCTTAGAATTTTACACACACACCATGTTGGTTCTTGCATGCAACAATCTCTGCCTTATATACTTTTGCTTCAAATTTTCACCCTTTCCTTGGATAATTCTTATATATCCTTTAAGATACCCTATCCAGGCTGCTTAAGGTGTTTCCCTCCTCTGTGCCTTTATAATATCCTTTGCATATTTCAATTAGAATACCAAACAGTAAGTGCAAAAGACATCTGTTTGTTTGTCTGTCTCTCTTGCTTGATTTTCAACTCCTTGAGGGCAAGGGCTGAGGGCTTTATTAATTTTGGTGTTTGTGGAAGGGAGGAAAGAAGGAAGGCAGGAAGGCAAGGAGTTTTTTTACTTTTTAACACAATGTCAATCTAAATTTGTTCCACTGGATAGTAAAGATGGGTTGCATTAATATCCAACTGCTAGGGTTTTATGGCATTTGAGATTTTACTACCAGAAACCTCAACTCTGGGAGCAACTTCGAGATGGTTGCTAAAAGCAACTTTTATAACCAGAAGCTGTCAAGTCTAAAATCAAATGTTCCTTGCTTCTCTCAACAGAGATTAATGATAAATGACAATCTCTCAGTTGGGCACCAACTATAGTTTGACAAGCAGAACCAGTGATCTCTACGTGACTGTTGAGCAGTACTAACCCACTTTCCTTCTTCAGAGGGTATCAAGGCCTTCTAAACTTGGAGATTCCAGCTGAGGAACTGGGAACTCCTTACCCCCCAAATTTTTGGACTCTTGATTCTGGAGAGAATTAAAAATTAGAGCATTGTTGGAGAAAATGGAAAGGGAGACCAAGAATAAATTTTTATTTTAAAAGGAAGATGATTAGGGAGGATGGGAAGTTTCTTTAAAATACAGAGATGTGAACTTGAATATAATTCAAGAAATATATTTGAACATCTGTTGTCCCAGGCACTAAAATGAACACACAAGTAAATAAAATATAGCCCCTGCTCGCAAAGAGCTCAGAATCTAGCAGGCAAGGACTTCACAGAAACCTGGTCAGATGGCTATACTAGTGTTTCCAAATTTTGTATTGTGGAAGCTAGGGCTAGTATCTGACAGAGATGGGCATTTGAAATTAAACAGTGTTGTAAGATACATTTGAAAAAGTGTTTCCCGTCAAACAATGAAGGTGAAGAGCCAAAGAAACCATTCACCATTTCTGTTACTGCATGATTCTAGGAATTCAAATAGATGATGTCGATTATAGTGGTGATGATGGTGATTATGATAATATCATTTAATATTTACTGATTGCTTATTATGTGTCAGGCATTCTGCAAAGCACTTTACATACAATATCTTGCTTAATCCTCACAATCCTTTGAGGTAGGTACTATTACGATCCCTATTTTACAGACAGGGAAACCAAGGCTCAGGTAAATTAAGTAGTTTATACAAGGTCGCACAAACTTTCTCCATTAGTATTTTTTTAAAGTTCTGAATTGGTTATTAAAAACTGCAATGATTAGCAATTACTAAATCTATGTGAATTATATTTTTCTCAATACTGTGTGTCTTAGTTTTCTAGGGCTGCCATAACAAAGTACCACAAACTGGGTGACTTAAAACAACAGAAATTCATTATCTCACTGTTCTGGAAGCTGGAAGTCTAAAATCAAGGTGTCAGCATGGCCATTCTTCCTTCAAAGGCTATGGGGAAGAATCTATTCCATGCTTCTCTCCTGACTTCTGGTGGAGGCTTGCTGGCAATCCATGGTGCTGTCTTCCTCATTCGTCACGTGGCATTCTCCCCCATGTCTCTATGTCTGGTTCAAATTTCCTCTTCTTATGAGAACACCAGTCATATTGGATTAAAGGCCACCCTCCTGCAATATGACCTCATTTTAACTTGCCTAATTTCATCTGTAATGACTCCACTTTCAAATAAGATCACATTCTAAAGGTACTAGGGATTAGAACTTCAGCATTATCTTTTTGGGGGACACAATTCAATCCATAACACTGGGTTATAAAACAAAGCACAGAAACAAACTGGGCCATAGATGTTGATCATGGACTGATTTCAATATTTTGCACTGAAAATCTTTTATAAATATTATATATATGAACCTATGGAAAATTTCATACTAATAAAAAACTACTTTTATATGCTTTAGGTATTGTGGTTCTGTGTATGATCTCATTTGGGGAAAGAGGGGTAAATTTGCTGTTCAAATGCTTTGAAAACCACTGGCCTAGACCATTTAAGGACTGGACTCTGGAAATTGAGATGCACCCTAAGTGAAATGTTCAGAACCTTGGCCCCATAGCTGGGCACCTTGTGGTTATAATGCTTTACTTTTAAGCAGTCTGTATCACAGAACACCTAATTAACATGGGTAGAAGAAATTTGGTCTGAGTATGGGAGGAGAGGAATCTAGGAAACTCTCTTTCTTAAGCTGTGGCCAACGGAGCTACCCAGAAACCTACTATAAAGATGGTGAAGACAGAAAATTATTATTAATTACAATAATAATGTAAGGAACTAGGACATTGGGAACAACTACCAGCAGGAAGCAAGTGATTACTATCCTAAGTGATTTAAATGTATTAAACTTATTTATTCCTCAAAAAGCTGGGAGATGGGTACTATTATTATCCCTATTCTACCAATGAAAAATTCAGGCTTGGAGAAGTTCTGAAGATGTTAAGTCAATTGTGCAAGGTCTCACTGCTAGGAAATATGAATTGGAAGATAAGTTAAAAGTCATCTCTAGTCAACTTCTTGAGGACAAGAAGAACTGCTTATTACAATGGTAAACAATTAACCCCAACCCTAATGCTTTGCCCCTAAGTACATAATTAATTATGGATCAACAGACATATCTTGGACAACTTTTAGGGTGAACAAAGGCTTGTTTTGCACCCTCCCCAGCAAGATGCCAGCCATTCATGACACTTTACCACCATATATTTCCATTTTCTCAAGGCCTGTGACATTCCCACCAAAAACTCAATTTCTAGCTCATATAGGTGACAAATGAGTTTTTTAAAAAAGAAAATTAAAGAGATTGCTTATTCCTAAGCATCAGTCCACCTAGGACAACACTCATTTTCCAACTTCTTAATAACAGTTATCTGTCTAGACATCAACTCATACTAAAAAAAAGTGAGAAAAAGCTGTCAAAGGTAAAACAATCAACATCTACAAAGATGAAGAATTTGGGCAAATCAGAAGTAGATGAAAAACAAATAAATTGCACTTTGATATGGTGATTAATGCACAAGAAAGAAACCTGGAGGTGGGCTAAGGTAAGCAATAGTTAATGTCTTCACTTAAAAATCTTTCCAGTAAATCATGATTACATACCGAGATCATAAAGTCTTTTGGAGGAGCTACCTTACCCTTGGCAAGTGGAAGGTGTCTTGAAAATACAACAAAACTACAGACAAGATGGAAGATTACAGTAATGAGTTTACTCTTTAATTTCTTCTAGAAGCCAGTTGATAGGAAGTGGTAGGCAATTTTGTCTTCTCTGGGATAGGGAGGGAGGAGACAAATAATGTGACTTTAGAGTTGTATGGGGCCTTGTCCATACATTCCACTATTATGTGGGAATTTGGTTACAACCCTCTGCAGAGAGCAGGGAAGATACTACTATCTTCATTTTACAAATGAAGCAACACAGGAAGTGTTGAAATGAATTGCCTAAGGCCACAGTGGCAGGGCCAGAAATCCCCCCAACTGGTACCCAGTGAGTTTTCATTACCTTCACTCCCTTGAAATAAAGAGTTAGAAAAGGGTAATTGATCACCTGTGAACTTAGTTTACCTAGGTTATGCTAACATATCAGCAGGAAAAACAGAGAGTGAGATATACTTAAACTGCTTAGAACAGTAAGTATCCAAGACTTGTAAATCCAGTGAACCTATACCTGGCAAAGTTGGTGCTTAAACATTAAGCTTTATTGCAAAATCTTCAGTGCTTCAAGTGCATCTTTTTAGTTCTATTTTCTCCTTCTAGTTCTATTCATTGGAAGAAAGTGCTCAATGTTGGTGATGGGGTAAGATCTGAGGGAAGAAGAGTGATTTACGGAGGTTATGCCAGAGAGAAAACAGGGGTGCCTGTTGTTTTGGGAACTGTATTTCACATGCTAAAACCAGCATTTTCACAAAAGCACACCTAGATCTTAGTGAAGAGGAGCAAGAGATAAGCCTTATCAGGGAAAAAGAAAAGGATTACAGGAATAGCATTAGTGTTTGTTTTAATAGAAAAGCAGGAAATGTGTTTTGGGACCCATCCAAAATGCCTGCCTAGCAAATGGAGTAAGAGATGGTGTCAGTAGATTTGTAGGCTTATCTAACTTTCCAAAAACAAGTGTTGTATGTAAATACTGGTTTATTACTACTCACTGTAATTATATTAGTTAGAGGATCTGGCACAACATGGGACAATGACATTTATATTCTCTCAAAATATCAGACACAGTAAAGCATACTGGTCAGAGTTCCTATATCCCTCTCACTGGAAATTTCAAAACAGGTAAGTTTCTCACTACTTAATATGTCTTAAACCTATCCTTTGAAGGAGCATTGTACTAAATCCAGAACTGCCATAAATGTAGAAAGGAAGAGGGAGCATAGGTGAAGGGTAAGGGTCCATCAGAATCATGTGCCATTTGAGAGGCCATTCTCATTTCTAAGAGTTCTGTGGAGATATCAGCCCACTCTTGTCTCCACTAATTCTACAAAAGCACTAAATGTCTTTGCCTCTCCTGTGACTTTGGACACCCAGGCACCTCAGGCACCAACTTCACTGAATGATGATGGAACCTCATTGACATAGGTAAGGTAGGATTCTGACAGCAAGTGTATAATGAGCCAAAGGAATCATTCAGTGGTGAGCTGAAAAACAACTGCATTAACAAAGACATATGCCAGACTCAGGAGACAACCCATTTAATTAAATGTTTCAGCAAATTCAACAAAATTCTGGCACAATCAAAAATTCAGCACAGCCTGGAATCTGATGTAACTGATTTGCCACATGCATGCCAAAGAATCAAAGCTGAGAAAGTGACTTTCCTTCGAAAGTTCTTGTTAGTCATTGCTCTACAGGGTCTACATCATTTGACTCATTTGCTATTGTCTGGAAACAGCTGAAGGTCAGTAATACCTTACTGTGCAATTTAGGAAGAGAAGGTTATAGATAAAGGATATTTAGTACTTCTAATGGATCACAGGAGGATTGCTACACCAGTTAAAGAGTTAAAGTAACATAAGGTAGGTAAAAAGGCTTTAAGTGGGAATTTTCATTCTAGAGAGTCAACACCATAGTCTCACACAAAATTAGTGTGTAAAAAAAGTGACTCTCCAAATGAAAGTACTAGTTTAAAAATTCATGTGTATCCCAGAGTATTTGGGACAGAAAATTAAATATATATATATATATGCAAAGTCCCCTTGAGGGACTGGAGAAAAATGTGGAAATATTAAACTTCCCCACCTGGAGAACTCCTGATATTCTCGTAAGCATTGGGGACTCCCAATTTAATAAGTCAAGCCCTTGATCTTGGGGCTTGCCCTTATGAAACTTATTCCTGCAATGGAGAAGCTAAGCCTACTTATAATGATGCCTAAGAGTCACCCCCAGTAAACCTCTTTTGTTGCTCAGACGTGGCTTCTCTCTCTCAGCAAACTCTGCAAACAAACTCACTACCCTCCCCCCTACACAGGACATGACTCCCAGAGATAAGCATGAACCTGACATTGAGGGATTGAGAAAGCCTTCTTAACCAAAAGGGGGAAAATAAATGAAACAAAATAAAGTTTCAGTGGCTAAGAGATTTCAAATAGAGTCGAGAAGTCATTCTGGAGATTATTCTTATGCATTATATAGATATCCCTTTTTAGTCTTTAGTGTATTAGAATAGCTAGAAGGAAATACCTGATGTTGAATTGCAATCCAGTAGCCTTGATTCTTGAAGACAATTATATAACTTTATAGCTTATATGGTGTGACCAAGTGACTGTGAAAACCCCGTGGCTCACTATTCCCTTTATCCAGTGTATGGACAGATGAGTAGAAAAATGGGGAGGAAAAGTAAATGAGTAATAGGAGGGGTTAGAGGGTATGGGATGTTTTGGGTGTTCTTTTTTACTTTTATTTTAATTTTTATTCTTATTTTTTGGAGGAATGAATGTGTTCAAGGGCTGATTGTGGTGACAAAAGCACAACTATATGATAATACTATGAAAAATTGATTGTACATACATGGATGATTGTATGGTATGTGATACATCTCAGTAAAACTGCAGGGGAAAACACACATACACACACAAAATGTACAGGTTCCTACTTGGAATGATGGAAATATTTTGGTAATGGATGTTGGTGATTGTTGCACAACATTGTTAATGTAATTAACAGCATTGAAATAGATATTTGAGTGTGATTAAAAGGGGAAATGTTGGATTGTATGTATGCAACAGAATAAACATTTTTAAAAAGCCTATGGAACTACACTACACAAACAGAGAAACCTAAGTTAAACTATGGGCTAAAGTTAATAGTACAGTTTTAGGCAATATTATTTAAAGTCAATACATTTTATTTAAGGAAAAAAAAGAATAGCTAGAAGGAAATAACTGAATCTACTGAACTATAATCCAGTAGACTTGATTCTTGATGATGACTGTATAATTAGATCATATCATGTGACTGTGTGATTGTGAAAACTTTATGACTGACACTCCCTTTATCCAGTGTATGGGCAGATGAGTAATAATATGAAGACAAAAATATATAAATAATAGGGGGAAAGGGATATGGGATTGTTCTAGTTTGCTAATGCTGCCAGAATGCAAAACACCAGAGATGGATTGGCTTTTATAAAAGGGGGTTTATTTGGTCACACAGTTACAGTCTTAAGGCCATAAAGTGTCCAAGGTAACACATCAGCAACTGGGTACCTTCACTGGAGGATGGCCAATGGTGTCCGGAAAACCTCTGTTAGCTGGGAAGGCACGTGGCTGGTGTCTGCTCCAAAGTTCTGGTTTCAAAATGGCTTTCTCCCAGGATGTTCCTCTCTAGGCTGCAGTTCCTCAAAATGTCACTCTTAGTTGCACTTGGGGTATTTTTCCTCTCTTGTCTTCTCCGGAGCAAGAGTCTGCTTTCAGTGGCCATCTTCAAAATGTCTCTCACCTGCAGCTCCTGTGCTTTCTTCAAAGTGTCCCTCTTGGCTGTAGCAAGCTTGCTCCTTCTGTCTGAGCTTATATAGTGCTCCAGTAATTTAATTCAGACCCACCCTGAATGGGTGGGCCAACACCTCCATGGAAATTATCCAATCAGAGTCATTACCCACAGTTGGGTGGGGCGCATTTCCATGCAAACAACCTAATCCAAACATTCCAACTTAATCCCCACTAATATGTCTGCCCCACAAGATTGCATCAAAGAATATGGCTTTTTCTGGGGGATGCAATACATTCAAACCGGCACAGGGATGTTTTGGGTGTTCTTTTAAATCTTTATTCTTTTCTTTATTTTGGAGTAATGAAAATGTTCTAAAATTGATTGTGGTGATGAAGGCACAACTATATGATGATACTGTGAGTCACTGATTATATACTTTGGATGGATTATATGGTGTGTGAATATATCTCAAAATTTCATTAAAAAATTCATGTGTAAGAAGATGGTAGATTTAATCTTAACACATTTTAAAAGAAAAGACATAATTAGATGGAATTGAGTCAATGGATTGCCTGGTTTACAAACTTAATCATACTACTGGGGGCTAAGTCAGAACATGCCATCTGAGACGATCCAGTATGTTCTGAAGGGCCCCAAAGAGAAAAGATTACCTGACCTGCCAACCTTCTAACTCCACTGCTTTGCTGGAAATAGGATGCAATGGCCTTGCCTGGTTTCTAAACAGTCCAGTTAGAATTGGTTTCCCAGTCTAGGTCCAAAGCACGCTCAAGGTTCACAAAGACTGAAGGCAATGGAAGAGTTCAGCCTCTATTCCTACTGGTTTTCAGGGACAGGGTGGATAATATCCAATGGTTCTCAATATGCAAAGCTGTTCAGAACCATCAAATCCTCAAGAGACACTAATTAAAGGTTTCATTCTCCACCCATCTCATTTGTTACAAAGTGCATGAGATGAGGGTAAAGTCTATGGCCATGGCACCGAGCAAAGGGAAATTCATAGAGGCATGGAAATGCAGTGTATGATGATTTTTAATGGAACTCTCTACTCAAACCTCTTAGAGTTATGCTCATTAGTCAGTGACTAATAGGTTGAGAAGGAAAAGATTATATTCAGTCTAACTGTTAACAAGACTTTAATAAATTTCAGAGGAAAATGATCTGAGGCAGAAAGAAGTATAATAAGGCAGTGATTTAACCTCTCTGAGAGTTTGATGCCCTTTTCTATTTTCTCTCTCCAACTGGAAAGATACTAATGTTGAGACCATTCCTAAGTTTATTCTACAGCAACGCCAAGGAAGAAGGGCATATTGCTCAATACACTACTATGTCCTTATTTATGAACTGTTGAAACTTGAATCTCCCAATATAATTGTATTTCACCACACCAGAGCATCTGGAAGGCCTTGCTGGGGGATTATGGTTAAGTCCTAAGAATCCTCTCCAAGGCAGCCAATAATATCCTCCTCCTAGTATAAAGCAGCACTGGTGAAATCAGCACACAACTTTGAACCAGATTTGGACTGTGGGTCACCAGTCTGTAACCTCTGTTCTAGACCACAATCATTAGAGGATATCAGAGAAACGGAAGATTAACAAAGGCCAGAATGATCATAGCATGCTTTGTGGAGGTAATGCAATTTAAATGGACCTTGGCAGATAGGTGGAATTTCTCTTCTCTCCAAATACTTAATTTCAAGATAAATATACTTGTAAAAAGTCTACAAACATCCTCCTACACCCACCCACCATTCTCTATCAGCACATACCTATAACCCCATCAATTTAGGATCAGGGAAATATATGTCTTTCCCACTTCCAGGAAAACTTTCCTGTTTACTCTCAACCCAAATAGGCTATCCTCTTAACCACCCCAACCAACCACTCTAGAGGATTTAATGCTTGTGTTCACAGAAGCTGCTTGCCATAAAATAGCAGATCTCTTTATAAGAGGGGATGTATCAGATCACAGAATTGGCAATATGAGATTGTGGGAAGACCACTGGATCCAAATTGTGGCTCTGTAAATGGCTTTTCTACCTATCATCTAGGTGATCATTTAATATAATTAATCCTCAGTCTCTTTTCTCTATAAAATGGGTACAATCATTCCTATGTACCTCATATAACTGGCAAGTAGCTTAATTGAGATAACATATGAGAACCTTAAACACAAGTATAAAGGTAAGGTCATCCTTATTATTATTCAGCATTGCAGCATGTCAGAATGGGTTGTTTAAAGTTCACTAGAAGAATAATCAACTTCAAAATGTACTAGTCGCAAAAAGCAACTCCCATTAAGTATAATTCATTTTCTTAGTAGCCTTGCATGACCAGAATTTATAAGCAACATATTTTGAGCTGTGCATTGGACATAAAAGTTATACAAAAGAGATCTGATTATATTGTTCAGACTCTACCTGAGAAACAACAATGATGAAGACTGAAGAGAGTAACCAAGTAAGCACAAGCAAAGGTGAAGAAGTCAATAATGCTAAATGAATGGGAGGTGGCTACCTAGGGGAACTCAGGCCAAAATACCTGCGCAAATCTCAAGCCCACAGATTTGCGGTCTCCATTGTACCTTATGTAAATGTTTGCCTTGTGTATCTTCCTAGCAACCACTGTGCATTCCTTTTTGTGTGTGGAAATAAATTTTATTTTTAATTTTCATAAAGAAAATAGTTATAACACTTTAGATTGTTAATAAGACTTAGTTGACATCTAGTTAACCTCGTACAACATTGTTTTTTCTTTTCTTGAAAATATTCAAATATGCTTCCATTGTTCCTTTAGAAATAGACTAAAAGATATGCTGCATGCAATGAGTTCCATGAAGAACATTCTGACACATTCATGTTTTCCCTGACACTTGAAATATTGAGTTATATGTCATTTTAACCTATCAGAGGAAAAACCAAAAATACGCCATTAAAAAATTGGTCATCTGTTATGACCAATTTAGATATGTTTCTACAAACAAAACCTATTTTTCACAATGGGGAAGCAGAAAATAATGTACACTCAAAAGGATCTACCCTGAAATAATTTTATCTCCTTTGAGAAAAGATTAAGGGATTAAGTGAGGAAGATCAACGTAACAAGTGACTTTTTTTTTGACCATTTAACTCTGGCCCAGAAGATAACAAATAAGATTAGTGTAAAATCCATCAGCCTATATCAATCCATCACTTTTTCCCTATTTTATAACAAAAGAAATTAGCTTTAATATTTAAGAGGATTAGTGTGGCACTATGACTGAAAGACAACATTGCCATCATCATAGCTCAAGAAGTATCCACAGGACCCTTTTAGAAACAGAATGCCATCCATGACCCAAAATGTGAGATTAGGCAGTTGTCAGTAAACATGAGGGGAAAAAAATCAAAACATTTTCTGCCCTCATTCATATCACACCACTACACCCTTGGAAATTCAGATTAAGTGGGTTTTGCAGATCACTTCACATCCATGTTAGCATCATAATATAAATGAGAAAGCAACTTTGGTTTTAAATAAAAATCATAACCTCATTTTGAAACTACAAATGGGACTCTCTTCATGTAACAGAATGATATAATAGCAAATTCCTATATCCCCAGACTATATATCCATATATCTACATTTATATCTATATATTCAAAAAATATAACTTGAAACTCTTAAATTATTTACTTCAAGCTCAAGTAAAGACAATTAAGCCACTGCAGTCATAGTCATTTCCTCGTCTGAGTCATCTGTGTACCTTTTAGTTGCAATTTCCCTAAATCCTTGTCTACAATTGCATTATTTTTCCTTTTGAACTTCTTGGGAACTGCATCATTAGCACAGATTTTCCTCATTTTAATGTTTGGCAATTTCTTCAGATCAATATCCCATTCGTTACAATGTCTGCAATCTCAAGGCCGGATCTTTCACACTGCTGCAGCTTGCACACCATCGTCTGCTTGATGACTATCTCCCGGGAATGCTGCCCCCTTCCCTGCCTGTCTTTGATGCTGTTAGGTAAGTCAATCTGCTCTAGTTCATCACAGAATTGCTTTAAATAGCTTTCAATTAATTCACAAGCTTCTTTGAATATTCTACTTTGTCGGCATCAAGATGATTGTCATACCACCATAGCTTTCCACCAGTAAAGTTAAGATGCAAGGCCTTTACATTCTTTAATTTTTCCTTTTTTTCTTGTTTGTGGGCCTTTTTCGTTATGTGAGCTGCTTTTCTACAATATGGATGGATGACTTTTTTTTCCTGTCCTGTACTTTTTCTCTTTGTTTCTTCAGGCATAGCGACATCCTTGCTACCCCAGTGGGCCTCCACACTTCAGACTGAGGTGATAGTGCTGACAACAGCAGGTACTACTTCTGGAGAAGCTCCTGTCTGAATACACTGGGGTCCTACTGGAAAAGGAGGGACTCCATTGTGTATTCTTTTCCATTCTTCTCCTCTGATTTTCTTTACTCTTGCTGACTAAGCATGTGGGGTAATGGTTAAAAACAGGAGATTTTGTCTTAATCAGACCTTGGTTTAAATCCCAGTTCTGCCACTTACTAGTCTTATGCACCTTAGCAAATTATTTAACTTTTCTGAGTCTCAGGTTCTCATTTATAAAATGGGATAATAATAATTATGGCACAGAGTATGGAAAATGTCTATGCTATTAGTTATCAATTTGATAACAGATAACAACCCATAAAGTTAATGCACTCCTTCACAACTCTCCCCAGTAGTGGCCCATGCTCCAAATTTATCCTTTTTATCCTTTCCCTATTTCAAAACTACCCTAGCAAAATTCTGAGCAAAGATGAAAAAAAAACACATTTTCTGTACTAGTGTGTAAATTGTACTTTCTAGAAATATATAATTTAGGATAGTCTAGGAGAATCAGTGGCCAAAGGAATTGATCTACAATAGTTCAATTTTAGGCAGTTTGTGATAAAGGGCAGGGAAAATATCCAAGGCCCTTGGGTAGTATGGAGTTCTAGAAAGATTTAGAGATTACACAGCTTAATAAATAGTCACAAAATAACCAACAACAAGAGGGAGGATCCAAGATGGTGGATTAGGAGAGACAGAGCAAAATACTTCTCCATGAAAAGTACTAGATAAAAGAGAGAAAGTGCTCCAGAATACCAGTTCTAGAGTTGCACCAGCTGGTCAAGGTCTGCTAAATCCACAGGGACTGTGCACTTGGTGAAACCAAGAGTCTGTGTTCAGAAACGAGTGAATGAGGTTGCTGGGGAGACAGCAGCCACGCCGTGGTTGGGAGAAACCGGGGGTCGGCATTTGGAGATGGATTAGTTTAAAAACCCCAAAAGTGGCTGCAGATCTGGCAAGGGGACCGTGCAGTCCAGCATGGTGGGAAGGGCTTCCCACAACCCATGCACATGCCTCAGTAACTGGCGTGGATGATAGCCTTTTTTTTTTTCCTTTTTAATTTTTATTGGGATTGTTCAGATACCATACAATTATCCAAAGATCCAAAGTGTAAAATCACTTGCCCCTGGGTACCCTCATACAGCTGTGCATCCATCACCACACTTAATTTTTGTTCAATTTTTAGAAACTTTTCATTACTCCAGACAAGAAATAAAGTGTAAGATGAAAAAAGAAAAAAAGAAAAGGAAACTCTAATCCTCCCCTATCCCTAACCAACCCCCTCTCAATTGTTGACTCGTAGTATTGGTATAGTACATTTGTTACTGTATATGAAAGAATGTTGAAATACTACTAACTGTAGTATATAGTTTGCAATAGGTATATATGTCTTCCCTATATGCCCCTCTATTATTAACTTCTAATTGTATTGTCATACATTTGTTCTGGTTCATGGAAGCGATTTCTAGTATTTGTACAGTTGATCATGGACATTGCCCACCATAGGATTCAGTTTTATACATTCTCATCTTTTGACCTCCAACTTTCCTTCTGGTGACATATATGACTCTGAGCTTCCCCTTTCTACCTCATTCACACACCATTCGGCGCTGTTAGTTATTTTCACATCTTGCTACCAACATGTCTGTTCATTTCCAAACATTTAAGTTCATCCTGGCTGAACATTCTGCTCATACTAAGCAACCACTCCCCATTCTTAAGCCTCGTCCTATATCTTGGTACCTTATATTTCATGTCTATGAGTTTACATATTATAATTAGTTCCTATCAGTGAGACCCTGCAATAATTGTCCTTATGTGTCTGGCTTATTTCACTCAGTATATTGCCCTCGAGGTTTTGTCATCAACCCATTTCTTTTTATATGATTTTGTTCACTCACCATACATTCCATCCTAAGTAAATAATCGATGGTTCTCTGTATGGTCATATATTTATGTGTTCACCACCTTCTCCACTATCTATATAAGGGCATCTACATTTCTTCCACAAGGCAGGAGGGAGAGTCAAAGAAGGTAGAGAGGCAAAAGAAAGAGGAAAAAAAAAATGACAGCTAGGAAGCAGCAAAAGGAAAAATAACCTTAAATCAAAGTAGAGTAAAGACTCAGACAATACCACCAATGTCAAGTGTCTAACATGCCTCCCCTATCCCCCCCTCTTATCTGCATTAACCTTGGTATATCACCTTTGTTACATTAAAGGAAGCATAATACAATGATTCTATTAGTTACGGTCTCTAGTTTATGCTGATTGCATCCCTCCCCCAATGCCTCTCCATTTTTAACACCTTGCAAGGTTGACATTTGCTTGTTCTCCCTCGTAAAAGAATATATTTGTACATTTTACCACAATTGTTGAACACTCCAGATTTCACCAAGTTACACAGCCCTAGTCTTTATCTTTCCTCCTTTCTTCTGGTGTCTCACATGCTCCCAACCTTCCTCTCTCAACCGTATTCATAGTTATCTTTGTTCAGTGTACTTACATTGCTGTGCTACCATCTCCCAAAATTGTGTTCCAAACTACGCACTCCTGTCTTCTATCACTCTCTAGTGCTCCCTTTAGTATTTCCTGTAGGGCGGGTGTCTTGTTCACAAAATCTCTCATTGTCTGTCAGAAAATATTTTGAGCTCTCCCTCATATTTGAAGGACAGCTTTGCTGGATATAGGATTCTTGGTTGGCGGTTTTTCTCTTTCAGTATCTTAAATATATCACACCACTTCCTTCTTGCCTCCATAGTTTCTGCTGAGAGATCTGCACATAGTCTTATTAAGCTTCCTTTGTGTATAATAGATTGCTTTTCTCTTGCTGCTTTCAGGATTCTCTCTTTGTATTTGACATTTGATAATCTGATTATTAAGTGTCTTGGCGTAGGCCTATTCATATCTCTTCTTTTGGAGTACGCTGCGCTTCTTGGATCTGTAATTTTATGTCTTTCATAAGAGATGGGAAATTTCCATTAATTATTTCCTCCATTATTGCTTCTGCCCCTTTTCCCCTCTCTTCTCCTTCTGGGACACCAATGATACGTACATTATTGTACTTTGTTTCATCCTTAAGTTCCTGGAGACATTGCTCATATTTTTTCATTCTTTTCTCCATCTGCTCCTTTGCATGTAGGCTTTCAGGTGTTTTGTTCTCCAGTTCCTGAGTGTTTTCTTCTGCCTCTTGAGATCTGCTGTTGTATGTTTCCATTGTGTCTTTCATCTCTTGTGTTGTGCCTTTCATTTCCATAGATTCTACTAGTTGTTTTTTTGAACTTTCGATTTCTGCCTTATGTATGCCCAGTGTTTTCTTTACAGCCTTTATCTCTTTTGCAATATCTTCTCTAAACTTTTTGAATTGGTTTAGCATTAGTTGTTTAAATTCCTGTATCTCAGTTGAAGTGTACGTTTGTTCCTTTGACTGGGCCATAACTTTGTTTTTCTTAGTGTAGGTTGTAATTTTCTGTTGTCTAGGCATGGTTTCCTTGGTTATCTAAGTCAGGTTTTCCCAGACCAGAACAGGCTCAGGTCCCAGAGGGAAGAAATATTCCATATCTGGTTTCCCTGAGGGTGTGTCTTAGAAAATTGCTCCACCCTGTGACGCCTCAGGTCACTGTGCTTTTCTGCCCAGCAGGACGCCTCAGGAGGTGTGGCCGTGTTCCCCCAGGCTCTGGGGTCTGGTTCTGAATGGAAAGGGCCCCACCCCTATCCTCTTAGAGAAGATAGACCCCCCTAGGGGGAGGTCATTAGCATTTCAATTGTCTCTCTCTCTCTGCTTGTGCTGTCTCCACCCTTCCCTGAGTCACAGCCCTGGAAACTGAAAGTGACTGGGGCTTTCTCCACTGAGCCAAAAAAGAAACAGTCCCCTTCAGACCTAGTCCACGGTGACCCTCTGGCTCTCCAAGGTCAGTCATTACCCAAAGCCTCTGTCTGTTTTTTGGGGATTCGTACCTGTAGTGAGCAGTTCACACTCGCTACTTAAAACCCCAGTTGGAGCTCAGCTGAGCTATATTTGCTTGCTGGGAGAGAGCTTCTCTCTGGCACCACGAGGTGTTGCAGCTCGGGCTATGGGGGAGGGGTCTCACAACTTGGGTCCGCAGGTTTTACTTACAGATTTTATACTGTGATCTTGGGCATTCCTCCCAATTCAGGTTGATGTATGATGAGTGGATGGTCTCATTTGTTCCCCCGCAGTTATTCTGGATTATTTACTAGTTGTTTCTGTTTTTTTTTAGTTGTTCCAGGGGGACTACTTTGCTTCCACTCCTCTCTATGCCGCCATCTTGCCCAAGCCTCAATGGTAGCCTTTTGCACACCCGCAGCTAACTGTCCCAGAGCTAAGAAGGCAGAGGTCCACGGAAGGGGGAAATTACCACACCCCTCAGCGTGCTGGGAACGCCCCTGCGTGGCGCTGTGGCCCAGAGCTTCCCTTGGGGACTGTGCTCACCTGTGATGCTGCACAGTCTTCCCTCCACGGAGGCCCACAGAGGGCACAGCTTGGAGGTGGGGTCCCACACAGAAGTCCCAAGGCCCTACACCAATCCCAGGGACTTGTGGACCCAGGGCAGAGAGAGATTGTGGGGAGTCCGAGTCGAAGGCTCGGACTCCTGCAACAGCTTTAAGTCTCCAGGAATGGCTGGGATATTTGAGTTTTAAAGCCACCTTCCTTCCCTAACTGCACAGGGGACACCTCCCACCTTCAGGGCTGGCTGCACCAACTACACACAGAAATTTGGTGCACGGATTGCACTCCCACATGGTCTGGGCCCCCACTCTATACAGACAAAGTTGGGGAGAACTGGCTTGAGGGTACGAGGTGGCTCAGCAGTGCCATCTGCTGGTAGGTCAGGGAAAGTGCACTGCATCAAGCTGTAGCTCTGTCAAATTATAGATAATTGTTTAAATAATCCTGCATATCCTAAAAGACCCTATCAAGATAAGCAAATGCCAAGAGACCAAAAACTTGAGAAAATTATAAAGCATATGAAGAAACCAGAAGATATGGATAACGCAAACACCCAAATTAAAAAACCAGAGGAGACAAAGAACTTGGAGAAATTAATCAAAGAAGAAGTAATCACAAACACAAATACCATGGCTCAAGATATAAAGGACATCAAGATGACCCTAGAAGAGCATAAGGAAGATTTGAAAGAGTGAATAAAAAAATAGATGACCGTATGGAAATAAAAGAAAGTGTTGATCAAATTAAAAAGATTCTGGATACAGTACTAGATTAGAGGAAGCGGAGGAAAGAATAAGTGAACCAAAGAGTGCAGAATGGAAAGTGAAAGTACAAAAGAAAGAATGGAGAAAAAAATTGAAAACATCAAAATAAATCTCAGGGATATGATGGACAACATAAAGCACACAAATTTAAGAATCACTGGAGTTCCAGAAGGAGAAGAGTAAAGGTCTATGAAGAGTATTCAAAGGAATTGTTGGGGAAATCTTCCCAACACTTCTAAACAACATAAATATGGAAAACATATTTGCCCAACAAAATACAAACAGAACAAATCCAAATAAACCCACTCCGAGACATACTCTGATCAGATTGTCAAATGCTGAAGAGAAGGAGCAAGTTCTGAAAGCAGCAAGAGAGAAGCAATTCACCACATACAAGGGAAACAACACAAGAGTAAGCAGTGACTACTCAGCAGGCACCATGGAGGCAAGAAAGCAGTGGCATGACATATTTAAAATTCTGAAAAAGAAAAATTGCCAACCAAGAATTCTTTACACAGCAAAGCTCCCCTTCAAATTTGAGGGAGAGCTTAAAATCTTCACAGATAGACAAATGCTGAGAGAATTTGCTAACAGGAGACACACCCTACTTGAGATACTAAATGGAGCCCTACTGACAGAGAAACAAAGAAAAGAGAGAGAGGTATGGAGAAGAGTTCAGAACAAAGAGATTTAGTAAGGGTACATTAAAGAAAATAAAGAGAGAGATGGGAAAAATATATCTGATAAGCATAAGCCAAAGGATAGGATGGCTGATTCAAGAAATGCCTTCACAGTAGTAACATTGAATGTGAATGGATTAAACTCCCCAATTAAAAGATATAGATTGGCAGAATGGATTAAAAAATACAAGCCATCAATATGTTGCTTACAAGACACTCATCTTAGACACAGGGACACAAAGAAATTGAAAGTGAAAGGATAGAAAAAGTATTCCATGCAAGCTACAGCCAAAAGAAAGTAGGAGTAGCAATATTAATCTCAGATAAAATAGACTTTAAGTGCAAAGATGCTACAAGAGACATAGAAGGTCACTATATACTAACAAAAGGGACAATTCACCAAGAAGAAATAACACTCATAAATGTCTATGCACCCAATCAAAGTGCCCCAAAATACAAGAGAGGAACATCGGCAAAACTGAAGGAAGCAATAGATGTTTCCACAATAATTGTGGGAGACTTCAATACATCACTCTCTCCTCTAGATAGATCAAACAGACAGAGGACCAATAAGGAAATTGAAAACCTAAACAATGTGATAAATGAATTTGAATTAACAGACATATATAGAACATTATATCCCAAATCACCAGGATACACATTCTTGTCTAGAGCTCACGGAACTTTCTCCAGAATAGACCATATGCTGGGACATAAAACAAGCCTCAGTAAATTTAAAAAGATTGAAATTATTCAAAGCACATTCTCTGATCACAATGGAATACAATTAGAAGTCAATAGCCATCAGAGTCTTAGAAAATTCGCAAATATCTGTAGGGTAAACAACACACTCCTAAACAATCAGTGGGTTAAAGAAGAAATAGCAAGAGAAATTGCTAAATATATAGAAACGAAAGAAAATGAGAACACAACATACCAAAACTTATGGCATGCAGCACAGGCGGTATTGATGGGGAAATTTATAGCAGTAAATGCATACGTTAAAAAGGAAGAAAGAGATAAAATCAAAGAACTAATGGATCAACTGAAGAAGCTAGAAATTGAAGAGCAAATTAATCCTAAATTAAGTAGAAGAAAAGAAATAACAAGGATTAAAGCAGAAATAAATGACATAGAGAACAACAACAACAACAAAAACTATACAGAGAATAAACAACACCAAAAGTTGGTTCTTTGAGAAGATCAACAAGATTGACAAGCCCCTAGCTAGACTGACAAAATAAAAAAGAGAGAAGATCCAAATTAACAAAATAATAAATGAGAGAGGAGACATTACTGCAGATAGTGAAGAAATTTAAAAAATTATGAGGATACTATGAACAACTGTATGCCAAGAAACTAGATAATCTAGAGAAAATGGACAACTTCCTGAAAACACATGAACAACCTAGACTGACCAGAGAAGAAACATAAGACCTCAACCAACCACTCACAAGCAAAGAGATCCAACCAGTCATCAAGAAGCTTCCCACAAAAAATGCCCTGGGCCAGATGGCTTCATAGCAGAATTCCACCAAACTTTCCAAAAAGAACTGACACCAATCTTACTTAAAATCTTTCAAAACATTGAAGAAAACGGAATACTACCTAACACATTTTATGAAACTAACATCAATCTAATACCAAAACCAGGTAAAGATGCTACAAGAAAGGAAATCTATAGGCCAATCTCCCTCGTGAACAGAGATGCAAAAATTCTCAACAAAATACTTGCAAATCAAACCCAAAGATACATTAAAAAAAAATCATACACCATGACCAAGTGGGGTTCATTCCAGGCATGCAAGGATGGTTCAATATAAGAAAATCAATCAATGTAATACAACACATTAACAAATCAAAAGGGAAAAATCAAATGATCATTTCAATAGATGCTGAAAAAGCATTTGGCAAAATCCAGCATTCTTTTTTGATTAAAACTTCAAAAGATAGGAATTGAAGGAAACTTCCTGAATATGATAAAGGGCATATATGAAAAACCCACAGCCAGCATAGTACTCAATGAAAGCCTTCCATCTAAGACAGGGATGCCCGCTGTCACCACTGCTATTGAACATTGTGCTAGAAGTGTTAGCCAGAGCAATCTGACAAGAAAAAGAAATAAAAGTCATCCAAATTGGAAAGAAAGAAGTAAAACTGTCTATTGGCAGATGATATGATCGTATATCTGGAAAACCCTGAGAAATTGACGACATAGCTACTTGAACTAACAAATAAATTCAGCAAAGTGGCGGGATACAAGATTAATGCATATAACCTGTAATGTTCCTATGCACTAGAAATGATCTAACTGAAGAGACACTCAAGAAAAAGATACCATTCTCAGTAGCAACTAAAAATATCAAGTACCTAGGAATAAACTTAAACAAAGATTAAAAGACCTATACATAGAAAACTACATAACTTTACTAAAAGAAATAGAAGGGGACCTAAAATGATGGAAAAATATTCCTTGTTCATGGATAGGAAGGCTAAATGTCATTAAGATGTCAATTCTACCCAAACTCATCTACAGATTCAATGCAATCCCAATCAAAATTCCAACAATCTACTTGCAGACTTGGAAAAGCTACTTATCAAATTTATATGGAAGCAGAAGATGCCTTGAATTGCTAAAATACCTTCTTAAAAAATACAAAGTGGGAGGACTTACACTCCCTAATTCTGAAGCTTATTATAAAGCCATAGTAGTCAAAAACAGCATGGTACTGGCACAAAGATAGACAGATTGATCAATGGAATCGAATTGAGAATTTGGAGATAGACTCCCAGATCTACGGCTGACTGATCTTTGATAAGGCCCCCAAAGTCACTGAACTGGGTCATAATGGTCTTTTCAACAAATGGGGCTGGGAGAGTTGGATATCCATATCCAAAAGAATGAAAGAGGACCCCTACCTCGCACACTACACAAAAATTAATTCAAAATGGATTAAAGACCTCAATAAAAAAGACAGTACCATAAAACTCCTAGAAGATAATGTAGGGAAACATCTTCAAAACCTTGTGTTAGGAGGTCACTTCCTAGTCCTTCCACCCAAAGCACAAGCAACAAAAGAGAAAATAGATAAATGGGAACTCCTCAAGCTTAGAAGTTTCTGTACCTCAAAGGAATTTGTCAAAAAGGTGAAGAGGCAGCCAACTCAATGGGAAAAAATATTTGGAAACCATGTATCTGACAAAAGACTGATATCTTGCATGTATAAAGAAATCCTACAACTCAATGACAATACTACAGACAGCCCAATTATTAAATAGGCAAAAGATATGAAAAAACAGTTCTCTGAATAGGAAATACAAATGGCCAAGAAACAGATGAAAAAATGTTCAGCTTCACTAGCTATTAGGGAGATGCAAATTAAGACCACAATGGGATATCATCTCACACCAATTAGACTGGCTGCTATTTAAGAAACAGGAAACTACAAATACTGGAGAGGATATGGAGAAATTGGAACTCTTATTCATTGTTGGTGGGACTGTATAATGGTGCAGCCACTCTAGAAGACAGTCTGGCAGTTCCTCAGAAAACTAGACATAAAGTTACCCTTCAATCCAGCAATTGCACTTCTTGGTATATACCCGGAAGATCTGAAAGCAGTGACACGAACAGATATCTGCATGCCAATGTTCATAGCAGCATTATTCACAATGGCCAAGAGACGGAAACAACCCAAATGTCCTTCAACAGATGAATGGATAAACAAAATGTAGTATATACACATGATGGAATACTGCACAGCAGTAAGAAGGAACAATGTCGTGAAACATATGACAACATGGATGAACCTTGAAGACATAATGCTGAGCAAAATAAGCCAGGCACAAAAAGAGAAATATTGTATGTTACCACTAATGTGAACGCTGAAAAATGTAAAATAAATGGTTTGTATTGTAAAATGAAGGGGACCTAGTGATAGACAGCAAATAGTGAAGGGGGAATGATAATCTAATAAGAACAGATAAGTTATGGAGGGTAAACTTAATGTTCTGGGAATGCTCAATAACAACTATGTTTTGTTAATTTCTGGTGGGTATGGTAAGAACAAGTTCGCAGAAATGTAGTTATTTTAGTTTGTTTCTCTTATTCCTTTGTTGGGTTATGGTCTGTCTATTTTCTGGTGTAGGGTAGGAACATGTTGGAAGCAATGTAGTTATTTTAGGTTGTTTTTCCTATAAAAAAAGTCAACGAGTGGGGAGAAGGGGTATGGGGTGCTTTGAGTGTTCTCTTTTACTTTTTCATTCTTATTTTCATTTTTATTTTTTGGAGTAATGAAAATGTTCAAAATGTGATTGTGGTGTTGAATGCACAACTATATGATGAAACTGAACAATTGTACACTTTGGATGATTGAATGAAATGTGAATATATTTCAATAAAATTTCATAAAAAGGTTAAAAAATAACAAAAAATAACCAACAGCATGCCTTATGTAAATTTTCTTTCATTATCCTAGTTCTAACTCCATTTAAGTGTAAAGACTAACATGCCAAGTCAACAGGCATTTATTATGTGCTTATTGTATGCCTAACACCATGTTGGGTACAGAAGCCTTTTCTTCTCCTTTATTAGATCCTCTCCAGGATTACTTATTGCATTTAATTGTCATTGTCTCTTTAGTTGCACTTACTTTTTAATTTTAATTGTGAGAACATATATACAACATAACCTTTCCCATCTCAACCACTCCCAAGCCTACGATTCAGTGGGATTAATCCCATTTACAATGTTGCAGGACCCTCACAAGCTTACATTACTAAAATTTTCCCATCTCCCCAAAGTGAAACCCTACACCCATTGTGCATTAACTCCTCACTCTCCCTATCCCCAACCCTGGCAATCTGTACTCTAATTTCTGTCTCTATGATCCTGTGTATTCTCCAATATTTTCTTTGTAGTTACCATGAGGCTTAAAATGAACAACCTAAATCTATGACAATCTCTATATTTGCTTTTTTTCTTCACTTAGTACTTAGTTGTACAATCATCATCAATCTCAATTTTAAACAATTATCATAACAGAAAATACCCCAAAGCTCTTATCAGCCCCTAATTATTCATCCCTAGTATTAGTGTGGTACTGGTAAGGTAATCCTATCAAATATGGTCTATATATATATATATATATATTTTTTTTTTGATGACAAGACATTGTCTTCTTTATTTTTTTATTTTATTTTTTTATCTTCATTTTATTGAGATATATTCACATACCACGCAGTCATACAAAACAAATCATACATTCGATTGTTCACAGTACCATTACATAGTTGTACATTCATCACCTAAATCAATCCCTGACACCTTCATTAGCACACACACAAAAATAACAAGAATAATAATTAAAGTGAAAAAGAGCAATTACCAACTTAACTTCAATAGTATATACAAACTATGTTCCTATACCCCTCTGTCCCCCACTTTTATGTAATTCTTGTCACAAATTGCATGTTTATACATTATGAATACAAAACCATTGATCTATCATTGCATTTATGCATTTGCTTTTTAGATCCTGTAGGAAGTAAAAAGTGGAGTTAGAAAACAAGAATACAATAGTACTAGCATTTATACTTACACATGTCATTACCCTTACTGGAGATCATTACTGCTTTACGCAGCTTTTAGCTATTGTGTATTGTCCTTTCCTTTCAACCTACAGAACAATCTTTAGCATCTCTTGTAGGGCTGGGGTAGTGGTGATGAATTCTCTCAGCTTTTGCTTATCCGGGGATATCTTAATCTCTTCCTCACTTTTAAAAGAGAGTTTTGCCAGATATAGAATTCTTAGTTGGCAATTTTTTGCTTTCAGCACTTTAAATATGCCATTGCAATGACTTTGTGCCTCCATCATTTTCAATGAGAAATTGACACAAATCTTATCGAGGCTCTCTGATATGTGACACATTGCTTCTCTCTTGCAGCTTTCAGAATATTCTTTCTTTGGCATTCAATAGTTTGATTATATGTCATGGTGAATGTATACTTGGGTTTAGCCTATTTGCAGTTTGTTGAGTATCTTGGATGTGTACATTCATGACTTTCATTAAATTTTAGACTTTTCTGCAATTATTTCTTTGAATATTCTCTATACCCTTTTCTCTTCTTATTTTCCTTCTGGGATTCCCACAGTGGGTACACTGGTATGCTTGATTGTATCCCACAGGTTTCTCATTCCTTCTTCTCTCTGCTCCTCAGACTGTATGATTTCAATTATCTTATTTTCAAGTTCACTAATTATTTACGCCAGCTTCAATCGCTGTTGAACCCCTCTAAAGAATTTTTAATTTCTGGTACTGTGGTCTTCAGCTCTGTTTGGTTCCTTTTCATAATTTCCATCTCTTTATTGATATTCTCTTTGGGTTCATCTCTCAATTTCCTGATTTCCTTTAGTTCTTTTTCCATGTTTTCCTTTAGCTTTTTTTAGCATATTTAGGAGTATTCTTTTTCCTAAAGTCTTTGTCTAGAATGTCCCATGTCTGATCCTCCTCATTGATAGCTTCTAATGTTTTAATCTTATCTTTTGCCTGGTACACCATTTGCCATTTTTTTGTGTATTTTATAATCTTTTGTTGAAACCTGGACATTTTGATATTTATCACTGGAATTTATACTCTGGGGTGCCTGTACCTCAAGCTAGCATCATGCTATTGGTATAACAGAGGTTTCTTTGATTGTCAGGAGTTAATTGTAAAAAAAATGAAGGCAGCAAAAAAAAGAAAACACCTTTCCTAGCCTTGACAGATTGATCCATGGAAGTGCTCTCAGTTTACTCGGACAATGAGTTTAGAGAAGAGCTTGAGGCCAAAGCATAGGGGCCTCCCTGATCCTTTCTGCACACATTTCTTATGTTGGGCATGTGTGTGTGGCTCTAGGAATTCTCCTTTTTACATGGTTCCAAATGTCCCCCCTTCCCTAGGAAAGTTTCTTCCCAGTCCCTGTCACTGTACTGTATGTCCTACAGCCAGCAATCCCTTGCCTCAGGTAGCCACAACTCGGCTGCTTTCCTACACTGTTCTCTAGGAGATCTCTGAGATACCTTTTACAGGCAGGCCAAATTGTGGGATGGGAAACCTGTGATGAATGTCCTGGTTCAGTCCAACAGGCACCCACCAAACAGATTGGGCCAGACATACATGTTTCCAGTGTGTACAAAGGATACCCTGCTCCTTTTGGATCTGGGATCAGGGATCTACAACTGGGAGTGTGGAGTGACTCAACACCAAGTTGGTGAGGGGATGAGGGAGATGCTAGGAAATCCTGTGACTTTTAAAGGTGACTTTTTCTTGATTTTGTGCTTGCCCTGTTACTGTGATCCTTTTACTACTTTCTGGAGCTTTGAGGAAGATATTTCTGCCAGTATTTGCCTGTTGTTCAAAGCTTCTGTGGGGGGGCTGGAGCCCTGAAGCTTCTTACTCCACCATCTTAAACAGGGTGAGGCTCCCTGTTTGTAATTTTAGTCCCTGAACATTTCCTGACATTCTAAATGGTAGCAAGAAATAAACCCCCAACAATACCTACCAGAAGTTATACAGTGACTTATTCTAGATTGAATTGCAGCAGGAGTGATGAGAACTCCTTATTTTTGAGTGTTAAAGACAGTCAGGATCATGTCATTGATCCATTCAGGGTAGTTGTTTGTTTGTTTCAAGTAAATATACAACATGCTTATTGGCATAGGAATCTCAGGAATCTGGTTTCATGAAATGGAATTCACCAAAATACTTAAAGGGAGGCATTTAAATGGAAAATTCCTCTGTTCAAGATTAAAGACCAGATTCAATTGTTACCAGTTGTCTCAGGGAGTAAATTACACTGCTGTCAGTTATACAACTTTCTTTATAACAGGGTCTGGCATAATAAAAAGTGAATCGATTGTGAGTCAGAAAACCTGAGTTCTAGTTCAGGCTCCTAGAGTACAAACTAGCTACATACCCTTGGGCAAGTCATTTAATCCTATCTTTATGGTCAGAAGAGCACAGAATTATGGCTAATCTGTTACCAGAGCAGTAAACAGCAGGAGATGAGGAAGAGTCTCCAAAAAGCATTTTACTGAAACAAAATGTTTCTAAGCTAATACATCTATACATCACTGCAACATACAACTGCAGGAATGCCAAAGAGGCAAAATGATTTCAAATCAAGAAAATAAAAATACCTTGCTTTAAACAACAAAGACTATAGTAAGCATAAAAATTACCAAACTGACAAGAAGTAGCCTGGTTTATGGAGAAGCAAGGAAACATGAGTGGGTGAAATGAAAGGGAAGTGACTTAGCAAGGGAGAAGGCTAGGGAGACCAGCGAGATATCTTTCTACAGGGTGCATTAAGTAAGAATGTTGAGGGGTCTTTAGTGCTTCTCACCAAATATTTTGAGCTCTCCACCTGAATTCAGCATATGTGGTAGGATTGCACTTTCTGACCCCTAATGGAAAGGTGATATGTGTCAAATCCAGAAAAGAGAATTAATTCCCCAAGCTTTCTTTCCCTCTGCCATGACAATCAGCAAGGTTACAAATGGTAGCTGCTTGGTCTGGGTATTAGATTGAGGACCATGTAACTTCCCTCAGGTGACCCATGATGGATATGAAGTTTCAACAAGAAATAAGCCTTTGTTATCTCAAACCACTGAGATTTGGGAATTATTTGCTCTAGCAGTGTAACCTATCCCATCCTGACAGAATGGATGACAGTTATGAGGTCAGCTCTCTGCCTAACAGAGGGCAAGGATGTTTTTCTCCAGGTAAATGGGCCTCAGTAGGGCCTTAGTGCTTCGCAGAGGCTTGTGATCTAAAATCTTGTAAGTTTCCATTTTGGATATGAACAAAACATGTCACTGTTACTGGCAGCTAATAGTGAACATGAAAAATATAGAGGATACCTTAGATCAAAGGCTCAGGGAACTGGTAATTTGATATAAATCCTTCCTCTCATTCCGTTCCAAGTAAGTAGTGACTGAAAATCATATGGCTCTTCAATGACCCATCTGGAATAACTGGCCTCAGGCTAGTTTGAAGTAAGCAGGTGTCCTTCTTAGCAGAGCTGGCACCTTCATTTTTCAGTTTATTTTATAGCAGAGTAAGCAAAAAGCAGAATAAACAAGGAAGGGAGAACTTTTTACCCTCTGAGGCCCTTAAATGTGGCCAGGCAGAAAATAGCGGTATAAGCTTTGTGAGATGAAATTAAATATATATCTCAGTACAATTTAAGGCTAACTAGTCTTCACAATTTTTTTTCTTAAAAGACTCTAAGGAACACTAATCCTGCCCCAATCAGAGGTACTAAAAGATAAGGAAGTACTAATAGGCTAATGAGCGGCACTGCAGAAAGCTGAGGCAGTAATTGGAGGCTGTATTCTTGGCACAACATCTGTCCATTAGCAACACTTTATATAGGGGGCTGGGAGATGATGAGCCTTACCACAGTGATATGAGAATTAACTGCCAATAACAGCTACAATTTATTGACTGCATACAACAACCAGGCATTTTAGGAATTGTCATCACATTAAGTTAATGTGTCAAATTATCTGTGTCATGGTGTCCAGTCATTTGGTCAAGCAAGCTCTGTTCTGATCATTACTGTGAGAGTATTTCATAGATAGATTTGCATGTATAGTCAGTCAAATGCATCTATGTCTGATTGCATCTACAATCAACAAAGGAGATTGCCCTTAACAATGAGGGGAGTCTCATCCAATTAGTTGGAGGTTTTAAAGCCAGAACTGATGTTTTCAGCAGTCAGAAAGAAGAGTTTCTATCTCTACTTCAACCAGCCAGCTTCTCCTGGGGAATTCAACATCACCTTCATCAGAGATTACAACTTATAGCCTGCCCTACGGAATTGACATGGTCACCTGAGCCATTCCTATAATAAGTCTCTTATAAAAGTGTGTGTGTGTACATACACATAAATTGTCATATACATATACTGTCAGTTTTGTTTCTCTGGAAAACCCTAATACAGGAACATTATAGCTAATCTTCACAACTATATGAGGTATGTATTATCCCTATTTTCCAAATGAGGAAACTGAGAAATATCAAGAGAGCAAAAAGTCAAGGGAAGGGAAAGAGTGAAGAAGAATAAGATGGTACAGTTAATTCAATGAGCATAAGATGGTACAGTTAACTCAATGAGGATAAGGACTGAGAAGAAGCAATTGGAGTTGATGTTTAGGAGGTGACCTTTAAGAAATTAATCTCAATTAATTGGTTGGAGAGAAATCCAGAGTACAAAGAACTAAAAATAAATGAGTAGCAGAGAAATATATGGAGTAACTGCAGACTATTTTTTTCAAGAAATCTGGTACTTCACATACAACTCACCATTATCTGTGTGAATCACATCAAAGCTAAGGGACCCTTTCCCCCCCAAAATTCACATACATACCAAATTTTACATACAGTATCAGGGAATTCATAGACATACCTAAAACCCATTCAGGAATTCCAGCAAATGAATTAATGATATATACCAAATTCAAGATGATGGAAGTTGGCTGTTTCGGTTTGCTAAAGCTTCCAGAATGCATTAAACCACAAATGGGTTGGCTTTTACAATGGGGATTTATTAGCTTACAAATTTACAGTTCTAAGGCTGTGAAAATGTCCAAAATGTCCAAATTAAGGCATCAACAGAGTGATACCCTCTCTGAAGACAGGCTGCTGGCACCTGGGAGCCCTCTGTCACACATGAAGGCACATGGCCAGTGTCTGCTGGTCCCTCTCTCCTGGGTTTCATTGCTTTCAGCTTCTGGCTTCAGTGGCTTCCTCTTAGCCTCTCTGGGGGTTTTCTATGAGCTTCTTTTAATTTCATCTCTTAGCTTCTGTATGTGTTTTATCCTCTTATAAAAGGACTCCAGTTAGGAGGATTAAGACCCACCTTGAATGGGGTGGATCACATCTCAATTGAAATAACCTAATCAAAATTCCCACCTACAATAGGATTACACCCACAGGAATGGATTAAAAGAACATGGCCTTTTCTGGGGAACACAACAGCTTCAAATCTAACACATGGCCTATGAGAGTAGTACATAGGTGGCTTTAACTGTACCAGTAATATTTAACTCTTTAAGCTGGGTGATGGCCATAGAGGTGATCATTATATTATTTTTATATAATATGATATATTTTATATTTTAGCTTCTTATTGCCTAAAATATTTTACCATAATTTTCTTAAATAGAAAAAATGGCTATATAGCAGAATATCCTTATTTGTAGGAGATACACACTAAAGTATTTGGGAATGATATTGTATCATGTTGGCAACTTACTCTCAAATGGTTAAAGAAATAAAATTTTTGCACTATACTTGAAACTTTTCTGTAATTTTGAGATTGTTTAAAGATAAAAAATAATAAAAGACACTTAACACTAAAAAGAAAACAAATCAATAAACAAAAATTCTTAAATAAACATGTACTGTCACAGATATAGAGGGTATAACCAAACTTCTAGATCCTTCACAAAACAGAAAGGAGTTGATGTCAATTTGGCTCTAAAGTATAATGTGTGAAGTCAAAACTCTCTTTTCCCCATTGTCTTATACTCTGACTGAAAACTGGGAGTCAGTGGACAAAGAAGCAGCAATCTTTCAGTACCTTTGGCTGTCAGGGGGAGTGGGAGCCTCAAGCCAGTCTCATGGCTTCAAGGACACGCGAGCACACAATGAGGGTGGCTCAAACAGGTGCTGGACGTCAGAACAAGGAAAGCTACAGATCTCTTCCAACTTGACCACTGTGTCTTCAATTATTCTAGTGGTTATAGGGTGGGGGGATAGGGGAATTTAGAAATTAAAGGGTTGCAGCTGCAAGCTTCTTGACACAGAACACAATGTTGCAAGACTCTCTTCACTCCACCGAGACAGAAAACTCAGCGAATGAGTGTTTTTGCCTTTCCTTTGAGATTTTTAAAAGTTTACAGACAATAACAACAAAAACCAAAAATGCTACTAAATTTTTTACCTACTTTATTAGTTTCCAATTTTGCCCTCTAAGTTTCCTTAGAGGGAAGGATACTTGTACAAATGGCAATAAATATGTAGATGCTTTACAAGAGCAGAAGGTTATCTGTGTGGTGGATAAGGATTAGATTTGGCAATTGACTAGTCAAATGGGAGAAATGTGCCTCCAGTGGGAGGTAATATATTGGCTAGTGTCAGATTCCTAACAATAACCACAACATTAACAACACAACAACAATAATTGCAAGTAAGATTTAATGAAGACTTACTGGGTATATATATATATTTGTGTGTGTGTGTATATATATATATATATATATATATATATATATAATCTCATTTAAGCCTCTCAATAACTTTATGAAGCAGATACTATCATTTTACAAATTGAACAATGGTATTCAATATAGTTAAAATGACTTCTCCAGGTAGAAACATCTGGACATTACAGACCAGGGTTTTGACTCTTCGTCTGTTTGATTCCAGCACCTGGCCCATAGTAACATCTCTCCAAATGGGAACCATTATTAAGAACACATAATTACTGAATGTATATGTCCCTGACTTCTGCTACCTCCAAAGCACTGTACTGACTGCACACTGATATGATCAATGGGTCTCTTGCCCCCTCTTCTTAGGCCAGAAAATTGCCCTCTATATATAATTTTGTATCCTATATATCCAACCTAAATCCACTTAACAAGAATCTACTACATGTAAAATATTGTGCAAAGTTTTATTACAAAAACTAACACTCTAGCTTTAACCACGGTCTTTGCCTTTAGTCTCCTTCCTCTATATACTAACCTCCTAAGTTACCACTTTCCTCTTTCCACTGCTAAAGAAGTTGCAACAGCACCCAGAAGCATAGTCAGTCAAAACCAAACTGCTCTCTCTACTTGGCTTTTAAGGCCTCCATAGCCTGACCCTATTCTAACTATCCAGTTACCTCCTTATACTTCTTAGTAGTCTTTCTGTGCTTTAGTCAGGTAGCTTCTTTCACCGTCATCCACTCAAACCATATTCATTCCTGCTAGGGCTGAATATGGTTATTCAGAAGGTTCATTGCAAAAGGAATTCTGACTGAGGAGGCAAATGGGGGCTGAAATCCAGCCTGCTCACTGTTCGCCATGGTTTGTGCCATGTCAGGGAGCTATGCCTGTCCGAGGAAAGTATGTTTTTTTCTACTTTCCTCAAAAATGCTGTATGGGCTGGCAACACTCTGATACCTCCCTCATGTTTTTGCTCATGCTCTTTAATAGGATTATCTCCCCAATACTTAATATTCAATAGGACCACATCTTTTTTAAAAAATCTTTAAACAGCTTTATTGAGATATAAATGTACATATCGCACAATTTGCCTATTAGTATACAATCCAATGGTTTCTATTATATTCATTGGGTTGTGCAACCATCACCACAACATTTTTAAAACATTTTCATAACCTCATAAAGAAACCCCCTATCTATTAGTATTCACTCCTCATTTTCCCCCAACACACACAGCCCTAGGCAACCACTAATCTACATTCTGTCTTTACAGATTTGCCTATTCTAGACATTTCATATAAATGAAATGTGACTGGCTTCTTTAACTTAGAGCAATGTTTTCAAGGTTCAACCACATTCCAGAATGTATCAGTACTCTATTCATTTCTATGGCTGAATAGATATACCACATTTTATATATCCATTTATCGGTTGATGGACATTTGGGTTGTTTCCACTTTCATCTAAGTGAGTTTTGACAAAAGTGAAAAAGGAATTCAACGTTGGAAGTATAGCCTTTTCAACAAATGCTGCCGGAACATTAAAATAGTCATATGCAAAAATATGAACCTCAACCTAAACCTCATGCCATATAAAAATTAACTCAATGTGTACCATAGATTTCAACTTAAAACAATAAAGCTTTTAGAAAAAAACATAGAAAAAAGTCTTCAGGACCTGGGGGTGGGGAAGAGTTCTTAGATATAACACCAAAATCATGATTCAGAAAAGAAAAAAAGTTGATAAACTGGACCTCAACAAAATTTAAAACTGTTGCTCTATGAAAGACCCTGTTAAGTGGATGACAAAACAACCTACCAACTGGGAGAAAATGTTCGCATACCACATATTTGACAAAGGACACATATCTATAATATATAAAGAACTCTTAAAACTGAACAGTACAAAACAATCCAATTAGAAAATGGGCAAACATATTCACTAAAGAGGATATACAGATAACAAATAAGCACATGAGAAGATATTCAACTTCACCAGTCATTAGGAAAATGCAAATTAAGATCATAAGATATTACTACATACCCGCCAGGACAGCTAAACTAAAAAAAAATGGCAGTACTAAATGCTGGCAAGGATATGGAGAAACTGGATACTCATATAATTCTTGTAAGAATGTAAAATAGTATATCCACTCTGGAAAATAGTTTGGCAATTTCTTAATAAGTTAAACATACCATTACCATATGACACAGGAATTGCACTCCTGTACATTTATCCCACAGAAATGAAAACTTATGTCCACAGAAAACCTGTATGTGAATGTTCATAGCAGTTTTACTTGCAATAGCCAAAAATTGGAAACAACCAAAATGTCCTATTATAAGTGAATGGTTAAATAAGCTGTAGAACACCTATACCACAGAACACTACTCAGCAACAAAAAGAGACAAACTGTTGATACATGCAATAACTTAAAGGACCTTAAGGGCATAGTGCTTAGTGTACAAAATGCAATCTCAAAGGGTCATACATTGTAGGATTACGTCTATATAACATTTTTAAATGCAAAAATTATAAAGATGGAGAGATTAATGGTTGTCAGGAGTTAGGGATTGTGGGGCGGGGGGCTGGAGAATCATATCTTTTAAAGCAAAGTTAAGTCATATGCCCCAACAAATACAAGTATATTTAGAGACCTAGACAAGAAAATTTGAAACCAGAGATGTCCTGGGAAAAGCTGCAATATATAGTATACACATTTATCACTCATTTTCTCCTGTTTCTTCAAGGACCATACCAAATTTTACTTCTGTAACTTTCCCTAACTACAATCCATATTGACATCTTCCTTCATTCAACTTCTGTAGCACTTCTTTCTGTCCCATGAAGTTTAACACCTCATTATCGTATAGTTCAGTATTTTAAAACTGTGGAGGTATTTCAACAGTTCCAAAACATCTGATTTTCATTTGATTTAAAAATATATTTTGAAATATTTTAAAACTGTAATAAAACATAGCATGCACCATTCAAATGGGCTATATACCAAAGATTAATACATTGGAAACACCACTGATTTTGTTAATGTTTGCTGCCAAATTGTGTGTGTGTGTGTGTGTGTGTGTGTGTGTGTGTGTGTGTGTGAGTGAGAGAGAGAGAGAGAGAGAGAGAGAGAGAGAGAGATATGAGAGAGAGAGAGAGAGAGAGGGAGAAATTTTGAGTGTGTAGATCTGGAATACAGGTTTTCTTGTTACGTCTGCTTAACTCAAGAATATCCTGGGATGGCAAGGCAAAGTGTTAAGCAAAAAGGCCCTTACACCATGATACCCGCTACTGATTTGGGTGAATCAGGATTTTCTCAACACTATAACCAAGATAAAACAGAAATAAACTGGAGAATAAGTCTCCAACTGTCACCTGTAACTCTAAATTACAGATATTTATGTTCCTTTCAGTCTCTTTATTCTTAATGACTTTAAAATAAATAAACATTAAAAAAAACTTTAACTTATAAAATAAGTTTATATTAGCAAAATACTGATTTTTATCTGGTTTTTATATTGGTTCCACATGAAATTTTGTTTGGAGAAAAAGAGTCTGCTGCCATAAATTTTGAAAAATGCTCTAATAATTCTTTTTCTTCTTCATTATCATTATCAATGTCAACATCAACATTAGTATATTTGAGCATGTTCTAGATGTCCAGCTGCATACTAGGTGCTGGAAGGTATTTCCGTATCTTAATCTTATCTCAAAGGCAAGTTCCTATAAATCTTATAAATCTAAAACTGATTCCCATCTTTAAGGGATCTCCTACATTCACAACAGAATTTAGAGATGGGAAATCCTAGACATTGTAGATACTCTCTGACTCTCTTCCCTCTGGATAAGGAAAATGATTACTCAAAGCTTTACAGAACAAGGAAAAATACTACTTAACTTTCATTCCCTCCCCAATAGAAAATCTGTCTCCCATAGGACAAATTCAATCTCATGGCCAGAGGTCCCAGACATTTCTGGGAAACCCTGGTCTTTTTGAGGTAAATGTTGTAGAGCTTTATGGCCAGGGAAATTTCCACTGAATAACAGCAACTCCCCTTCAACACAAGCTAACTAGATTGAAAGATAATGGCAAGCATTGTTGTTAGACAATGGGGAACTAGGACTTCAAAGATGCCTGGGGAGATGCCTTCAAGCATAATCTATAGTTGGGTACCAGGTCTCCACAGGAGGTCACAAAGGTAGGTCAGGAGAAATAGAAGTGGTTTTGGGAAAATGGGAACAAGTATAACAATCCTAACCCTTCTTCTTCCCTAGGAAGCTTGGGAAACAAGCTCAACAAATTATTAAGCAATTTTTTCTCTAAACTGCCCCCTAAATGGACTCATCATCCTTTTCTAGTAGAGAGGCAATTTCAGAGAGGGACAAAGAGGAAAGTAACAGCAATACCAATAATTTTACAACTAATATTATACTTAGTGATTTGTCCTAAGGCCATAGTTAGTGGTGGAGTCTTTATTTGAACCTAGGAAAATTTGACTACAAATTTTGAGCTCTTTTTTTTAACTACACATATGCCCTAAAGAAACAGGAAATCCATCAGGAAATGGAATTTTAGACATAAACATGGAGATGTGGAACCCAAAAAGAATTTAAGAATGGATACATACCTCATGGCTTGCCTAAATTGGGTAAACATGGAAGGAGCAAATGTGTGCTGCTGGAGTGGAGTCTGAGGCCATGGCACATGAGCATTCCATACACGAAGAGTTTATCATATGTCAATTCTACTCAAACTCATCTACAGATTCAATGCAATCCCAATCAAAATTCCAACAACCTACTTTGCAGACTTGGAAAAGCTAGTTATCAAATTTATTTGGAAAGGAAAGATGCTTCAAATTGATAAAAACACTCTAAAAAAAGAAAAACAAAGTGGGAGGACTTACACTCCCTGACTTTCAAGTTTATTATAAAGCCATATTGTCAAAACAGCATGGTACTGGCACAAAGACAGACATATTGATCAATGGAATCGAATTGAGAATTTGGAGATAGACTCCCAGATCTACGGCTGACTGATCTTTGATAAGGCCCCCAAAGCCAGTGAGCTGGGGACATAACAGTCTTTTCAACAAATGGGGCTGGGAGAGTTGGATATCCATATCCAAAAGAGTGAAAGAGAACCCTACCTCGCACGCTACACAAAAATTAATTCAAAATGGATTAAAGACCTCAGTATAAAAGACAGTACCATAAAACTCCTAGAAGATAATGTAGGGAAACATCTTCAAAACCTTGTGTTAGGAGGTCACTTCCTAGACTTTACACCCAAAGCACAAGCAACAAAAGAAAAAATAGATAAATGGGAACTCCTCAAGCTTAGAAGTTTCTGTACCTCAAAGGAATTTGTCAAAAAGGTGAAGAGGCAGCCAACTCAATGGGAAAAAATTTTTGGAAACCATGTATCTGACAAAAGACTGATATCTTGCATATATAAAGAAATCCTACAACTCAATGACAATACTACAGACAGCCCAATTATAAAATGGGCAAAAGATGTGAAAAGACAGTTCTCTGAAGAAGAAATACAAATGGCCAAGAAACACATGAAAAAATGTTCAGCTTCACTAGCTATTAGGGAGATGCAAATTAAGACCACAATGAGATACCGTCTCATACCAATTAGAATGGCTGCCATTAAACAAACAGGAAACTACAAATGCTGGAGAGGATGTGGAGAAATTGGAACTCTTATTCATTGTTGGTGGGACCATATAATGGTTCAGCCACTCCAGAAGTCAGTCTGGCAGTTCCTCAGAAAACTAGATATAGAGTTACCCTTCAATCCAGCGATTGCACTTCTCGGTATATACCCAGAAGATCTGAAAGCAGTGACGTGAATAGATATCTCCATGCCAATGTTCATAGCAGCATTATTCACAATTGCCAAGAGATGGAAACACCCCAAATGTCCTTCAATAGATGAGTGGATAAATAAAATGTGGTATATACACATGATGGAATACTACGCAGCTGTAAGAAGGAACGATGTTGTGAAACACATGACAACATGGATGAACCTTGAAGACATAATGCTGAGCAAAATAAGCCAGGCACAAAAAGAGAAATATTATGTGCTACCACTAATGTGAACATTGAAAAATGTAAAACAAATGGTTTACAATGTAGAATGTAGGGGAACTAGTGATAGAGAGCAATTAAGTAAGGGGGAATGATAACCCAATGTTCTAGTTTGCTAATGCTGCCAGAATGCAAAACACCAGAGATGGATTGGCTTTTATAAAAGGGGGTTTATTTGGTTACACAGTTACAGTCTTAAGGCCATAAAGTGTTCAAGGTAACACATCAGCAATCGGGTACCTTCACTGGAGGATGGCCAATGGTGTCCAGAAAACCTCTGTTAGCTGGGAAGGCACGTGGCTGGCATCTGCTCCAAAGTTCTGGTTTCAAAATGGCTTTCTCCCAGGACGTTCCTCTCTAGGCTGCAGTTCCTCAAAAATGTCACTCTTAGTTGCACTTGGGATGTTTGTCCTCTCTCAGCTTCTCCAGAGCAAGAGTCTGCTTTCAATGGCTGTGTTCAAACTGTCTCTCATCTGCAGCTCCTGTGCTTTCTTCAAAGTGTCCCTCTTGGCTGTAGCTCCTCTTCAAAATGTTACTCACAGCTGCACTGTGTTCCCTCTGCCTGTCACCTCATTTATATGGCTCCACTGATCAAGGCCCACCCTGAATGGGTGGGGCCACACCTCCATGGAAATTATCTCATCAGAGTTATCACCCACAGTTGGGTGGGGCACATTCCATGGAAACACTCAAAGAATTACAATCTAATCAACTCTGATAAGGTCTGCCCACACAAGATTACATCAAAGATAATGGCGTTTGGAGGGACATAATACATTCAAACTGGCACACCCAATAAGAACAGATAAGCTATCGGGGGTAAATTTAACGTTCTGGGAATGCCCAGGAATGACTGTGGTGTGGTAATTTCTGATGGGTATGGTAGGAACAAGTTCACAGAAATGTTGCTATATTAGGTTATTTTCTTGGGGTAGAGTAGGAACATGTTGGAACTAAAGTAGTTATCTTAGGTTAGTTGCCTTTTTCTTACTCCCTTGTTATGGTTTGTTTGAAATTTTTTTACTGTATGTTTTTAAAATTTTTTTTTGATATAGTTGATTTAAAAAAAAGAGTTAATTAAAAAAATGAAAAAAAATATGCAGAGCCCCCTTGAGGAGCTGGTGGAGAATGCAGGGGTGTTGGGCTTCCCCACCTCGATGGTTGCTGATGTGCTCACAGACATAGGGGACTGGTGGTTTGATGGGCTGAGCCCTCTACCACAGGACTTGCCCTTGGGAAGACTGTTGCTGCAAAGAAGAGGCTAGGTCTTGCTATAATTGTGCCTAAGAGCCTCCTCCCAAATACCTCTTTGTTGCTCAGATGTGGCCCTCTCTCTCTAGCTAAGCCAACTTGGCAGGAGAAATCACTGCCCTCCCCCTACGTGGGATCTGACACTCAGGGGAGTGAATCTCCCTGGCAATGTGGAATATGACTCCCGCAGAGGAAACCAGACCCGGCATCGTGGGATGGAGAACATCTTCTTGACCAAAAGGGGGATGTGAAAGGAAATGAAATAAGCTTCGGTGGCTGAGAGATTCCAAAAGGAGCCAAGAGGTCACTCTGGTGGGCACTCTTACGTACAACATAGACAACCCTTTTTAGGTTCTAATGAATTGGAATAGCTAGCAGTAAATACCTGAAACTATCAAACTACAACCCACAACCCATGAATCTTGAAGATGATTGTATAAAAGTGTAGCTTATGAGGGGTGACAATGTGATTGGGAAAGCCGTATGGACTATACACCCCTTTGTCTACTTTATAGATGGATGAGTAGAAAAATGGGGGAAGAAAAAAAAAGGCATCCAGTGTTGTTTTTTACTTTAGTTGTTCTTTTTCACTTTAATTTTTATTCTTATTATTTTTGTGTGTGTGCTAATGAAAGTGTCAAAAATTAATTTTGGTGATGAATGCACAACTATATAACGGTACTGTAAACAACTGAATGTACACTTTGTTTTGTACGACTGCATGCTATGTGAATATATCTCAATAAAAATGAATTAAAAAAAAGAGTTTACCATAGTCCTGAGCACAGATTAAGTGAACAGTAATAGCTGTAATGTCAATCATACCCCACACAGAGAAAAATGCTATCACATAGGCATTAAGCAAATGCTCTGAAGAATCATGGAGCAAATAAGAGCACAGACAGTTCTGGTTCTTTCATATTTCTCCAGACTCATCTCAGACAATGCTCTGCCTACCTGCCTCAATCCCACCCTCTGGTGCTCCAGCCATGCTGGCTTAGAGCTAAGCATGGTCCTTCCTACAATATGGTCAACCACAGTGTCTGGCACACAGGAGGCACTCAGTAAATATTCAATGAAGGAAGGAAAGAAAGGAAAACACACAGAGAGAGACAGAAGGATAAAAAGAAGGGGAAACTTCAGAAAAATATTTACTAAACAGGGCCTTAAGCATAGATAGGATGTCTATTTGCAAAAGCAAGAGGAAGGCAGAGGACAAGAAAAGAAGGATGTTTCAACAGAAGGAAAAGCAGGAGTGAGTAGGCATGGCAAGTTGAGTCAACATCACAATTATAACTGTGATCTAAACATCAACTACATGAAGACAATAACAGAAGACGTTGGATTCATAAGCAGGGCCAAATAATGATGAAAGCAACAGAGAGCTTTCACAAATGTTGGAGTGTCATAATCATATTTGTGTTTTAGAACAGGCCCTTTGCTTGTAGCAAGGATGGATAGCAGGAAAGTGGGTGGGGAGGTAGGGGAAGACGGAAATCAGAACAATCATGTCTGTTGTAGGAGTCCAGATAAGAAATGATACAGAGCCTGAATTAGGAAGAAGGTTCAGTATAGTGGGTTTCAACTCAAGGTTTGCTATTTGCTGGGTGACCTTGAATAAAACAGTTGCTTTCACTGGTTTGAGAATACTTGCCCATTATATTTCATAGGACAGCCTTGAGCAGCTAATAAAATAATAGATGAGAAAGGACTTTTTAAACTTAAAACAGTAGAAAATATATATTATTATTATAGTGGTGGATCCAGGAAAAAGAGATAAGAGGACAATTAAGAAACCTGACCATTCTTCCAGACACAAAATCTACAAATGAAAGCGCCATCTCTGACATCTTCCTTTCCTTCAGTTGTCATAATTGGGAAATTATTTTCAATTTTCCCTGAATATTAAAATAAATAGGGAACACCTGTGGAGGAATGGGGTGGTAGAAGAATGGGTACTAAATTTTACTTAGCACCTACATTTGTATGGCATGGTCACACATATCTCATCTAATCCACATAACTCCTTCAGGTGGAAAGTATTGCTATTAATTTTTCTACTGATGAGGAAGTTCAGTCTTAGAAAGGTAAAATGAGAAGCCCTGAGTCTGTTTTAGTTTCCCTGTTGCTAAAACAAATATCATACAATGGGTTGGCTTAACAACAAGAATTTATTGGCTCATGATTTTAGAGGCTATAAGGCTTGCTTCCTCTCAGGGTTGGTATCGTCTGGTTGGCTGGCAATCATTGGGGTTTCTTGGCTTTTCTATCATATGGCAATGCACGTGGCAGCATTTTCTTTCCTTTCTATGTTCTGTTGAATTCCAGCTTTTGGCTGTTCCTGATGGCTTCTGTCTAGGTGTCCAAGTGCCCAATTTCCTTTACTTATACGGACTTCAGTCATGTTAGATTAAGGACCACTCTCATTCAGTTTGGGCATACCTTCACTAATAATATCTTCAAAAATGTCCTATTTAGAAATGGATTCACACCCACAGGTAGGGAATGGGACCTGAACATGGCTTTGTGAGGAACATGATTCAATCCTCAATAGTGTCAGAGGGCAGAGCCAGTATTCAAAAGAAGGTCTTGTTCCAGAGCACGTCCTTTTTTTTAAATGCAATTTTATTGAGACATATTCACATAATATACAATCCTCCAAAGTGTACAATCAGTTGCAGAGTCCTTTCTCTTAAGCATTACACCATTGAACGGGGTTGTTATCTTTCCATCAAAGCAATTGTTGCTGGAGTTATCATTAGTAAGTCAGAAGATTCACAAGGAAAAAGCAGTTGTTGCAGGTCATTAGGAATATAGACCTATTTATTCATTTGAAAGTCATCTGTGGATCACCTATTATATGCCTAGAAGAACCCTGGATATTGGAAGTACAAGACTGAATATGGCAACAAAGACATATGGCATATGAATTTTACTGTCACAAGGTAAGTGCTACCACAGAGGCCCAAAGACCCTTGGAAGCACAGGGGAAAGAAGAAGGAATTCTTTTTGAAGATGCCTGGGACCATTTCATAGAGGAAACGACATTCAATATGAGTATTAGGATTGAGTAGGAGTTCACTAGGTAGAGGAGAAGGTGGAAATGAGGGGACAGCATATGCAAAAGCAAAGAGATATAAAAGAACATAAATTGGTTTGGGAATGGTGAGAAGTTCAGTCTGAATCAAGCGTGATGGACACTGATTTGGGGAAGGAGAGGTGGTAGGAAGAAACACAGAAGCATGAGGTTGGAAAGGTAAGTTGGAACTAGACAATGAAGGGCCTTATACATGCCATGCCAAGGAGCGTGTATTTTATCTTAGAGGAAACAGTAAACCAACAAAGATTTTAAATCAGGAGAAAACATAATTGGATTTGTTGTTAGTAAAATAACTCTGGTGATTAGCATGGAGTCAGGAGTTAGGAAAAACCAGTCAAGAGGCTATTGTATGATGTTGATGAAGTTCTGAAAGACTTGAACATGAATGGAAGGGCCAGATTCTACAGATTTTTGGTAAAATTAACTGAACTTAGTGAGAAGGATGCAAATAATGATATTTGGTGGTTGATTCTATAGTTTCTTTCTTGAATGTGGGTGGATGGTGATGATTATAAAGTTAAAGATTGTAGCAGGTTGGAGTATAATGCAAAGGACTAGAAAAATGGTTCATCTTTGGATAAATTGTGTTTTAGGCAATAAAAAATAATAGTAGCTGGTGTTGGTTGAGTGCTTATAATTGACATAGGCACTGTTTTAAGTGCTTTGTATGTATCATTTAGATACAGGTGCAAGAGCTTAATAGGCAATTGGAAATAGAGATTTGGAGCTCAAGATATATGGGCTGGAGCTCTAAATTTGATAGTCATTAATGTATACGAGGTGTAAGGCTGTCAAAGCAAGAAGAGGACAGACAGATTATGAAATGACAAGAAAAATCACCATTTTAGGGCCAGGGAGGGGCAAAGACTGTAAGGTACAGTACAGCAAAGATCATACCTGACTTGTTCACTGCTGTATCACCAGGGTTTAGCATACTGCTCGGAATACAGTAGGTGCTAAATAAATATTTGTTGAATGAATAAAATAAAAACATCAGAGAAGTATAAGGAGAACTAAAGAGGCATAATATCTTGGAATTCAAAGGGGGAAAGAGTTTCAGAAGACTGGAAAGTGCCAAATACTACAATAGAGGAGTCAGAAAGAATGGGGACTAAAAAAAAGACATTGGGTTTGGGGGTTTGGCAATTAGGTGGCCATTATTAATTTGAATGATGGCAGTTTTGGTGAGTGGACTCAGTCTAGATTGTAATGGGTTGAAAGGGGAATGGCTGTTGAAGAAGAGTAGACAATGGCCAGAAATTTGGTGATAATGTGATTGAGGGGTTAGAGTTATGGAGGAAGATGGAGATAAGGATAAGGTTTTTGTTTGTTTGTTTTTATAAAGGAGGAGACTTCAATATGTTTGTAGAGGAAAAGAAGAATCCCTAGGAGAGGGACACATTATAGATGGTAAGAAAATAGATAATGCTCTTAGATAATTTTCCCATCACTGTTTCCCTGGGGCATGCTTATCAGGTCTTCTGTTTACATTTAGTTAGACTTTAAAACAAGTTAGAGCTCTATGATCTGCCTCACTGGGACATTCAGTCAGCTAAAAAGGACTTGATAACTTAATACAGAATGGTCATTTCCTAATATATTTTTCTATATGTGTATGTCCTGTCATCTATACATCATAGGACAAGTCTATAGTCTAATTATAGTGAGATTATGAAATTATATGCATAATTCAAGTAAGCAAAAGCAACATGTAATGATAATTGAGCTTAATCTATTTGTTTCATTCTTATATTAATGAGCTAATTAGGGTAATAGCATATTTTGCTTCTGTGATCTGGGTTGACTATGAACTTATAGAACATAGGGACATATTTACTGGAGACTCCATACTATGTCTCAAATATAAGACTGTTGGAATTCATAGTAAATACAAATGCCCTCAGGCCTGAACAAGCCTTGGAAAGTGACAATTTGTTTATTGTAAAAATCAGTTGCATAAGCTTGGGATTCTTAACCTTTTTTTTTTTTTTTTTTTAATCTTCATTTTATTGAGATAGATTCACATACCACGCAGTCATACAAAACAAATCGTACTTTCGATTGTTTACAGTACCATTACATAGTGGTACATTCATCACCTAAATCAATCCCTGACACCTTCATTAGCACACACACAAAAATAACAAGAATAGTAATTAGAGTGAAAAAGAGCAATTGAAGTAAAAAAGAACACTGGGTACCTTTGTCTGTTTGTTTCCTTCCCCTATTTTTCTACTCATCCATCCATAAACTAGACAAAGTGGAGTGTGGTCCTTATGGCTTTCCCAATCCCATTGTCACCCCTCATAAGCTACATTTTTATACAACTGTCTTCGAGATTCATGGGTTCTGGGTTGTAGTTTGATAGTTTCAGGTATCCACCACCAGCTACCCCAATTCTTTAGAACCTAAAAAGGGTTGTCTAAAGTGTGCGTAAGAGTGCCCACCAGAGTGACCTCTCGGCTCGTTTTGGAATCTCTCTGCCACTGAAGCTTATTTCATTTCCTTTCACATCCCCCTTTTGGTCAAGAAGATGTTCTCCGTCCCACGATGCCAGGTCTACATTCCTCCCCGGGAGTCATATTCCACGTTGCCAGGGAGATTCACTCCCCTGGGTGTCTGATCCCACGTAGGGGGGAGGGCAGTGATTTCACCTTTCAAGTTGGCTTAGCCAGAGAGAGAGGGCCACATCTAAGCAACAAAGAGGCATTCGGGAGGAGGCTCTTAGGCACAACCATAGGGAGGCCTAGCCTTCTTAACCTTTTTTAAAGCCATAGAATATTTTGACAGTCTGGTGAAGTCTATGGATACCTTTTCAGAATAACATTTTTAAATGTATATAATAAAATACAAGACATTATAATGGAAACCAATAATGTTGAAATATAATCATTAAAATATGTAATAAAACAAATTTGTGATGTGGTAATATATCTGCTTCTTTAGTAACACATTACATAATATTATCTAGTAGTGGGTCTAATGACTATCACAATTTTGAAGTAAAGATGCATATGTATGATACTTTAAGATATCTACAACTGTATTGTGATACGAAATTATCTGAGATTTAAATTGATGACAAAATCAGAAGTACTGTTAATACCACTGTGATTTGCGGCCTAGATTATAATCGAAGATGTGGTTAAATTTCAGTTAGAGACTTGTGCTGTTGAAGTTCCTGAATCCTATCCATGGATTCCTTGGTGGTTCATGGACACCAGATTAAGAACCCCTGGTTAAGCAGATCTGACTTCAGCATTTTGATGAAAATAAGTTGGGTACATGAATATGACCCTGTTCTGCTCAGTGGTTTTTTAGTACGGTGATCACTGAGTAAAATGCTACAATTGCCATCATGCAACAAAAACTACACCAAAACTACTCTACCCTTCTTTCTATCCTATGTCTCATTTAACCCTCCTTTTCTTGGCTCAGAGTCAGCTATGAAAGCTGACTTAGCCACTCTCAACTCAGAATTTTCATCTAAACAACAGTATGTCCAGGGGTCTCTCCTACTATGGGCTACCAAAACTGCTATTTCTAATTCTTTAAATACCTCATAAAAAGTATTGATGAGGTATGTATGAAAGGTATTTCCTCCATAATCAGAATAGTTGTCTGCCTCTCCCAGTATGCACAGTCTATATTACAGATTCCCATGGTATTCCTTGTATCTTTACCTCATCACCCACTTCCCTTTCTCCTGTCTTAAAATAAAATATACTTGTATTTGATCTGTCAATAATGTAAATATATTATCATCCATGTATTATCCATTTATGTAGTCATCTGATGTTTCATTTGATAATGCACTTCTTATACATCTGTACTGGTATCCTTCAGTTATCCCAAGATATATATTCTACGTCCACACATACGCACATATTGTAATTATTCATACTGGGTGAGATGTGGTATTTGCTAGCAGACAAAGCAGGAGACTAAAGAATTTATACAGACAAAGCCCCCCCCCCAAAAAAGGCAAATATTCCTGTTGATCTTTAAAATAGGCAGTGATTTTCTCCATCTCTGAACTCTCATAATATTATTCATACTTTGTTGACTAAAACTTTGTGAAAATCACAGTTAAGAAGACCAACCGGGGAAAGTTACAGTTTTAAAGGCAGAAGGTTGTATTTCAATCTGACCTTGATTTGAATGTGGTCAAAGGTATTTTACCTATGCTCTCTGCAAAGAGTCAAGAGACAAGTTTTCTCTTCTTCCCTTTCTCCCCAGGCAATTAACTCTCCCACCAAGCTTTTGACTCTTAAGGTTGATTGGTGGTATTAGAGACTTGCTTGAAAGCAGATTTGGATAGGGGTAAAGTGGGAAGAAAACATAAAGACCCTGACTACTTTGGGACACATTTTATCTCTTAGGCATGTTGGCCTATGGGTCACATTTGGATCTTTCTAGTCTTTGCTCTGATAAGCTGCAGTTACGTGTAGATAATAATTTATCATTAAGTATCCTATCCTTTAAGGAATATAATGACCACCATTGTTTGAGAATGTAAACTCCTAGGAAGTTAGTGATCATGTCTAAATAAGTCTGTGTACTGTGCCTAGCCTGGCACAGCACTTTAGGTAGTTACACCCTTGATAACCAAAGATGATTACAGATAGTCCAAAATTATAGGATCTTTTTCATTCATATTGATTGTGCAAATAATTCACCTGAAAGAAGGTCATCACTCCTTTAAAAAGAATTTAATGGAAACTCATTCCTTAATCCTGGGTTTTATCATTTAGCTTTCCATTCCTCTATATAGAACTGCTTTATAAACTCTGACAAAGAAATAACTCAAAAACACCTAAATGGACTTATCTTTAAATTCTCACCAATATTCCATTATTGACAATTTACCTCTCAAAGTAAAGAGACTCTCTCATAATGAAGCACAACAAAGTTCCTTTCAATCTACTTATAACAGCTATTTTTATTACTATTACTCAAACAAGGTACAGAGACTTCAAATATCTAAAACTATATGAAAAATGAAAAGCACTGCAAACCCAGAGGATAAACTGATATTGAAAATAGAAGATGAGAACCAGCCAACATAGATGAGAATCCACTGCAAAGAGTGTAAATGTAAAAAGAAAAACAAACAAACACCTTTCCCTCAGAAAAGTCATCTACTGAGATTTTATTCTGATTCTCCTCTGATCCTTTCTCTGACATTTTTGGAGAAAAAAAAAAGCTATACATCGAAGATATTATGTAGAAGTAAACAATAGGTGAAGTAGCTCTGGACTTATAAGGAAAAAATAAGGTTTTGTCAGTGGATCTCAAGGATTATTACAGTGTTACCGTGATCATTCACTTTGACAGGGCAGGTAACATAGTCTAAAACCCATGCACCAAAGCAGTACTTTATTTTGGCAACAACTTCAGTACTTCTAAGAATTGAAGGAATTGTCCTCCAGTGGCTTTTAAAGATATCAAGTGAAGGGAACAGTGTTTTAGAAGTCACCAGCTATCTGGAATAATCTGTAAGCACTTTTCCCAAAAGTACACTGAACAAGATTAACCAGAGGTCTGAAAATAAGGGTTTTACTGGAGGATATTCTGTCCAAGTATGACACTTTTACAAGTCGCAGGATTCTCAGACAAAATGTTAACCAATCAAAACCTGACATTTTCAATAAATGAACTATTGCACCTCAAGGTAACACATAACTAAACTTGTATACTGGAGGAATCAGAAGACGTGCATAGAGCCCTAAATCAGTCTTTTTTGTTTACAGAGCCTAGATTTTACTTATATAAGAGCTGATGTTCTAAGTTAAGAGGTCATGAAAATATTATAATTCAAGTTGTCTGGAATCATCCTCTCTTCATAAGAGAAATCATTTTACTTTATTCTGATATTTTCTTAAAGACACCATATGCCAGGATAAAGTAATCCCTCTTTTCATAAATGTATTAGGTAATTTTATTAGGATAAACTAAGTATGGTTCTATAAATAGTATTTAAAAATAGAGCCACTGAGTTAAAATTATCTAAACCCACCAGGTAAATATTTGGCATATATATTCATCTGTCATCTACAGAGTGAATGACTTTGGCTATTATTAAAAGCTTTTTTCAATACAGCAGTGAAACAACACTCAATAAATAGTTGACAACTTAATGCTTGAACTCAGTAATTTTATTTCTGCCAGTAGCTAGTGAGACTGGACAACTACAGCATCTCTGATACTCAGGTCCACCCTTGGAAAATTATTCTGCTAATTCCATGTGAGGTCTCTCTACTTTCCGGGATCCACTGAACTTTTCCTGACCAAATGTCAACAGATATCCCTTTGCTTGCAGTCCCCAGGTGATTTGGTGGATATTTAAACAGTCTATGAGATGTTAACTTTTAGAAAGTTTTTTTTTCTTTCCTAAACTCTTTATCTTTTAAACTTTCTGATGACATAGAAAACCAATAAAAGGAAACATTATAGAGAAACTGAACACCATCTACTAGTATCGGTTCAGTTCAGGTAGTTAAGGAACCCAGATGTTCTCATTTGGTACTGTCAAATAACTCATATGCAAATACTTAGGTTTAACACCCATAACATTCAGGGCCCTTTCAAGCTCTGCTCCTTGTGCTCTCCTCCCGCTCTCAAACTTGTGTGCCCATTCATATTCTTGTAGACCAGCGAAAATTACATTTCTTCTGCCTTGGAGATAGAGCCAAAGGAGGCATCATATGCCAGTCATCTTATGTTGTCCGGGAAGAGGTTCAGGAATCTATGAATTTTGTGTCTTCTACTTTTATTTCCCCAGCCCGTTAAGAAGTTTTTGGACAGGAAGATGTCTGGGTCCCAAAGGCATTAGCTGACACTGTGCTATTCTTTTCCAAGAATCCCATTAACTCCCATTAGAAACTAGATTGGTGTGAACTCCGTTTCGCCGTGCAACCCTCTGTAACCGCCTAACACAAACACAAGGGGTGTGACAGGGAGGGGGTCAAAGGAGGAAGAGGGAAAAGGGTCGGGGGAAGACACTCACCGCCCGTGCCAGTTCTTCCGTCAGGCACAATGTAACCAGGAGCAGCCAGAACCTGAAACAGGAGGGAGGGTGAGTAACATGGGCTCTCTAGGCTCCGGGGTCCAGCGTCTGCCCACAGTTCCCCCAACCCCTTTTTGCTGTCTGCCCCCACTTTCTCTGCGGAGACAGAAGTACAAGTATAGTCCCGGCGGGTAAAATAACTGGAAGTAGGAAAGAAGAGGGGAGCTCGTGGCAGCAACGGCTCACCCAGGGTGCATGCTTGCGGCTTCTCCGGAGCTGGGTCCCCGGAGACTTCTAAGCGGCTGCGCGGCCCCGGATCTTCGGGGCTCCGCTGATGCTTGGCGGTTGCTTCTTTACTCAGGAAGACGCAGTAGAGGGGCGAAATGGGCCACTTCGGAAGAAACTACGCTCAGCTTCTAGATAAGATGTTCCCCCAAAGGAAAACATGCTCAGCGGTGCCCGCTACAACTTGCGGTACTCAGGAGATAGTTTCATGCTCCAAGAGAGGAAGGAATGGAGGGGAGGGGCGGGGCTGTCTGCTGTCAATCATCTCCCCTACCTTGGGCCGCCGGCCGTCTTTCTCACGTTAAGGCACATCGGCTATACTGAACAGTCCACTTAGCACCCAGCTTCACGCACGGGCCCGCAGAAATCAATACCCCAAGACCTGTGCAACTACGTACCATACAATTCCATAAAGTGTTAACGGTTACACATATATAGACTTAGGCATACAACTATATAGACAGATGGATTCAAAAGTGCCATTTCACACAGACCCATATGTACACAACACTTACTCTAATTGCACACTGAGCTCTTGTGGGCGGGGTGGTGGTGGTGGTGGTGGTGCTGGTGCTGGTTCTGGAGTTGTAAATCCACTGTAAGTTGAGTAGAACCTATGGAGAAGTGAGCCCCATGAAAAAAATTCAAAGTCTTCAAAGACTATAGGGATAAATTCTAGGGCCTGAGATAACAGAAATGCTCTGAAGAATTCTTCAGCAAATTCCTGAAAGTTCCTCCAAGGAGTCCACATAAAGTATTTTCTGGGCCTATTGGCACTTCTTTTAAGCCACATACCAGAATTAAAGTCTACTTTATTTGGGAGACATCAATTCAAATGCCATTAACTCCACATAAATATTTCCGTTACGAGTTTGTGTTAATTTTAAGGAAAATTGCACTGAAGTTATTTAATTTCCTACCTCAAATCCCTCCAAAACACAACCACAATGAGAGCCAATACTTATGTTAGCTCAATACGGGAGGTAAATATTAGTTACATTCAATGTAGCTTCATAGAAAGATATCACTGTATTATAACATTCACCCATACAATAATTACTATTATCTATTGAATGTCCCCAAATCTTATATGCATATAAACCTCATAAAATATTCACACAATATACTATACATTTGTGCAGTTTCATCTACAGTTAGAAGACATTTTAAATTAATTCATTATGTATCTATATTCCTATTTTTCTAATATTTTCACATTTTCTGCTCGGATGTAGAAACTCTGCCTTGAGATTAGTTCAAAGGCAAAGAACACCATCAGCTCAGAGAGCAGCGACCAAAATTTGTATCTAATGATTAACAATAAAGCACCGTCCCTCTGAGATCCGTCCGCTAAAAAAATAGTCCCAGCTCAGGTCCGTTTGTAATTGGCTTTGGTGTTCACACCAAAGAGAGAGTGGAACTGGGCTAAGAAGAGTAGTATCAACAGAAAGTGCAGGTAAACAAATGGAAAACCTTCCCTGTTTGGACTCATGGTTTTAGCCAACTGGTCTGGAAGTCTCCCTCCTCCAAAATAACTGAGCTTCACTCCCTCGCAGGTTGCCGGTGCAGACTGAAGCTGTGGCGGAGTGATACTCAAATTCCCCAGAGCTAGTGAGGAGGGGGGCGGCGCGGGGGAAAGGAGGGAGGAAAGTAGATCTCTGAGACCTGAGTGAGGGAAAAAGTTTGCAAGTCTGGACTGAAGGGAAAAGTGCTCCCCAGAGACTGGCTTTGGGAGGGGAGGGAGGTGGAGGGAAGATTAGCTTCTTTTTTTTTCCCTCCCCTCTTCAAAAACTTCTTTCTTCACACCCTAGCCGACTAGCAAAATTGGGACACCCTGGCTGTCCTCTCTGGCTATAACTCTCCCAATAAACCGTCAAGATTATGTCAGTTGGTCAAAGCCAGCAGAGAATTTCGTGCGGGTGCTGAAGGAGCTGCGGAAGCTGGAGAAGAATGAAACTGCGTGGAGTCAGCCTGGCTGCCGGCTTGTTCTTACTGGCCCTGAGTCTTTCGGGGCAGCCTGCAGAGGCTGCGGTAAGTCCTTCCTTCCAACCCCCACCCCCACTCCATCACCTCACCTTCAAGCTGAAATCACTTTTTGTCCCTTTACCTTGCCTGCTCCTCGGCTTTGGCCAGTGAATTCAAATTTGCCTTCACTTGTTTAGGAAGAAACAATATTTACAGCGTGGTAACTCAAGCCTTCTTTAGTCCAAGGGAGAGCTTTAAGTGTTTAAAAATAGGGCTGCTTCCTTCCTGCAGGTAGCTGCTCTGGGGGCAAGATCAAAGTCAGGAGTGGGGGACGCATATTAATGGATCACTAAATTCTGGTGGGTATTTAAAACTTTTTCTCCCCACTCTCGGCCCTGGGATGTTTACCTGCCTGTCGGCTAACCTTTTCGTTACTTATACCCAACCCTTGCACTCTCTAAACTTTGTAGTTTATTTTAGCTCTTTAAAATCCAGCTTCCATTAAATTGGATGAAGTTCTTCTCCTTTGCTCTATTCTTAAGCAACATGAACCTCCCTCCACCTCAGGTCAGAAAAACCACTGTAGAATCTGTGTTCACCTTTTGACAGCCTTGTTACAAAAGTTAAGGTAACCTACGGAGAAGAGCGAGGCATGGCCTCAGGTTTCAGATCTTCTGCGCCTTTTTTTATTTTTGAAGTTCTGGGTTTTTGTTGTTTTGTTGAGGTTTTTGTTTGTTTGTTTGTTTGTTTAAAACTCACTAAGGCACCTGAACAAATTGAGAATTTGCCCATCACCTTTTTAAAGGAAAAGACTTCTCTTTTTTCAAAGGAGAATGAGTGTTCTAGTTTAAAGGAGTGTCAGGGAGGACTTACACGTGAAATGACAGAAAAAAAGTTCCACTCACTGTTGAGAATGAAGGATTAAAACCCCAGTATATCTCCTAGAAATGTATCTGGGTAGTCCCAACCACTATCTTTCCGGCAATGACTTTGTCAGAGAAAATGCTCTCCAGCCCGAATACCATCATCCCTAAATTCCCTAAACCTCTAAAGAATGACAAATAATTTAAAGGTTATATTTGAGTAATCATAATAAGTGGTATTTAAAACAGTGATATGAGATCATGGTTTAGGTCTTCACATGGTTAAGTGACTATCAATTCTTTATATGCAGCTGCTGCGTTACAGCTTATGAGGCCACTTTCTTTTGAGTTAGGTTCCCTATAGCACTCAGCATGCCTCTAAACCACATAGCCTTCCTTCTGTCCTCCAGAAAGTGTGAACTCAAGGTATGAAAAATAACGTTCATAATTACTATGAGCACAACATAATTGTGGTGGCAAATATGCTGAAAAAACATGCATATCAAGTATTTTTAATTATGCATGCCATAATTTGCCTCCATCAAAGTAGATAATTGATTTAAAATTGATTTTTTGTTGCACAGCATTTTAGTGGGATAAAAGTTAGCCACTCAATAGGGCTACACAGACTGTGGGAGACAACTACAATTGTGCTGTTGAAAATAGTTGATTTAAAAAACATTTTAGTGCCTACTGCTTATGACATTTGGCCCTGAGGCAAAAATTTTATTTCTATTTCTCAAATTTTTTTCTTTCTGACATTGCTATTAATAAGTAAGCACCAGATACCAATCATACAGACATGTATAGCAACACTACATATGAATTTATATTAAATCAATTTATATTAAAAATATTTCTTTTTATGATTGACAAAACTTGAGAACAAACTTGTTTTCTTGGACTTTTGAACTAAAGATTGAGTCTTCATGAAAAACTTACAGAAAACACCATAAAGTTTTTACCTTTTTTTCTAAGTAATTTTTAAAGAACATTTTACATCCTATTTCCTTATCATTAGGCTATTGTACCTCTAATAAAACAAGGGTTTGTTTTGCCTGCTCCACCCATCAATATCCTAGTTAGATGAATGTTTTAATCATCTCAAAAATATGAATGCTATCTGCTCTCCATACTTGTGCTGGAGATATTGGTGACCTTCTCCAGAGTAAAACTGGATGAGAGTGGGGCTGGTTGTTGACTGAAGTAGTCTAGTATTGGGACTTTTAAAACAGGAAGAGTTTTGCACTTAAATTTCTTTAATTTCTCAGAGATTTAAAGGTGATTTCTTTATCTCTGAAGCCATTCCAAATTGTTGGGATTTCACAAATATTTGAAAGATTTTTACTTTAGGTGGAATAAAGTAACTTTTATGCTGAAAGATTAGCAATAAGAGAAAAATGGCAGCTTTGGGTTGGAAGGATCATTTGTAGTGTTGGAAATAATGTGTTTTTTTATGTAAATCATACAGACATGAGCACTCATGCACTTCTGGTGGAAATGTAAAATGGTACAGCCTCTTTGGAAAACACTTTGGCTCTTTCTTAATAAATTAAATATGCAACTACCATTGATCCATCCACTCTACTCCTTGGTATTTACCCAAGAGAAATTAAAGAATATGTCTATACAAATACATATATATGAATGTTCATAGGAGCTTTATTTAAAAGAGCCCCAAACTGGAAAAAACCCAAATGTCTATCAAAATGTGAATGAATAAACAAAATATTGTATAGAAATACTACTCAGCCATAAAAATGAATAAACTACTGATATATGCAACAACACGGATGGATCTCAAAATAATCATACTATGTGAAATAATCCAGACAAAAAATGGAGTACATAGTGTATGATTCCATTTATATAAAATATTAGAAATCACAAACTAATTTATAGTGGCAGAAAGATTGGTAGTTCCCTGGGGTCAGGGAGGATGACAAAGGGGCATGAGGAAATTTCTGAAGGTGATGGGTATGTTCACTCTCTTGATTGTGGTGATGGTTTCATGGGTTTATACCTATGTCAAAAGTTAACAAATTGTACACGTTAAATATGTGCTCTTTACTGTATGTCAATTATACCTCAATAAAGTTGTTTTTTTTTTAAAAAGGTAATTATACCTGTATTGACTCACTGCCAGTAGGATATGCACTTAGATTTATGGATATGGTATGTAAAATTATACTACTACTATATAAATGTTAGTAAGTTGTTGTGGAGTAGAGTGGATAGGTTTCTGTCATTTAAATGTACCATCTCCCTTGTGAAGAGTGGCAAGAACTCATCAAAGATAGGACTGTGGCTTTTGGCCATGGAACAGTTTTTCTTCTATGAAGTATCCTGGTCCATAGGAAGAATTTTTCATCATTGTCATCAGCATTATCATTATAGCTTGCATTTTTTGAGTGTTTACTGTGTGTTATGCACTGTGCTAATGTGGTAATATATATTATCATATTTAATCTTCATAACAGATTTATGAAGTGAATACCATTATTAAACTCATTTTATGGATGAGGAAACTAGAACATAGTGGTTATGTAACTTGCCAAAAATCACATAGGTAGTAAGCTGTTGAGCTGGAAATTTTGAATCCAGGCAGTTTTACTCCAGACTCTTTGCCCTCAATGACTGTCCTATACTGCCCTACTACAGACATTTATTTGCTGTTCAGATTATTGGGATTTTTGCTACTTTTTTTTTTGACACAGGAGGTAAAATGGAAATAATCATGGGGTTACATCTCTTCCTGCTGATGTTAGAGAAGTAACGTGGAAGAATGGAAAGAGCTTCAGGCTTAGATTCAAAAGATCAGAGTTTGATCTCTGTATCTATATCTATATAGCAAAAGATGATTTAAAAGCAACCTAAAAAACAATTGTTTTTTTCAGGTTATATAGTTTTATGCAATCACAATACATAAAAAGTTAGATCTGTAAAACAGGTGTAATTTGTGGTTGATGATTTATTTTTAATGATTTGCCTCATGATTCCTTTAATTAGTCAGTTAGTGATTTTAAATACACCTAACTTTTCAGGAACTTGTCTATTGTGAAAAAAAGTGGTATGTGTGTATGGTGGCACACTTTGCTTAATATGCTCAATTACAAAGTTTGGTTTTGGTTTGTTGTTTTTAACCAATTCACCTGTCCACTATATCCAATTCTGTTCACTCAACTATCTATATACCTTTAGTCTTGTGCATATATTTGTATATGTATATTTCTTTGTGTCTGTGTAGTGTGTACTATTGTGACTGAGCACTTTTTTCCCTTGTTTTTATTTGGCATTTGATGTCTATATATGCAACACATGGGACTCTTTACCATGAATTAACCGTTATAATTTGGTTAAGATGGTGTCTGCCAAGTTTATCCACTGTAAAGTCACTATTTTTCCCCTTTGTAATTACAAAGTGAGCAGATCTTGTGAGACTACATGGGGCAATACTGTGAGACAATATAATTATCCTGTTTCTCATCAGACTTCTGCTCACTAATTTTAGAATCCATTGATGATTCCTGCCCAAATAATTATTACTGTGACATCTGCCAAGTGGTGATTTGTAATTTTCAACATTTTCTACATTTATTAACCTAATTCTATTGTAGTAAAGAACTTTCCCTTTTCCTCTATTTATTTATTCAATTATTTATAGCAGTATGGACTCACGGATATCTACCTTATTCTATGGGTCATAATTAATTATACTATTATCATTTTTTTGTTTCTCAAATTTTCCCATATTTGGCCAATAGGATCCCCTTTAAGTTGGCTCATTTGTCCTTTCGACATATCCCCATCATTTTTTGAGCACTCCCTTATTTTCTGGCACCACAAGATGTTTCAGGCTCATTTTGTACTTCCCTTGCCCCAACCCTGTAATCAGTCATTTCTCCAAGGAGCCTTGATTCTTTTTATTGGAGAATGGTATTTAGAAACCACTATCTGGGTGCTGGGTGTGCTCATGATTACTGGAATGTCATTGCTTCTAGGCTCTTTTAGTAGACAGAACTAGGAAATATGCAAATATATATATATACACAGACACATACCCCTATCTGTATCTGTTTCTTATTCCCTCTCTCTTTCTCTCTCTCCCTCTCTCTCCACCCCCACCCCCACACCCATGAATTCATAGTGATACTTCTGATTCTAATCCAACATCACAGGATAAACATACATTGTTGAAAGCATTACTTACTGCATAAACTCTCAACTTTTCTGCCTAGTTTTCAAGGCCTATCATAATCTTTACCCTCATACAATCTTAACCACTTTCTAGTATCACTCTTCAGAGATGTTTTGTGGGCTTTGTAGAAGTCCTATACAGAGTCTTCAAGAGCTTGGCTTCTGGAGTCATACCTGGAATCCGACTGGTAGTTGTGTGATCTTCAGCAAAATAGTAACCTTTGAACCTTAGTTTCCTTAGTGACAAAAGGGGAGTGGGGGTGGCAGTGTGATAGTACCTGTCTTGGTTTGCCAGGGCTGTTATACCAAATACCACAGACTGGTAGGCTGAAACAACAAGAATTTATTGTCTCACAGTTTTGGAGGCTTGCGAAATCAAAGTATAAGCAAGCCATGCTTTCTCTGAAGTCTCTAGCATTCAGAATGGTGGCTTGCTGGCAATCCATAACACAATTTCTATCTCTTTCACATGGTGATCTGTCTCTTTCTGTCTCCTGCTCACTCCTACTGTATCCAATTTCCTCTGCATCTAAGGTCTCCAGTCATATTGTATTAAGGCCCATCCTGATTCAGTTTGGCCTCACCTTAATTAATAACATCTTTAAAGATCCTGTTTACAAGTGGGTTCACATCCATAGGACCAGGGTTTAGGACTTGCACATATCTTTTTGGAGGACATGATTCAATCCATAATAATGCCTATCTTATGGATTATTTTGAGGATAAAATGAGAAAAGTTATGTCAAGCATTTAGAATAGTACTTGGTACAGAGTAAGAGCTCAATAAATTTTTTATTTCTTTATTGTCATTAAAAACTGTGTTGACTCCATTTCTTACTGCATTAACTCTCAACTTTTCTGCCTAGTTTTCAAGGCCCTTGTCCAGTCTTAATTTCATTACATTTTAAAATATCCTCCCTCCATTCTAGCCTAGGTAAGCTTTCTTACAATCTCTGGAGCACTGCGTACATATTTCAGACTCTCCATCTTGATTAGGAATCCTATGAATCCAAGTCTTTGCTCAATTCTACAATATTTGCCTTCAGTCAGCAGACATTTATTCAGTAACTTCTAAGTACTCAACAATTGTCTTTATGTTGTTCTGTTTCTACCCTCATGAATGTGCATTGTCCTCAAAATCATTTTGTGCTAGACACTATGGATAAAACTGAGTAAGATGACAAGGTCCCTGCATTCATGGAGTTCACGTTCTAGTGAGAACAGACAAACAGTTCTTCTGTGGGAACTTTTCCCTACTGTTATATCAGTTGCTGATTGTACCCTTCTTTGACATCTTGTAATATTTAACTTCTCAAGTCTGGTATCTAAATGTATTTGATCTTACAAGCATTTTGTTTTATGAGTTTTTATCTGGTCTTTCCATTGGATTATAGATTCTTTGAAGGCAAGAATTGTATATTTGTTACTTCAGACAACCAACGTGCATGCTGTTTTTGTCTGATAATAAAAGTGATATATGCTTAATGTCAGAAACTTGAAAAATGTAGAAAAGTATGAAGGTGAAAATGAAATTGGTCGACAATTTTACCAAAAATACAGAAACAACCCCTATTATTTTCCCTACATATCTGTTTTTTTCTTTTTTTAAAAAATAAGTTGGTTTTAAAAAAAGCTGGGATCATTCTATATACAATTTTATATCTTAAGTGTTTTTTTACATATGAAACATTCCCATGTTACTAAATTCCTTAGTTTTAAACAATTATTTTTAAATGATTGCTATGATTTCTTTTTTTTCAATTTTTTTTTTTTTTACTTTTTATTTTGAAATAAATTCAAACTTACAGGACAGTTGGAAAAATAATACAAACCCCATACACAGAACTCCAGCCTACCCCAACCCCCCTCCACAGATACCCTGATCTACCAACTATAATATTTTGTCACTTTACCATTTCTTTCTTTCCCTCCCTATCTATCATTCATCATCTATTGCTCTGTCTTCTGAACATATGAGAGCAAGTTGCACACATCTTTGAACAAATAATGTAATTCACATATACATTTACTATGAACAAGAATATTCATTTATGTAATCACATTAAGTGTAGTTAAGAAGTTCAAGAAATTTAACATTGATATAAAAGTTACATTCTATATTTCATTTTTTTCTTATGTCCCAATTGTGTCCTGGAAATCTTTATTTCTTCATGTGGTTTCAGTCAATTGTTTAGTGTCTCTTCCTTTCAGCCTGCACAGTTCCCTTTAGCATTTCTTATAGGACTGATCTACTGGTGATGAAGTCCGTCAGCTTTTGATTATCTGGGAATGTTTTCCTCTCCCCCTCATTTTTAACCTCCAAGTGTTTGTGAATTTTCTGTCTCTGATGGTTATTGACTTCTAATTGTATTCCACTGTGGTCAGAGAATGTGCTTTGAATAATTTCATTTTTTTAAAATTTATTGAGGCTTGTTTTATGTCCCAGCATAGGATCTATTCTGGAGAAAATTCCGTGAGCACTAGAGAAGAATGTGTATCCTGGTGATTTGGGATGTAATGTTCTATATATGTCTGTTAAATCAAATTCATTTATTGGATTCTTTAGGTTTTCAGTTTCCTTATTGGTCTTCTGTCTGGTTGATCTCTCCATAGTAGAGAGTGATGTGTTGAAGTCTCACACAATTATTGTAGAAACATCCATTGCTTCCTTTAGTTTTGCCAGTATTCGTCTCATGTATTTTGTGGCACCATGATTGGGTGCATAAACATTTATGATTGTTATTTCTTCTTGTTGAATTGCCCCTTTTATTAGTATGTAGTGGCCTTCTTTGTCTCTCATAACATCCTTGCATGTAAAGTCTATTTTATCTGAGATTAATATTGCTACTCCTGCTTTCTTTTGGCTGTAGCTTGCATGAAGTATTTTTTCTATCCTTCCACTTTCAATTTTTTTGTGTCTCTGTGTATATGATGACTCTCTTGTATGCAACATATTGATGGTTCATATTTTTTGATCCATTCTGCCAATCTATATCTTTTAATTGGAGAGTTTAATCCATTTACATTCAACGTTATTACTGTGAAGGCATTTCTTGAATCAGCCATCCTATCCTTTGGTTTATGTTTGGCACATATATTTCTTCCCTCTCTCTCTTATTGTCCTTTAATGAACCAATATTGAATCTCTTTAGTACTGAACCTTTCTCTATATCTCTCTCTCCTTTCTTTGTTTCTCTGTCAGTAGGGCTCCCTTTAGAATCTGAAGTAGGGCAGGTCTTTTATTAGCAAAATCTCTCAGCATTTGTTTGTCTGTGAAAAATTTAAGCTCTCCCTCAAATTTGAAGGAGATCTTTGCTGGATAAAGTATTCTTGGTTGGAAATTTTTCTCTCTCAGAATTTTAAATATGTCATGCCACTGCCTTCTCACCTCCATGGTGTCTGCTGAGTAGTCACTACTTAGTCTTATGCTGTTTCCTTTGTATGTGGTGAATTGCTTTTCTCTTGCTGCTTTCAGAACTTGCTCCTTCTCTTCAGTATTTGACATTCTGATCAGAATGTGTCTTGGAGTGGGTTTATTTGGATTTATTCTATTTGGAGTTCGCTGGGCATTTATGCTTTGTGTATTTGTTTTGTGTAGAAGGTTTGGGAAGTTTTCCCCAACAATTTCTTTGAATACTCTTCATAGAACTTTACCCTTCTCTTCTCCTTCTGGGACACCAATGAGTCTTATATTTGGATGTTTTATTTAATCTATCATATCCCTGAGGTCCATTTTGATTTTTTCATTTTTTTTCCCATTCTTTCTTTTGTTCTTTCATTTTCCATTCTGTGGTCCTCAAGGTCACTGATTTGTTGTTCAGCTTCTTCTAGTCTTGTACTATGAGTATCCATAATCTTTTTAATTTGGTCAACAGTTTCTTTTATTTCCATAAGATTATCTATTTTTTTATTTACTCTTGCAATTTCTTCTTTTTGCTCTTCTAGGGTCTTCTTCATGTCCTTTATATCCTGTGTCATGCTCTCGTTGTTTGTCTTTAGTTCTTTGATTAATTGCTCCAAGTACTGTGTCTCCTCTGATCTTTTGATTTGGGTGTTTGGGTTTGGGTTAGCCATATCATCTGTTTTTTTCATGTGCTTTAAAATTTTCTGTTGTTTTTGGCTTCTTGGCATTTGCTTTGCATGATATGGTTCTTTTAGGATATGTGGGAATATTCAAAGACTAATCTCTTATTTGTCAGGTCTACAGCTTGGTGGCGTACACTTTCTCTAACTAACCAGCAGATGGCGTCCACAAGTCACCTATTCCCCTCAAGTCAGTTCTCCCCAACTTTGTCTTTGTGGTGTGTGGGGATCTGATTCTTGTGGGGTCCAATTGGTACACCAAATTTGGGTGTCTTGTTGGTGCTTCCTGCCCTGAATGTGGGGCATGTGTCTGAGCAGTTAGGGAGGGAGGGCAGCTTTAATAATCAAACCTCCCATGTGTTCCCAGAGATTTAAGGCTGTTGCAAGAGTCTAAACCTTCATTTCAGTCTTGCCACAGGTTGTCTCTGCCGCTGACCCACAAGTCCTTGGTATTGGCGTATGGTCCCCTGGATTTCCGAGTGGGTCCCTCTTCCAAGCTGTGCCCTTCTAGGGCCTCTGCTGAGGGAAGGTTGTGCTACGTCACAAGTGCATGCCTCAAGGGAAGTTCTGGGCCACTGGGTTCTTTAGAATTTTAAAGAACATTTTACATCCTAGGCCGTTCATCCTCAAGGGCTTAAGGATGGCTGTATGGGGCGTGTTAACTTCCCACTTTTTGCACAGCTCCGTCTTCCCAGCTCCGGGTCAATTAGCTGTGGGTGCGCGAAAGCCTATTGTCCATGCCTGATATTGTGGTGTGTGCATGTGTTGCTGGAAACTCCTGTCACACTGGGTGTTTTGGCGTGGCTCTGGGCTGTGGCGCCTGCACCGGGCAGGAGCGTTCCCAGCCCTCCGGAAAGATGGCTGCAAAGCATGTGGTTATTTTCCCCTTTTGGCTCCCCTCTGCCTGCCTCGCTCCGAGACAATCAGCAGCAGTGCGCAAAAGGCTATCTTCCACGCCTGATATTGAGGCGTTCGCACAGCCCTTTCCTGCCACGCTTCACTGTGTGGTTCTCGCTGCCATATCTGCAGCCGCTTTTGAGTTTTTCAAAAAAGAACTAGTCCACCTCCAAACGCTAGCCTACGGTTTCCCTACACTGCAGTGTGGCTGCTGGATAATCAGTAGGCTCACTCACTCGTTTCAGAACGCAGACTCCCGGTTTCACCAAGTGCATGGTCCCTGTGGATTCAGCAGACCTTGTCCAGCTGGTGCATCGCTGGAACTGGTGTTCTGGGTCACTTTCTGGCCTCTATCTAGTATTTTTTATGGAGGTGTTTTTTTGCCCTGTCTCTCCTAGCTGCCATCTTAGTTTCTCCTCGCTGTGATTTCTTTTTATACTACATTTACCTGTTCACATTTATAGAATATTTTTTAAATTTTCATTTTTTTGGTCATTATAAGGAGTGCTGCCATGAACATTTATTATGTATTTTTGATTATTTTGTTACTTCTGTGTCCTTCATGGGAAATTACTGGTTTAAAGACAATCAGTAGTTTTTAAGTCCTTGGTACATTCAGTAGACCCTGACATTTGGACAAGATATATCAAAAGATAACTTATAATACTAACTCTTGTTTTAGGGTTTACTCTGTCACACCCTATAGGTAGATAATAACTCTTTGCTAGAACTATACCATAGAGGTTTTGCCTTTTTCTTCCAATGAAATTTTTTTTCAATAAAATTTTAAAGAACATTTTACATTCTAGGCCATTTGTCCTCGAGGGCTTAAGTTTTACTTTTTTGAACCATGCATCCCCTTACATTTTGCCCCTGGACAGAAGGTGGAGCCTGCCCAACACGAATGCCTCACCCACTGACCTCTTCCTTCTATAACAAGGTTATAACATACTCCAAACTCACCGACATTCCCCCTCTCCTAGGAGAGTTTCATGAATGCATTTGAAATGGGAGCTTTTTCTACCCTGTTTCTTACTCCCTTCTCCAGCCCTTGGCCTGTAGCTGCCTATCAGGCTTACACTTAAATAGCTGTGTCTTTGTCTCTTTCTGTGTCCTGCTTTCATTTTTCCCCTAGTGGTGCTCCAGAATCTTTTCCCCGTTAATTATTAATCTATTATTCCCACCTTGGGGTGTTAATATCCTCACCCCCATCTCCTCTTTCTAGAAAATCAGACTCATAAGTACTATGAAATGAGAGACCTTCATACATTTGGTACCTCTCCCATTTTACTTTCTCCCTGTTTGTCCTCACTAGCTAAATGACTGTTTATTGAATGTTGGCCAGCCTTGTAACTTGTGAAAATCAAATATATTCCTTAGGAAAATCATAAAATGTTGATGCATTATGGCTTTTCCAGGTGGTATTTGAATAGCTAAACTTTAAGCTTCTGAATGATAAAGATCTACTCTTGCCAAATTGCTTTCTGGAATGTTTTTACCAATTATACTCCTATCAGTAGTGTGTAAGAGTGCCTATGAGACAGTCCTAATAATTTTTTCCTATCTACTACAATGACTATGGAATTATTGCTCAATTGATTGCCAGGTGGTTGGCTGATTTGGTCTTATCCTCTAATGATTTTCTTTTAAAATGCAATCATTCCATCATTGCATCCCTTTCTGACAATAGCAACCATGGAGCAGAAGTAATTTTGGAAAATATATTCTTTCTAATTAACATATTATAAATTTGCTACCCATTCACTTAGCTAAATTTTCATTTTAAAGATTTGCTTTTTTTTTTTTTAATTTTATTAAATTCAGTTTTATTGAAATACATTCACACACCATACAATCATCCGTGATATACAATCCACTGTCCACAGTATGATAACATAGTTATGCGTTCGTCACCACAATCTATCTCTGAACATTTTCCTTACATCAGAAAGAACCAGAGCAAGAATAAAAAATAAAAGTGAAAAAACACCCAAATCATCCCCCCATCCCACCCCATTTGTCCTTTAGTTTTTATCCCCATTCCTCCACTCATCCATACACTAGATGAAGGGGGTGTGATCCACAAGGTCTTCACAATCACACTGTCACCCCTTGTAATCTACATTATTGTATAATTGTCTTCAGGAGTCCAGACTGCTAGGTTGGAGTTTGGTAGTTTCAGGTATTTACTTCTAGCTATTCCAATACATTAAAGCCTAAGAGATGTTATCTATATAGTGCATAAGAATGTCCACCAGAGTGACCTCTCGACTCCATTTGGAATCTCTCAGCCACTGAAACCATTTCGTCTCATTTTGCATTTAAAGATTTGCTTTTAATAGCAGTAATTCTTGAAGTTTTTTCAGAGCCGTCTTTAGTGTGATAACTGATACATCAACTCCTTTCATTTTAACAAAGCAGATTCTCATTTTATGCATCAATGCTTGAGTTTATTTACCTTCATTATCTGTCTAGGACCAACTGCCCTTTGTTCCTTCAACAGCTTCTGCTGGCCTTTAGCCAAAAGGGTAGCCTGCAATGGTATCTGCTACCTTGTTGAAATGGGAACCTTAAATCCCTTTTTATTTTCTAATTGAAGACAACCAAAGGCGATGTTATAGAAGAAACAGGGTTTTGCTAAATTTAAATTTTTAAGTTTTTTTATTTTACTGATTCTTATATAATCATTAGATTTACTTTGTAACTTGTGGAAAATAAGTACTATATATGAGCAAGTGTTAGTCTGGTTAATGGAGTTGGTTTTTTGACAGTGAGTAATGAAACAGGTCTATGAAATTCTGTTAAGGCTTTGTATTATCTTATATTTCAATCTAGTAACACTCTTCTTATATGTTAGCAGTACTGGTTAGTTTGTTTCCAGAACTGCTTATTATAGTATATACGACACTCATGAAGTACTAAAGGAGATATTGGAATTTTGGGGGAGAGGGTGGCATTCATTGTTAAGAGGGAGACACTAGTGAAAAGCTGTTTAGTGTATTCTGTATATATTAGCCCTCTAGGGGCTTGCTAAAGGAGGAGAGGCCCTTCCATCTCTGTCAATAATCTCAACCTAATTCAAGTAGAGAAATGTTTTTATGTATGGAAAATAGTCACAATAGTGTCTATTTATATGAGGTTGCTTTCTGTTGTGAGTGGTAGAAAACACTAATTCAAGTGTCATAACCAATAAATTTTTTGGTTTGCTTAACAAGAAGTTTGGAAGTAGATTGGCTCCGAAGTTAATTAATTCACCCAACTATTGACACCATTTAGGGCATTGGTGATTTCTGTCTTTCTGTGCATCCCATAGTCTGCCTATCAGTTTAGTCTCTCAGACAAGTGTCCCTCAAACTTACAGAATGGTTGCTACAGTTCCAGGGATTACTTGCAGACACCACAATGTCCAGCAGGAGAATGTAAATTGTTCCTGGGGGACCTAGAGCTCCACCATGAAAACATTCCTTACATATCATTGGTTAGAATTGCATTATGTATATATATACACACACACACACACATACATATATATATGTATGTATGTATATATATATGCTTACACCTGTACATTGGCAAGTGAAATAGGACCATCATGCATTAAAACAATTACTTATCACTTCTCCTCTGTCTTCCCTACCAAAGCACTTGCTTCCTAGAAAAATTGGAGGATGAGAAATTTGAATAAAATCAAAGTTATTTTAGGAAGAAAGAAACAATTTCTGCTTCATAAGTTTGTCCTCAGCATCAGTTGAGATAAAAGATTTGTGAGAACTTAGTATATTTGTTAGATGTTTGAGGTAATACTTATATAGGGAATCTAATGTGATGTAGAGTTGTACAAATAAAGGATATTGACTATTTACATGATTATAGACATTTTAGAGCTGGAGAGACATTAGGGATCCTTTAGGTCAGTGGTTCTAAAAGTGTGGTTTGTGAATCCTGGCATTCCCAAGATCCTTTCAGAGGGACCATGGTGTCAAAACTATTTTAACTATAATATGAAGACTGTTTTGCCTTTTTCACTGTGTTGAAATTTTGCACTGGTGGTGTGTAAAACTGCTGGCGTGGTTTACTAAATTGTGCTAATAGATATTATATTCTTCCCATGCTTAGGGTAAAAGAGCCAATTTTACCTAAGAATGTCCTTGAGGTAGCATTAATTTCATTAAATCTTGTCCTTTGAGTCCACATCTTTTAGTGTTCTGTATGACAAAATGGGAAGTACACATGTGATGGTTAGGTTCATGTGTCAACTTGCCCAGGTGATGGTGCCCAGGTGCCTGGTAAAGCAGGCACTGGCCTAACCATTACTGCAAGGACATTTGTGGCTGATTAATAAACCAGAAGGCTGGTTTATTAAATCATCAGTCAATTGACTGCACCTTGACTGATTATATCAATGGAGTTCATGTCTTCCTCAATGAGAGAATTCATTCAGCTGGATTTAATCCAATTAGTTGAATACTTTTTAAGGGAGAAAGAGAGAGAACATTCACTTCTTCTTTGGCTAGCCAGTGTCTCCTGGGGAGTTCATTGAACACCTTCATCGGAGTTGCCAGTTCGCTGCCTGCCCTACTGAATTTGGACTCGTGCATCTCCACAGTTGTATGAGACACTTTCATAAAATGTTATATTTACAGGTACCTCCTTTTGGTTCTGTTTCCCTAGACAACTCTAACTAATACAACACATAAAGCACTTCTGTATGCTGAAGTAAGTTGTTTCTAGGAAAAGTACTTATGCAGTTGTTTTGAGTTATGAACTATATTAGCTACTTTTTGCATGGAATACCATTTTTCCTTGAAAGAGCAATGGAAACAAACTATGGTTATTCAGACTTGGTATTTGCCAGGCATTTTCTCAAAATGAACAAAATGCGCCTACTATTTCAAGGAAATCTACTGGAAGTATTTGCCGCCAATGAAAACAAATTGAGTTTTTCAAGTCAAGGTTAGAATTTTGGAAAACTCCAATATGTCAGTGTGAACCTCAGAGCTTTCTAAATCCTAGGCCCTTCTAATGAAATCGGTTGTTAATTTAACATATATTATTTCTGACGTTGTATAATGAAATGTGTCAACATTTGGAAGTTCTGCATAACTCAGTGAACTAGTATTTTCCAAATGACTAATGCATGATGTTACAAAATCATGCATAGGTAAAAGATCCACTCAAAGGGCACGATATGCTAATGAGTTTTAAGGTAATAGAGTGTGAAAAGTTAAGCAATAAGGTGTGAGGATTCCATGTTACAAGTAATCTTAAATAATCGATCACTTGCTTAGTTTTTGTGTTGTACCAAAGAATAATATTCACAAATATCTGAAGAGGCTATTAAAATATTCCATTTTCTAACTACATAACTGTGTGAAGCCAGATTTTCTTCATATATTTCAACAAAACAACATATCTCAACAGATTGAATGCAGAAGCAGATGTGAGGATCCAGGTATCTTCTATCAAGTCAAACATTAAAAAGACGTGCAAGAAAATGTAAAACAGTCCCCACTTGTCTCACTCTATTTTTTGGGAAAATTTAATTATTTTTCATAAAAATATGTTATACATGTTAACATGCAATGAGTTTATTATTGTTACTTTTAAATGAATAAATACTTCAAATATTACTCAGTTTTAGTATTTTATATAGTACATATAGCTAAATATAAGTCACATAAATGAAAGCTCTTTGGGGTGCTCAAGAATTTTTGAGAGTTGCAAAGGGCCCTGAGGGCAAAAAGTTTGAGAACCACTACACTAGAGAGACTGACTCCATTATTTTATAGGGAAGAGAACTGATTAATGAAAGGTCATGCAACTAGTTAGTTGCAGAGGCAGAGATGGAAGCCATTTTCCCCGAATCTTACTTCAGTCCTCTCTCCAGTATACTACCTTAGTTTAGGGATTGGTGAACTAGTAATGATTTTGTAATTTTATTCATTCCTTGTCAATACAGTTAAAATACTAAATTGAAAATGGAGGTACTAACTTGTACTCTTCTTTATTACCATCTTTGATCTAATTGCCGAATCAGAAACATTTTTGCTATACAGGTCACCACAGAGGAGACACTGGTGAAGAAAGACAGTGAGCTGAAATTAGGTATTTTTAGGTACTAGATTGGAATATTCATAAAACCAGGGTCCTTGTCTTACATTTCTTTGTATTCACCACAGTGTGTAGGCTAGTTCTTTCTATATAGTTGGCTCTAAGTAGTTATTTGTTGAATGAATATTGAATTTAGGGGAGGGGTAGATTTATTTAGATTGCACCCAAGAGATAAGACCTGGAATCAATGGATCAAATCTCAAGAAATCTCCATGTTAAGAATTTTCTAATAATCAAGCTATTTAGTAATGAGAGTAAAATACTCTGGACTGTGGTTCATTTATAAAAGTGCTCAAAGACAACCTGGATGTTGCTTTGCCAGCAATGCCTATGAGGATTCTTTCTAGTGTTCTGACTGTTAGAAGAAAAATCCTTTCCTGTTGAGCTGAAATATGCCTCTATAATTTTAAAGCAACTGTGAAGTATATTTGATGAACAGTAAAGTGCACATATTTAATGAGTACAGTTTGAGGAGTTGTGACATATTTATATACCTGTGAAACAATTACTACATTCAAAATAATGAACATATTAATCACTTTAACAGATTATTCATACCTGCTTGTAACCTATCCCTTCCTACCTCCACACCCCATTCCCAAGTAACTGCTAATCTGCTTTCTGTGGATTAGTTTCATTTTCTAAAGTTTTATGTAAATGGAATCTTGCAGCATGTGTGTTTATTTTTTCTGGCTTCTTTCACTCAGCATAATTATTTTGAGATTTATCCATGATGTGGCATGCATCAATAATAGTTCATGTTTTTCCGTTATGAATAGTATTCCATGGAATGGATATATTGTGCTTTGTTTTGCCGTTCACCTGTTAATGGAAATTTGGGTTGTTTCCAGGCTGTGGCTATTGCAAATAAAGCTGTTGTGAGCAAATCTTTGCATGGACATATGCTTTCATTTTCTTGGGTAAATATCAAGGAATGGAATTGTCGGGCTGTGTCGTAAGTATTTTTATCTTTCCAAGAAATGGCTAAATTGTTTTTTGAAGTGGTTGTACCATTACATTCTTCAAATGTGTGAAAGTTCTAGCCACTCTTTTAAATTTTATATTCACCTTTTAATTTATACTCAGTAAAATTCACCATCTTTGGTGTACGTTCTGTGAGTTTTGCTAAAAGGATGCAGTCTTGTAACCACTGTCATAATCAAGATTCAGAATAGTTCTATCACCTTAAAACATTTCCTCTCCCCTTACCTACAGTTCTTAACAATCACTGATCTGTTTTCTGTCCCCATAATTTTACTTTTTTCAGAATGTCAAATAGATTGAATCATTCAGTATGTAACCTTTTGAGCTTAGCTTTTTTTTCTTAACATAATGCATTCGAGATTTATCCATGGTTGCACATATCAGTAGGCTATTCTTTTTTTTTAATTTTTATTTTGAAATAAATTCAAACTTACAGGAACAGTTGCAAAAATAATACAAACCCCATACACAGGACTCCAGCATACCCCAACCCCCCCCCCCCACTGTTACCCTGCTCTACCAACTTTAATATTTTGTCACTTTACCATTTCTTTCTTTCCCTCCCTCCCTATCTATCATCTATCATCTATTGCTATCTCTTCTGAACATATGAGAGCTAGCTGCACACATCCTTGAACAAATATTATAATTCACATATACATTTACTATGAACAAGAATATTCATTTATGTAATCACATTAAGTGTAGTTAAGAAGTTCAAGAAATTTAACATTGATATAAAGCTTACATTCTATATTTCATTTTTTTTCCTTATGTACCAATTGTGTCCTTTTGAGCCTTTTCTCCTCTATTCTTAGATCTCATCCATGATCATCTATGGCATTTAATTGTCATTATCTATTTAGACTGTCTTTTTTTTCAATTGTGGAAGCATATATACAGCATAAATCTTCCCATTCCAACCCCTCCCAAGCATTCCATTTAGTGGGATTAATCACATTCTCAATGTTGCAATGCCATCACCTTCCCACCATCCATCACTAGAAATTTCCCTTCACCCCAAACAGAAACCCTACAGTCATTTCTTATTAACTCCCCGTTGCCCCTTCCCCCACTTCTCGTAACCCATACTCTACTTTTCTTCTCTATGATCATATTCTCTGATACTTTCTTTGTGTTTACTGTGGGGCTTAAATTTAACATCTTAGGTCTATAACAATCTTGTTTTCTTTGATACCAACTTAACTTCAATAGGGCACATAAACCATGTTCCTATACTCCTCCATTCCCCGACCTTTATGTAGTTCTTGTCAAAAATTACCTATTTTACATTGAGTCCAAAACCACTGATTTATCATTACACTTTATGTATTTTAGACCCTGTAGGAAGTAAACAGTGGAGTTACAAATCAAAAATACAGTAGTATTGGTATTTATATTTACCGTGTGATCTTTACTGGAAATCTTTATTTCTTCATGTGGTTTCAATTGTTTAGTGTCCCTTTCTTTCAGCCTCCACAATTCCCTTTAGCATTTCTTATAGGACTGATCTACTGGTGATGAAGTCCCTCAGCTTTTGATCATCCGGGAATGTTTTCATCTCCCCTTCATTTTTAACCTCCAGGTGTTTGTGAATTTTCTAAGTCTCTGATGGTTATTGACTTCTAATTGTATTCCATTGTGGTCAGAGAATGTGCTTTGAATAATTTCATTTTTTTTAAAGTTTATTGAGGCTTGTTTTATGTCCCTGCCTATGGTCTATTCTGGAGAAAGTTCTGTGATCACTAGAGAATATTGTGTATCCTGGTGAATTTATCTTCAGGAATGTCTAGGCAGTAACCACCCTAACTTGTTCATGTTGAAAAGGGGTGTGGACATTATGGGAAAAGAGTACACATTTGGTTGATGTTCCTGAAGAGGCTATTGCCTCTGGGTTTTGGGGCTTAGCTGGCATAGGAGCACTCTGAAGGATTTAAGTTGCTGAAGAATAATCTTATTGAGTAAAACTTTAAAAGAGTCTCAGATAGGGATCTGGATATTCCTTAGGGTTTTCGGGACTGCTGTTGACGTGGGCTTATTCTGTGGTCATTTGGCATATCTAGGTGCAGCTTGCATAGGAGTAACCTCCAGGTCAGCCTCTTCACTCTATTTGAATTCTCTCAGCCACTGAAACCTTATTTTATTGCCTTTCTTTCCCCCTTTTGTCAAAAAGTCATTCTCAGTGCCTCGATGCCAAGGTCAGGCTCATTCCCGGAATCCGTGTCCCATGTTGCCAGGAGACTCATTTATCTGGGAGAGTCCTGTCCCACGTTGGGGGGAGGGTGATGAATTTATTTGTCGAGTTAGGCTTAGAGAGAGAAAGTCCACATTTGAACAATAAAAGCGGTTCCCTGGAGGTGACTCCTAGGCATAAATATAGGTGGGCTTAGCCTACCCTTTACAACCATAAGTTTCACCCAAGCAAGCCTCAGCATTGAGGGTTTGACTTACAAAGTAGGGAGTTCCTAAATTCCCGTAGCATATGTTCTCTCCATGATAATCAATCAGTATGTCATGTGTCATATTATCATCACTTAGTTGTACAATCCACATCACTCTCCATTTTAAACAATTCTCATTACCCAAAACATCTCACAGTTCTTGTCAGCCCTTAATTATTTGTCCTTAGTATTTGTGTAGTACTAGCATGGTATTCCTATTAATTAGAGTCCCTAGTATGCAACGTGTAGATTTTTCCCATATACCCTTTGTTGTTAACGCTCTGTGCTAGTGTCATACCTTACAAGTAAATCGTGCAAGCACTTATCTATATTTGTGCTACTGATCTTTTAGAAACGTGCCTTTAAACAACCCCTTTCAATCCTATTCGCCTTCAGTACAGCTCTGATATTTATAATCCCATTAACAAACAATTGTCACCCCTATCCATTCCCATACCTTTGAATTCACCTTCATTAACATATCTGAACATATTAGATTATCATTCCTCCTCACTAGTTTCTGTCTGTCATTAGGTCCCCAATATTCTGCATAATAAAACATTGATTTTACATTGTTCAGGGAGTTCACAGTAGTGGTAACATACAATTTCTTCCCTTTTGTGTCTGACTTATTGCACTCAGCATTATGTCTTCAAGGTTTATCCATGTTGCCATATGTTTCAGGACCTTATTCTTTCTTACTGCTACATATTATTCCATCGTATGTATATACCACATTTTGTTTATCCGCTGGTCTGTTGAAGGACACTTGGATTGTTTCCATCTCTTGGCAATTGTGAACAATGCTGCTATGAACATCAGTGTACAAGTGTCTGTTCGTTTCACTGCTTTCAAATCTGGGTATATACCGAGAAGTGGAATTGCCAGATCATAGGGTAATTCAATATCTAGTTTTCTGAGAAAACACCAGAGCGGTTGTACCATTATACTTTCCTTCATTTTGACTTAACTTTGTAGGATAGTGCCTGAATAAGGACCATATAGGAAATGAACTTACACATTTTGTTAATTTAATGTAATTTCTTGAAGTCTTCAGAGCTATTTGTGGAGCATTTTTGTAAGCTTTAATGTGCCTTCTGAGTATTTTTCCTAGCTGGGTATAAATGAATCAATTTGCCCTTGCCCTGAAGTCACGTTAATTTTCATTGTTTTGTTTCAAAATAAAAGGGTCAATTTATTTTACATTGTGGTTTTAAAAAATAAGCTATACGTTTTCTTCAGATGCGGGTATGCTAAAAGTTTCCAATGTTTGGCAAAATTTATCTCTCTATCTGCCCCCCCCCCACCTGACCCAAAGATACCCAATATATTTTTCAAGAATAGAAATAATGGCTTTTGCCTCCAGCTCTTTGCATTCCTGGGCTTTTCATTTTTAAAAATATTTTTTCCTTCACTATAAGTGTACTGAAGTTATAGTAATTTGGTTAATAGTGAATAAATTCATTCTATGCTCTAATCTCTCTCAATTCTATTTTCTTGCTTATCTTTTACAGCCTATTTAGGCATTTCATTTTTCTCCACAGTTGCAGTAAAGACTTCTTTTTGTTATAGCACACACTTATTAGACCTTATCACAGGATTCATGCCTTCATGTGCGTATACCATCTAATGGAAAAACCCACAGACTAATGTTGTAAAATAACAAATGAAATCAAACTGAGAAAGGTCACCTTTCTTACAGACAGAAAAATAGGTTCATCTTCAGAGGCTTGGATTTGTTTTCCTGACTAATTTGGCTGCCATTTTTGACTTTGTAGATTGACCAACCTTGTATTAAAAACATGGTTTTATAAACTGTGTGTCCTGATAGATTTTTGCAGCCATATCCTCATTTTTTTCTCCACTTCATGATACCCAGTTAGGAAAAAGGCATCTTTTCTTGTCAGATGGTTAAATAGAATTTGAAATTGATAATAAGGTGAAAGCATAAAAGGTGTGCTGAAAATCAGGCCTTTCTGATTTCCATGAGGCATTACCAACATTATATTACCTTGATTTCATTTTAAAATCAGGTCCAAATTTGATTTGGGAAAACGGAATCCACAGAGGTGAGATTGATTATATTATTTCAGATTATAATCTCTTATTTAGTTTTCCTCACATTCTGTCCTCTTACTTCCTGGCACTTAAAATTATGTACAGATTTTTAATGGGGTTAAATATTAATACATTGGGAAATTATTATAGAAGGCAAGAGTATAGCACATAGGTTTTCAATAAGTCACAATTATTTGAAAAGTTTATAGTGTACTCATAGGAACATTAATTTGGTTCATTTTTGGTAGAATGCTCAGAGTTCTCAAGTTACATCTGCTTTCCCTACCATTGTTGTGAAAAATGCAACATCAGCCTAAACATGAATTTTTTCTATATTAACCTAGGAATTCTCTGTGATAAAAGTTTATTCAGAATTAAATGGTGTTAAAAAAGACTGAGAGGATGATATACACTAATATATTTACAGTGGTTGTGAGATTCCGTTTTTTTTTTTTTTTGCTTTTTCCTTATATGCATTTTCTAAGTTGTCTACAATAAATGACTATTACTTTCACACTAAAAATTTTTAAACATGTTGACTATTAGTTTAAGGCTGTGGATTTAAACATTTTTTGATTTAGACAATTTAACAGTCTATTTTCAGTTAACAGTTTTTATGACATCCATTGTTATCAAAGAAAAATACTATATGAATTAATGAAAAAACTAAAACAGGGTTTCATTATTTTAATAAACTTTGAAGTCAATTTTTGTATTTTCCTTCACTTGCCTTTCTTAAAGGAGAACTTCAGTGTTTTTTTTTAAGTAAAAAATTGCAAAGGCTGTGAGTATAAACAGTGAACGTAATAATCCTGTCATTGAACACAATGGAGAGGAATCGTCTTCAATTTGTATATACTCTTTTTCATCTAAAGTGTAACATGTATTCTCCTTAACTTCCCCAACCTCTGACTGGGTGACAAAGAACTTTACACTTTTCACTTTACCACCACCAAAAAGGGTGATTTTTGAATGCTGGATCCACTTTTTTTACTTACCATACTTAGAGTGAAATGTGTAATGTATGTATGAAAACCTTGATTTTATTTTAAGATCTTGTGCATGTGTCAAAAATCTTTAGAAAAATTGATACAGAAGTTGCTATAGAATACATATTTTTTCCTGGAAAACAGGAATTTTAATCTTTTATGTTTTACTTGTTTTCTGGTGGAATTAAAAATATTCAATGTTTGTAAAATATGTAGTAAACACCTAATAAACACTTTAAGGAGTTATCTTAATATTTAGTTACTTATAAGTACTAGAATTTATTCCAAATCATTAATAAAACCAATTTTTAAACCAGTGTATAGTTTTCCAATGTTGACTGAAAATATTGGGTCATTTTTCCTGCTATTTCCCCCAAACCCCACCCCAGCTTGTAACTTCCCTGGGGAGGAGAATTGTGTTAAGCTCAGTGAGTATTTGAGCATTAACTTCATAGCCAGGCCGGAAGAGAGGGTGTTGTGGAAGGGGGGCATAGGGTGTCGAGAGGTTGTAAATTTTTTAATTCTTTCCAGAAGATGGTATAGGTGATTGCAGCTGAGTGGCATCTCATTAGGCCTGTTATATTCATCTCCTTTTCAGGATTCTCTTCGGTTGTTAGCCATTCCTTTGTCAGGGAGTCAAAGTGTAGTATGGGAGGTACAGTCAGCCTTTCCACCTTGTTGCATTTGTGCACTACTCAGTCACAGCAAATTATTGGAAAGGGCAGGATTTTGAAGTTAGCCTAGACTTAATGACTAGAGTGAAGAGAGAATGTTCAGAGTTTATCCTGACTCTTCCACCTAATAATTAGGCTAGTATTATTATGTAAAGTGCCTTAATACCTGGCATAATAAATGTTCATAAAATGTTCAATAAACATTGACTAGAATTTTCCACATGATCTGTAGTCTCCTCTTTCAATATAATTTAGCTCAATCTAGTTTCCTTTCCTTAGGCCTAGTAATTTGTTTTATTTTCTGATCAGCTTTCTTTAGCTCTGGTGTTTATGATACAGAGGGAAGATGTCTTAGAAACACTTTTTCAGTTTATTTTAAAGTTATTGACTACACATCATGTCAGTTCTAAGCATGTACCAATATTCAATACATTAAAAAAAAAAACAGATAAACTTCCTGGAATCGTGTTGCCTGAGTAGAGATGAAATGGTCCCAAAAGAGAAACAGGAAAATGGCATAGTGAGAACAGTTGTAGGGAGAAAATTAAAACTAATGTATAAATAAGAAGGCAGGTTTATCTGCAGCCATAAGAAATTGCTGAAACTGTTTTGCCCACTCTGATTTCCTAGGAAGCTTCTTATGATTTTTAAATTATTAAACTATTTATTGGGTTGAATTAAATATTTGGATAATTGCAGCATAGATATGTATATTTGTATGTGCTTATGTTAAATATATGTAAGTTTGCTATTCCTTAATCAATTTTCTGAGTTCCTTCTTAGTCAAATGAAATTTAAATAAATACTTTGAATATTTCAGTAAATACAGCATGCCATTTAGCAAATTTAAAGGAACAAGTGAATAACTTAGCTATTCCAACAATGTTTTGCCTCCGCATTCCTTGGCGCAAACAGGGACCTCAGTGAAGCATCTCTTATGGGAGTTGCCTGTGGAAATCTTACTGAACAAGTCCAGGACCCAATTCAGCCTCCTCTCCCTTCAAATTTTATAAAAATCAACTCTATTGAGGCATAGTTTAAATACAATAAAATGCACTAATTTTAACGGTACAGTTTAATGAGTTTTGACAAATATATATGCTGAAGACAATTAATATATAGAACATTTTCATCACCTTGAAAAGTTTCCTTGAACCTCTTCCCTGTAAATCTCATCCTGTTCCTGTACCCTTGAAGCCACTGTTCTGTTGTCAGTCGCTATAAGCATTCATATACAAGTCATTTTGTGGACATCATTTCCATTTCTCTTAGGTAAATGCCAAGGAATAGAATTGCTGGGCCATGTGATAGGTATTATAACGTATTTAACTTTATAAGAAACCACCGAACTGTTTGCCAATGTAATTGTGCTATTTTACATTCCCACCAGCAGAATATAAGATCTTTTTAATTATAGCCATCCTAGTGGGTGTGAAGTGTTATCAAATTTTTGTCTTAATTTGCATTCCCCTGATGATTGATTATATTGGGCATCTTTTCATATGGTTAGGGGACATTCAAACATCTTTGTGAAGTGTTTCTTCAAATCTTTGCTCAATTTTTAAGAGTTGTATTGCTCATCTTTTTAAATTGTGAGTTTTTTATATATTCTAAATAAAGTACTTTGTGTGATTATATATACATATATATTTAATAATATGTATATTATTTTCCCATTTTGTGGGATGGCATTTTCTTTTCCTTAACAGTGTATTTTGATTAGCAGAAGTTTTAAATTTTGATGAAATCCAGTTTATTAATTTTTCTTTTATCATTATTGCTTTTTTGTGTCATATATTTCATAACTTTCATGTAGTCACCTTTGAGTTCAAGAAAGTTATGAAATTTTGCCTGTTATCTTCTAGATGTTTTATACTTTTAGCTTTTGATCCAGTTAGAGTTATTTTTGTTTACAATTCGAGGTAAGAGTCCTGGTTTAATTTTCTTTTTTTAATATGGATATCCAATTTTTCTAGCACCATGCTTGGAAAGACTATCCTTTCCCCCTTGAATTACCTTGTCACCTTTGTTGACAATCAATTGACCATATATTTGTGAATCGGTTTCTGGAATTTCTACTTTGTTCTGTTAATCTACACATCATCTATCCTTATGCCAATAACCATGTAGTGTCTTGATTACTGTCACTTTATGTAAGACTTGAAATCACGGAGTATAAATTTGTTTTGGCTATTTTCACTTTGAGTTTCCATACAAATTTTAGAAATACATTTTCAATTTCTAAAAGCCTGCTGGGATCTTAATTGGGATTGCATTTAATCTGTAGGTCAACTGATATTAACAGTATTTAGTCTTATACATGCTAATAGCATATATATATATTTTTTGATGGAAAAGTTTTTTTTTTTATTTTGAAATAAATTCAAAGCTATAGGAACAGTTGCGAAAACAATACTAACCACATACACAGAATTCCATCATACCCTGACCCCCCTCCCCCAATAGCCCAGTCCACCAACTTTAACATGCTGTCACATCGCTATTTCTTTCCCTCCCTATCATCCATCATCTATTGCTCTGTCTTCTGAACATATGAGAGCTAGCTGCTCACACCCTTGAACAAACACCATAATTCACATATACACTTCGCATGAATAAGAACATTCTTTTATGCAATCCCATTAAGTGCAGCTAAGAAGTACAAGAGATTCAACAATGATGCAAAGCTTACATTCTATATTTCCTTTTCCTTATGTCTCAACTGTGACCCTTTGAGCCTCCTGTCCTCCATCCTCCAATCCCATCCAAGTTCATCCTTGGCATTCAATCGTCATACAGTTAAGATACAGTAAATCCATATAGCAGTTTATGTAGCATGGACACAAAAATAATTTGTAAATATTAACAAATATTTATATATTCTAAATAAAGTACTTTGTGTGATTATATATACATATATATTTAATAATATGTATATTATTTTCCCATTTTGTGGGATGGCATTTTCTTTTCCTTAACAGTGTATTTTGATTAGCAGAAGGAATAGAATTGCTATTGTGGAGTTACAGTTCAAAAATTATTGACTTCTATTTGTATTCCATTGTGGTTGGAGAATGTGTTTTGAGTATATTCAATTTTTTTTTTTAATTTCTTGAGGCTTGCTTTATGTCCCAGCTTATGGTCCCTTCTGGAGAAAGATCTGGGATCACTAGCCCTTTCCAGTCTATGTGACTTCTATTTGTTTTCCTTACCTTGTCCTGGTAAGGACAATATCCAGCACAATATCCAGTACAATATTGAATAGAAGCAGTGAGAGCAAAGTGATAGGATTAGACATTCTTGCCTTGTTTCTGTGTTTAGGGGAAAAGCATTCAGTCTCTTACTATTAAATATAATTTTAGCTCAGTGGTTTTCAATGGGGGACCAGGAGATGAAGGAGAGTTTGCCTTCCAGAGGACAATGGCAATATCTGGAGACATTTTTCTTTGTCACAGCGGGGGGACTACTAGTGGTATCTAGTGGATAGAGGCCAGAAATGATATTTTCTGCATCTACAGAGATGGTTATATAGTGTTTTCTACTTTATTCTATTAGAAATAGAATAGAATAGGAATTGAATAGTGAAAATGTCTTCTCCTTTTTTCTGTAAGGAATAGAATAGTGAAATATCTTGATTGATTTTCTAGTGTTAAACCAACCTTACATTCTGGTATGTCTTACTTCGTCACCATATGTTATATTTCCAATGTATTTCTGGATTCATTTTGTTAATATTTACAAATTATTTTTGTGTCCATGCTACATAAACTGCTATATGGATCTACTGTATCTTAACTGAATTTCTTATTACCAAATAGATTTTGGAAATCAGAATTTTGCAAGGTTTATATTATATATATATGTATAAATATATATATATATATATATAACCAAACATACCATAATTGAAGATATTAGTATTTATGCAGTGAAACTTATAAATATTTACACTAAGGGGAATTAAAAAAAGACCATAAATAGACTCACATAGGCTCCTGTCAATTTTTGCCACCAGTTGAATTTTAATGAGAGACTCAGTAAAACATGAAGGGGCTGAAGACCTTTAAAAATGTGTGATATAATTTTTTAAATAAACTTTTTATTTTGCAATAGTTTCAAACTTACAAGACAGTTACAAAAATCATGCAAACCCATACAGAGAACTCCAACATACTTCCACCCAGGTACCCAGGTCCACCACCTTTTTTTTTAAATGCAATTTTATTGAGATATAGTCACATACCATACAATCATCTGAAGTGTACAATCAGTTGATCACAGTATCATCATACAGTTTTGCATTCATCACCACAGTCAATTTTTGAACATCTTCATTACTCCAAAAAATAAGAATAAAAATTAAAATAAAAGTAAAAAAGAACACCCAAAACATCTCATATCCTTCCTCCCCCCATTACTCATTTACTTTTTGTCTCCATTTTTCTACTCATCTGTCAATACACGGATAATGGGAGTTTGAGCCACAAGATTTTCACAATCACATGGTCACACTGTGTAAGCTATATAGTTATACGATAGTCTTCAAGAATCAAGGATACTGGGTTGCAGTTCAACAGTTTCAGGTATTTCCTTCTAGCAATTCTAATACACTAAAAACTAAAAAGGGATATCTATATAATGCATAAGAATAACCTCCAGAATGACCTCTTGACTCCATTTGAAATCTCTCAGTCCCTGAAACTTTCATTTTGCTTCCCCCTTTTGGTCCAGAAGGCTTTCTCAATCCTATGATGCTGGGTCCAGGTTCATCCCTGTGAGTCATGTCCCACATTGCCAGGGAGATTCACACCCCTGGGAGTCATGTACTAAGTAGGGGGGTGACAGTGAGTTTACCTGCCGAGTTCAGGTCCACCAACTTTTAACATTTTGCCACATTTGCTCTCTATCTAGCTCTCTAATCTATCCATCTATTTGAACAAGAGACTAAAGAGACGATGACAATTAAATGCAATACATTGATCCTGGACTGGATCTAATAATGGAGGAAAAAATGCCTGAAAGGACATTATTGGGTTATATGAAATAATTGGAATGTAGACTGTAAGCTTTATATCAAAGTTAAATTTCTTGAACTTGATAACTATACTTAAGGTGGTTTTGCATAAGTGAATATTCTTTTTCTTAGGAAATATACATGGAGGTATTAAGTGTTCAAGGAGCATTATATATACAACCAGCATACTCTCAAGTGTTTAGAAAATAGAGATAGAGATGAAAGATAGATAGGTGCATAAATAAAAGGATAATTACCTATAATGACATGGCAAATGTGGAAAAATATTAAACATTTGTGGCTCTGGGTGTCTGGGTGAGGGATATGTTGAAGTTCTCTGGTTGGATTTTGTGTCATTTTTGCAAATATCCTGTAAGTGTGGAATCATTTCAAAATGAAAAGTTTTTTTTTAATTCATATGACCAGCTCAGACTCACATATCCAACAAAGAACTTGATAGCTCACCTTAGTGTAGTCCAGGCACCTTCTCTAACTTGGACTACTTATACAGCTTCCTAACTTCCTAACAGATATCCCTGATATCGAGCCCCTCCCCATGTTACTTCAATAACTTTTGGGGCATTTGCTGGCTTTTTAATAATTTTCACTAAGAATAAAAGGGCTGGAACAGATATTTCCCCTAAAATTTCCATTGCTCTGATTTGTTTTATTTTGGTAATCATATTGTTTTAGTTTCCTCATTGCTAAAGCAAATACCGTGCAATGGGTTGGCTTAAATAATGGGAATTTATCAGCTCATGGTTTTGAGTCTACGAGAAGTCCAAATCAAGGCGTCATCAAGGCAATGCATTCTTCCTAAGACTGGCATTCTGGGGCTGGCTGCTGGCGGTCCTTCGTCCTTGGTTCCTCTGTCACATGGCAATGCACATGGTGGCCTCTCCTGGCCTCTCCCTTCTCTTCCAGGTTCTGTTGACTTTCAGCTTCTGGCTGCTCACTCAGTGACTTTTTCTCTCTCTGTGACCCTGTCTATAAGGCCTTCAGTAATAGAATTAAGACCTATCCTGGGCCACACCTTATCTGAAGTAACCTCATCATAAAGTCCTATTTACAAGGGTTTATACCCACAGGAATGGATAAAGTTTAAGAATATGTTTTTCTGGACTACATAGCTCCAAACCACCACAGATATCAATGTTAGTATTGACTATTTGCTCACCATAAGCTTTTAAATCCAAAGTAAAGTGGAAGATCGAGTAGGTCTCTTTTAGTGTCATCCTTGTTCTATCAGTTTATTTTTAGTCACAAGTGTAGGAAAAAACGGTCTCTTGACTGTATCTTAATGAAAATTGGAAATGACCCATAAAGCATATTGAGTGTCTGAATTAAAAGTAGGGAGTTGTATTTTAAGTGATTTATCTGGAAGCTAACTTTTACAACTGAATCAAATTCTGTGTTCTTACAGCTTTTTGTGGATCTTCTAGGAAAATTGAGTATTAGCGAGAAAAGGATTTCTCACGTGTTTCTGAATGGAATTTTCAATAATGAGGTCTGGAATTAATCTTCTGAATTCATTCTGTAGACAGACTTAGTGAAATTTGATTTTGTGGGATATGATTTTCAGGAACTTTGTTCTTTTGAAAAACATGATCAAGGCAATACAATTAAAATATATTATTTTAGCACTAAGTTGCTTTATTTGTAGCTAGATTTTGGGTATAAATACTTGAAATGTAATTGTGCCAGTTTGAATGTATTGTTTCCCCCAAATGCCATTATCTTTGATGTAATCTTGTGTGGGCAGATGTTATCAGTGTTGATTAGATTTGAGTGTTTCTTTGGTGATGTGCCCCACCCAGCTGTGGATGATGACTCTGATTGGATAATTTCCATGGAGGTGTTGCTCCACCTGTTCAGGGTGGGTCTGAGTTGAGTCACTGGAGCCATATAAATGAGCTGACATAACAGAAGGAACTCAGTGCAGCTGTGAGTGACATTTTGAAGAGGAGCTACAGCCAAGAGGGACACTTTGAAGAAAGCACAGGAGCTGCAGATGAGAGACAGTTTGAAGACAGCCATTGAAAGCAGACTTGTTCCGGAGAAGCTGAGAGAGGACCAATATCCCAAGTGCAACTAAGAGTGACATTTTTGAGGAACTGCAGCCTAGAGAGGAACGTCCTGGGAGAAAGCCATTTTGAAACCAGAACTTTGGAGCAGACACCAGCCACGTGCCTTCCAGCTAACAGAGGTTTTCCGGACACCATTGGCCATCCTCCAGTGAAGGTACCCAATTGCTGATGTGTTACCTTGGACACTTGATGGCCTTAAGACTGTAACTGTGTAACAAAACAAACCCCTTTTTATAAAAGCCAATCTATCTCTGGTGTTTTGCATTTTGGCAGCATTTGCAAACTAGAACAGTAATGTTCAGTGATACTGTTTTTCCCTTGATGTTTCAGAGAAGTTGAGGTGTGCTAGTTTGGATTCTTTTTCTTTTTCTTTTTCTTTCTTCTTTACATTTATTTTTGATTAGATAAGACATTCATGTGGTTTAAAATTTGAAAGTTATAAAAGAGTGTACAATTAAAAGTCTCCCACCCTTTGTCCCCAGCCACACGGTTCTTCCCAGAGGCAACCAGTGCTAACATTTCTTGTTTTTACTTTCAGAGATATTTCATGTATTTGCAAGCATGGGCACTCACAAACATTCCTTTTTTTTTAATTTTTACACAATTTTCTGTGCTTTACATCATTTCATTTTAGTACATAAAGAACTATGGCCACATGATATGAATTAATTGTATGAATGTGCCATAATTTATTTAACCAATCCACTACTGGTGAATATTTAGTTGGTTTTCTGTCTTTTGTTACTGCATTTCAGCAATGGATAACCTTGTAATAGGTCGTTTCAACACATATGTGCTAGTGTATCTGTAAGATGAATTTCTAGAAGTGGAATTTCTGGGTTGGACAGTATGTGCATATGTCATTTTGATGGATATTGCTAAATTATACTTCATAGAGGTTGTACCAATTTCACTTATTCAAGCAATATATAAAAGTGCTTATTTTCTCAACTCTTGCCAATACATTGTGCTCTCAAACATATTATCTTTGCTGATATGATAGGCAAAAAATGATATCTCAGTGTAGTTTTAATTTGCATTTCTGTTCCAAGTAAGGTTGTGCATTGTTTCACATATTTAAGGCCCTGCAGTGTTTATAAAAATATTTTTCTTATTATTGTGGCTGGGATGCAATATCTTTTCTCCTTAACTGATACCCATTGGTCATGATTTTCTACAGAATAGAAAAAGGGTAATTCAAAAGAACATGATTAGGTCAAATAAACGCTAAGCCAAGAACACTTTATGTGTTTTAAAAATTCACTAGCTTTTTATAATTCACTCATAATATAGCTAAAGTATCATAGTTGACAACTGAACCAACATCTCCTAGTAATTTAAACTGATTTAAATTTCTCATAAGAATATTTTTTCTCATAAGAAATTTAATTCAGTATTTTTGTTACTTTTTAATATACATATACTTTATTAAAATATTGTTTTCATATCCCAAGAAATATAGAATTACCCTTTACTTAGAAACTTAACAATATGTTAGAATTTGCATGGAATTATTGAAAATTGTGATATGTTTACATTTGAAATATATGTGGGCAATTTTCTTTTTCATAATCTAAGCCATGTTATAGAAAGGTTAGAAGTTCAAGGTATATTTAAATGTGTTGGCAGATTCCTAAATGGCTCTGGACTCTTCTGTATCACCCAACTAATTGTTCTCTGAGCTTTGTCTCTGGCACTGTAGAACACCTCTATTATAGCACTGTGCTGGTTTGAAACTGTTATGGACCCTAGAAGAGCCATAATCTTTTTTTTAAATTCAATTTTATTGAGATCTCTTCACATACCACACAGTCATACAAAGCGTACAATCAGTTGTTCACAGTACCATTATACAGTTCATCACCAAAATTAATTTTTGAACAGTTTCATTATCACACACACAAAAGTAATAAGAATAAAAATTAAAGTGAAAAAGAACAATTAAAGTAAAAAAGAACACTGGGTGCCTTTTTTTTTTTTCTTTGCCCCAGTTTTTCTACATCCATCCATACACTGGACAAAGGGGAGTGTGATCCACATGGCTTTCCTAATCACATTGTCTCCCCTCATAAGCTACATTGTTATACAATCGTCTTCAAGATTCAAGGGTTCTGGGTTGTAGTTTGATAGTTTCAGGTATTTACTGCTAGCTATTCCAATTCATTAGAACCTAAAAAGGGTTATCTATATTGTGCATAAGAGTGCCCACCAGAGTGACCTCTCAGCTCCTTTTGGAATCTCTCAGGCACTGAAACTTATTTCATTTCATTTCACATATCCCCCTTTTGGTCAAGAAGGTGTTCTCCATCCTGTGATGCTGGGTCTAGATTCCTCCCCGGGAGTCATTCCACGTTGCTAGAGAGATTTACATCCCTGGGTGTCAGATCCCACATAGTGGGGGGGGGGGGCAGTGCTTTAACCTGCCAAGTTGGCTTAGCTAGAGAGAGAGGGCCACATCTGAGCAACAAAGAGGCATTCAGGGGGAGACACTTAGACACAATTATAAGCAGGCCTAGCCTTTCCTTTGCAGTAACAGTCTTCCCAAGGGCAAGTCCTGTGATTGAGGGCTTATGCCATCAAACCAGCAGTCCCCAGTGTCTGTGAGCACATCAGCAACCATCAAGGTGGGGAAGCCCAACACCCCTGCATTCTCCCCCAGCTCCTCAGGGGGGCTCTGCATATTTTTTTCATTGTTTTTTTTTAATTGTTTGAAGTGTTTTTTATTGTAAGTTTTTTTTAAACTTTTTTTTATATAGTTAATAGAGCTATAATCTTTTAATCCAATCTTGTTGAGTGGAAGCATTTGATTAAGTGTTTCCATGAAGATGCGACTCACCCAACTGTGGGTGAGACCTTTGATTAAATTATTTCCATGGAGATGTGACCCCGCTCATTCCAGGTGGGTCTTAATTAAATCACTGGAGTCCTTTAAGAGAGCTCATGGAAACAAGGAGTTCAGAGAAGCTGAGAGAGATATTTTGGAGAGAAGCTAAGATATGTAATCCAGAATTTGCCCCCAGGAGAAGCTAAGAGCTTACACAGACCCAGATGCTTGGAGACTCTGGGAGATGCAGACAGAAGGATGTTTGGAGATGCTAATCTAAGAGATGAAGCCCAGAGTTTGCCCTGGAGAAGCTAAGAGAACTCCCAGATGCTTAGAGAAAAATGCACCAGGAGAACCAAGCAGAGAACTGAGAGAAGCTAAAAGAGACAGAAGTCCAGAGACATTTTGGAGAAAGCCATTTTGAAACCAGAACCCAGGAACAAAGGACCAGCAGACGCCAGCCATATGTCTTCCCAGCTGACAGAGGTGTTCTGGACTCCATTGGCCTTTCTTCAGTGAAGGTGTCCTCTTGTTGATGCCTTAGTTTGGACACTTTTATGGTCTTAGAACTATAAATTTGTAACCTAATAAATCTCTTTTATAGAAGCCAATCCATTTCTGATATTTTGCATAATGGCAGCTTTAGCAAACCGGAACAAGCACTTATCAAAATCTTCCATATAAGATCATTAGTTATTTATGTGTCTTCTTTTCTCACTAGATCGTGCACTTCTAGAGGACATTAGTATTCCCCTCCAGTACTGGCTCAGTGCTTAGCCTATATCCCATACTCATAAACGTTGGCCGAAGTGAATGGAATCACATTTACTTTGAGGGGTCTGTGGTTGCATTTCTTTTTAACATTTTTTTTCACATATTATTTGATTTTATGTTTTATGTAAAGTGTTACTCTAAAACTGCCCAAATTTGCTTCCTGCTAATATTAACAGAGAATAAGAGCATTTATTGAATTTGTATTGAGAAGAATCATTTTAAATTCTCCGCTAATAATACTGAAGTCGAGATTTTTCCCTACATATTTCCTCTCTGTTCATTTTTTTTCATTAAACATCTGCTTTAATTTAAACCACAGGCAGTTCAAAATATTTACTGGACAATGGTGGGTATATTGGACACTTTGGTAAGATATATTAGTTGTTTTGTCTCATTAAGATTCTTAACTTTATAGGCAATTTGAAATGTGCAATCGAAGGTCTGACCCTTGCTAGTTATATTAAGTAATTTAGAAGGTTCTATAGCAGAGTGAACAGCTTTTCAAATGGCTGTGGTGGTTTTCTTAATTGAAACTTCTATTAAAATAATTGTAGATTTGCATGCAGCTCCAAGGAATAATACAGAGAGATCTCTTGTACACTTAGCCCAGTTTCCCCCAATGGTAACGTCTTGCAAAGTAATTGTGTAATATCACAGTCAGGATATTGATATTAATATAATCCACCAATCTTCTTCAAATTTCCCCAGTTTTATTTGTACTCGTGTGTGTGTGTATGTATGTGTGTGTGTGTTTAGTTGCATACAGTTTTTTCAGATGTTTAGGTTCATGAATCCACCACCACATTTAAAATATGAACAGTTCCAATACCACAAAAATCACTGTGTTGCCCTCTTAAAACCATACACACACATATACACACACACTATCTCTAACCTCTGGTAACCACTAATCTGTTATCCATTTCTAAAATTTTGTCATTTCAAAAATGTTATAAATAGAACCATAGAATGTGTAATATTTTGCTATCAGCTTTTTTCAGTCAGCATAATTCCTTTTGGAGTCATTAAAGTTGTTGCAAGTAGCAATAGTGGGTTCCTTTTTTATTTCTGAGTAAGGTTCCCTGTTACATTTGTACCATAGTTTCAGTTTGTTAAATCCTTCATATGTTCCAAGACATCTGGGCTAATTCCATTATTTGGCTATGACAAATAAAGCTGCTATGAACATTACTATATGGCTATTTCTGTGAACATAAGTTTTCATTTCTCTGCATGTTTACTTTTATAAAAAGCTGCCAAACTATTTTCCTGAATGGCATTTCACCCCCAAATGATTCAGATAATCCTGCAATGTATGAGTGATCCAGTTTTTCCTCATCCTCACCAGCATTTATTATCACTATTTTAAATTTTAGCTATACTTTTAGGTGTGTAGTGATATTTCAAAGAGTGGTTTTTATTTGTTTTCCCTAATGTCTAAAGATGTCAGACACCTTTCAATGTGCTTATTTGCCAGGTGTTTATCCTCTTCTGTAAGTTGTCTCTGCATGTCTTTTACCCATTTTCCAACTGGATTGATTGATTGTTTTACTCTTCAGTTTTGAGAGTTCTTTATATTGTCTAGATTCTAGTCCTTTGTTGGATATGTGGTAGGCAAAGATTTTCTCTTAGTCTGTGGCTTTTCATTTAATCCTCTAAACAGGATTTTTCACAAGAGCAAGAGATTTTAAATTTAAAAATAATGAAGTTCAATTTATTAATATTTCCTTTTATGGACTGTGCTTTTGGTGCCAACTCTAAGAACTCTTCTACCCGCCCTAGATACTGAAGATTTTCTCCTATATTTTTTTCTAAAAGTCTAGCAGTTTTATTTTTTACTTTTAAACTCATAAAGAATTTCGAGTTAATTTTTGTATAAGGTATAAGGTTTAAGTTGCGATGCATTGTTTTGTCAATGTATGCCCAGTTGCTACAGTATCATTTGTTGAAAAGGTTATCCTTCCTCCATTGAATTGCTTTTTACCATTGTAAAAATTGAGTTGGATATATTTGTGTGGATCTATTTCTGGGTTCTAATTGTTCTATTGATCTATGTGACTATCCTTCCACAAAAATCACACTGTCTTGATTAATGTAGATATAAAGTAAGCCCTAATATCAGGTGGACTGGTTCCTCTTACTTTATTCCTCTTTCTCAAGAAAATTTTAAGTTTTCTAGGGCCTGTGCCTTTCCATATAAATTTTACAGTGAGCTTCTCTGTGTCTATAAAATGCTTGATGAAATTTTGATAGGAATCAAATTAAACCTACAGATCAGTTTGGAGAGAACTGATATCTTAATGTGTCGAGTCTTCCAATCTATGGGTATGTTAAGTTTCTCCATTATTTAGATGTTTCTACTTAGAATAGTTCTTACTGCTTTTTTCTTGTTTTGGTGCCAGATCAAAGTGCATATATGAATCTGTACTTCAACTTCTCTAGGCTTACTGAGAATGATTAAACTTTTTCATTCATTTTGTGTATGTATTTATCTTGCCTCATTGCATTTGATAGGTGGCATTGAAGGCTTGCTTTATTAATACTGATTTTGAAATTCATAATCTTGTAAATAGGTGGGAAATTGACTACACTGTAAAAAGAACATTAGTGTTGCATACCAAGGCACTTTTAAAATAATATTAACTGTAGGAAACTTTTACCTTTATGGTACTGAATAAATATGGTGGTTCGAGAGAGGGGTAACTGACTAAAGTAATAAAGAGTTTCACTGGGAGGGCCTAATCTTTGAAAACCTTCTTATTTGTCAAGTTTTTGGTTCAATATAAGAATAAAGTGAGAGTGTGAAAAAGGGTCAACTCAGGAGGTAGAATAATGATTATTATTAAGAGACAGCAGATAGAAAAGCTTGGACTGGAGTGGAAAGATCCCATTTTGGAGTAATGAGAACATTTTAGGTAAGGTTCTAATTCCTTCTTAAAATAAGAAATAACTAAGGAGTTGCTAAAATCATTCATTCATTCATTTAATAAATACACTGCCCCTACTATTTTCCAGATATTTTGCTGTGCTTTGAGATTATCGCTGTTATAAAGACAGAGTCTTAGCAAAATAAGCCTGAAACAAAAGGACAAATATTGTCCAAATATTGTCATTTAGAAAATGCTTATAAGAAAATTTGGCTCTAGATTGTAAGCTCATATAGCAGTCACATTTATTCCTGAGCTTTAAGTGTTATTTCTAAATTCTGAGATGTTCCTTGTGTATAACCTGGTAGTTCCCTGGAACTTTGGGCATCTGTGTGACACTTGAGACTCAGAATTAGAGTTCTGTGGCTCTGAAAGTCATTGTTACTCCACATAGCAATTGTTAAAGAGGCTGAATGAGAGATCAGACTACAGTTAGAGATATTGAATGAAACAGATATTGAATGAGACAGACTTGGTTAGGACTAAGGTAAATTAGAATACAGGGTAAAGGATGATATTGACTGTATTTTAAAACTCCAACTTTTGTGTGACACCAAAGGAAGAGAGGTTTATTTGGTATGAAATTTAAATTTTCTGTAGCACACTAACTTAACCTGTCTTGCCAGTTTAATTAAACATCCTAAATACATGGAGCCTAGAGTAGAGAATGAGATCTGGTGATTCTGTATAGCTTAATGTAATACCCTGATACATTCCAGAGTATTTTTGGGTAGATAATAAAATGTATTTGCAAAGTCCCTTGATGGATGGAGAAAAAATATGGAACTATTAAACTTCCTCACCTGGGAAATTCCTGATACGCTTTAAAGCACTGGGGACTTCCAATTTAATAAGCCAAACCCTCATTCTTGAGTTTGGCCCTTATGGAACTTATTTCTGTAAGTGAAGCTAAGCCTACCATAAACATGCCTAAGAGTCACCCACTGAGAACCTCTTTTCTTGCTCAGATGTGGCCTCTCTCTCTAAGCCAAACTCTGCAAATAAAGTCATTACCCTCTCCACTATGTGGAAGATGACTTTCGGGGGTGTAAGTCCCCATAGCAATGTGGGACATGACTCCCAGGGATGAGCCTGGCCCTGACATCCTGGGATTGTTAATGCCTTCTTGACCAAAAGGGGGAAAAGAAATGAAATTTAACAAAATAAGGTCTCAGTGGCTAGGAGATTTCAGAGTTGAGAGGTCATTCTGAAGGTTACTGTTATGCAAGCTTCAGCCAGATACTGCAAATTGCCATGGTATGCCAAGCCCAATCAGCAGTATTCCTGAAAACCCTAAAGAAAACCCAAAGCTCTATCTAAGACTCTATAAAAGTTTTACTTATTAAGTTTATTTTTCAGAAACTTAAAACCTCCGGATTGTCCCTATGCCAGATAATCCCTGAAACTTAGAGGTACCAGTCTCTCCCAGAACATCAGCCAGTTGCATTCCCCTATCCCATAATATCAACACCCCTTTCAACATAAGAAGTTAGAATGGCCATTGTCCAGATATCCCTGAAGATTGAGAGAATGATCAAATGAGAGGGAGGAGTTGTAACAGAGAAGTTAGGATTCAACAAATGATTATGACTAATGAATCATTATATAGATATTTCTTTTTCATTTCTACTGTATAAGAACAGTCAGAAGGAAATACCTGAAATTATGGTACTGTAACCCGTACTATGCTTTGAAATTTTTTCTATACCTACTTGTTAAACTCTACTTTGAAATTTATCACTTTTCTGCATATATATTTCACAATAAAATATGTTTACAAAAATGACAGACCTTAACTTCATGGGATTTATGTTCTAGTATGATATATAATATACCAATAACAGCATCTCTTAGTTCTTCACCAAGGAAATGGCATGATAAACTTAATATTTGAATAGGATTATTTACAAGTATGAGTGGCATATAAAAAGGAATACCAGCCTTATATGTCAGTTTTTAATTTGGGGAGATTTTTTCTGATTTTACTTTTTCCCCAAGCTTTTGGAATCTATACTTATCTTTTCAAGATGTTAGTGGTTTTTCACTATTCTCTTTCCCTGCTATAGTCAGTAAGCATGTTTCTGGAAAATTGCCCTTAAGTCACTGGTGGAAATTAAAGAAAAATATAATTTTTATAGAGAATAATCTTTCCAAATTTGTCTGTGAAAATCTGAATTCTTATGTATTAGAATTGTCTGAAATAGAGATCTTGTGCAGCTACTTTTTATAAAAAGCCAACTCTATCAAAGTATTTATAACTTCTTTAAAGTAATCAGTGCAATGTAATTTGTTTGAGTCATGATTAGAGAAGCAGTCTGTCTATTTTGGGACAGGGGGAATGATTTAGGTACTGAGAAACAGATATTCACTTTACCCCAAATTATATGTGGGATGGTTACTGTAGACTAGAATTAGCCTTCCAAAAGAGAGGGAAACTCTATTATGAGCTCCAGTGTTTCTTATTCTCTATACATATCTATTTGTTCTCTTTTTGTCATAGTTTGTGGTTCTTTGTAATATTGACTTCACATGCCCAACATGGCCTTTGTAGCCACTCTGTATCAGGAACTTTTGGCTTCACTCCCATTGCTAAATCCATTGATTTCTTGCTATTTCCTATTTCAAATTCTAGGTCTTGTTCTCACAATATTGTAGAAATATGATTAAGCATGAAGCACTTGGACACTGCATAGCTATTGTTCTTTATCCAATTGAAGTCCATTAACTTCACAGAGATGATTGGTTTGTTTTATCTATTCATGCTTTCTCCAGTGTTTATGTGGACTGGACTAAGAGTACAAATGCATACCTACATACTGTATATCCAAAATGTTTTAAGATATTTAGCCAAACAAACAAACAGTTAAATAAAATAATGTTCTATTTACACTCTTTAAGAAATATGTCTTCATAACGACCTGAAAGGTCAGGTTCAAATTTAGAATTCTCAAACTCCTCAGAGTTCAGCAGTGGAGCATGGTTGAACTGGGAAAGCAGGCTCCCAGCCATCAGCTGGCCCCCTTCTCTTTCCATCCCTGGCTTCACTCTATTGCACGTTTTGCTCCAGCCTACAAACTCAAGCTGTGTTCATGGTCCCTACAAAAAGCCTCCTTTGACCACCTCTTGGGCCTAATAGTGAGCAAATAGATTTCAAGAATCATTTTCTGGAACAGAAATTCAAGGTGGTTTTCAGAAGAGAATTAAGCAATGATGCCATAAGGTATTCATTGTTTCAAAAAATTAAAATACACCTGCTGTGTACCATATTTGGGAGAATGGAGAAAATAGTTACATGAACTGTAATCTTTAGGGCTTGATTCTCTCCAGGGAGCTGGACTGAGAGAGACTTCTGGAGAGTAGACTGAGGAAGATGACCACCTGGCTCCTTTTAGCATTTCTTATAGGGCAGGTCTCTTGTGACAAACTCTCTCAGTTTTTGTTTATCCATGAGTATTTTAAACTTTCCCTCATTTATGAAGGACAGTTTGACCAGATAAAGAATTTTTGGCTGGCAGTTTTTCTCTTTTGGCACCTTAAATATGTCATACCACTGCCTTCTCACTTCCATGTTTTCTGATGAGAAATTTACACTTAGTCTTATTGAGGATTCCTTGTATGTGATGAATTGCTTTTCTCTTGCTGCTTTCAGAATTCTTTATCTTTGACATTTAGTGTTTTGAATAGTATGTGTCTTGGAGTAAGTATATTAGGGTTTATCCTGTTTGGAGTATGCTGTGCTCCTTGGACATGTATATTTATATCTTTGGTAAGAGTTGGGAAATTTCTGGTCTGAGAAAGACTTGGGAGAGTAGACTGGTAAGATGACTACATGGCTCCTTTTAGCATTTCCTCAAGTATTCTTTGTGCCCACTTTCCCTTTTCTTACCTTCTGGGACTCCAATAATATGCATGTTAGTATGCTTTATGTTGTCCCACAAGTTCAATAGGCTCTGCTCACTTTAAAAAAATTCTTTTCTCTATATGTTCTTCCAACTTTTATGATTTTGATTGTCCTGTTTTCTAGTTCACTGATTCTTCTTCTGCCTGATCAAATCGGCTGCTGTTTGCCTCTAATGTATTTTTTTTATCTTCATTTTATTGAGATATATTCATATACCACGCAGTCATACAAAACAAATCGTACTCTCGATTGTTCACAGTACCATTACATAGTTGTACATTCATCACCAAAATCAATCCCTGACACCTTCATTAGCACACACACAAAAATAACAAGAATAATAATTAGAGTGAAAAAGAGCAATTGAAGTAAAAAAGAACACTGGGTACCTTTCTCTGTTTGTTTGTTTCCTTCCCCTATTTTTCTACTCATCCATCCATAAACTAGACAAACTGGAGTGTGGTCCTTATGGCTTTCCCAATCCCATTGTCACCCCTCATAAGCTACATTTTTTTTTTTTTTTATTAAATTCAGTTTTATTGAAATACATTCACACACCATACAATCATCCATGATATATAATCCACTGTCCACAGTATGATAACATAGTTATGTGTTCATCACCACAATCTGTCTCTGAACATTTTCCTTACATCAGAAAGAACCAGAACAAGAATAAAAAATAAAAGTGAAAAAAAACACCCAAATCATCCCCCCATCCCACCCCATTTGTCCTTTAGTTTTTATCCCCATTCCTCCACTCATCCATACACTAGATAAAGGGGGTGTGATCCACAAGGTCTTCACAATCACACTGTCACCCCGTGTAATCTACATTATTATATAATTGTCTTCAGGAGTCCAGACTGCTGGGTTGGAGTTTGGTAGTTTCAGGTATTTACTTCTAGCTATTCCGATACATTAAAGCCTAAGAGGTGTTATCTATATAATGCATAAGAATGTCCACCAGAGTGACCTCTCGACTCCATTTCAAATCTCTCAGCCACTGAAACTATTTCGTCTCATTTTGCATCCCGCTTTTGGTCAAGAAGATACTCTCAGTCCGGGTCCACATTCATCCCCGGGAGTCATACTCTGCGTTGCCAGGGAGATTTACAACCCTGGGAGTCGGATCCCACGTAGGCGGGAGGGCAGCGAGTTCACCTGTCGAGATGGCTCAGTTAGAGAGAGAGAAGGCCACATCTGAGCAACAAAGAGGTACTCAGGGGGAGACTCTTAGGCACCATTACATACAAGTTTAGACTCTCCTTTGTGGTAATGAGCTTCATAAGGGCAAGTCCCATGCTCGAGGGCTCAGCACATCAAACCGCCAGTCCCAATGTTTGTGACAACATATGCTAGGGGATCAGCATCTCAAAGTTTAGAGATAGGCCTTACACTTCAGGGATAGAGTTAACTGCTGTAAGAGCTTACAATCTAGGGACTATTACAATTATTGTGTCCACGTTAGGCTATGTTCTAAGATTCAATTCTGAGTTTACACATTGTAGTTAGTCCATATTGGTGAGGCATCATCCCTCTCACCATGTTTTCTCCAACACTTTTACTCCTATATATATATTTTCCTACAATTTTATAGAGTTATATTCACATACCATACATTTATCCACAGTGTACAATCAGTTGTTCATGGTATCATCATAAAGTTGTACACTTATCACCACAATCAGCATTTGAACATACTTATTACTACAAGAAAAATTGTTTTTTTTGTTTTTTGTTTTTTTTTTTAGCAATAAGAAAAAATGATAAAAAGAAAAATAACATGTCATACAATACAATATACTACTAAGGACAGCAAATAACACCACTACCAAGAATCCCATATTACTCCCCTATATCCCCTTCTCATATACATTTAGCATTGGCGTATTGCCTCTGCACTTCGTTCCCTACCCCACCCCCACCCCCTCAGCACACTGCTCCAAGATACCCAGTTCAACAGTGCCATTCCCCAAATACAGCCATTCTTCTGTATTAACAGAAAAAATATTTAAAATGTTATTTTACACTCTGTACTTTTAACATATATTGTATCCTTGTAAGCATCTAGAAAAACTAGATGTTTCAAATAAGGACTTAAACTTGTCCACGATACACACAGTAGCTTTGAATAAACCATACACATGTAAAAAAGGATATAATCTGAAAATGTCTTCTAAATAGGAATACTCTGGCCTAGAATCCTTCCTGTTCTCATCTCTATCAACCCAGTGGTTGCATGTGCAATGCTTAGAGGGTTTTTGTTTTTTCATTTTTTTTAAATGATTTTGCTTTCACAAGTAAAATTCTGTCATTTTCAAAACAAGTCTTCCCTATAAATTTTAACACAAAATGTACAAAATGTGTTAGTTTACTAACTCTACTGTCATACACTGGTCTAGAAAGACTAGATAAAAAATGAGTACTCGTTTGTCCACTATATACACTATATATACAGTGAAGTAAAACAAAATACACAGAATATATAGGATAATGGTTTATCTTGCCCAACTACAGACTTACTGGCAAAGAGCCCTTGGCACTTCCTTCTCCCTCCTCCCTGAAACAGCACAAACAGAATATGTACTGCTCTGAAGGTGGTTTGATCATTCCATCTCCAAAAAATATTTCATATGACTTTTAACAAAACAATATCTACAAAATGTGTTATTTTACTACCTCTACTTTTAACATACTTTGTGCACTTCTAAACATCTAGAAAGACTAGATGTTTCAAATACGGACTTAAATTTATCCACTATATACACAGTAGTGTTCAATAAACTACACACACGTAACAATTGTTAAATCTGAAAGTGTCTTCTAAATAGAAATATTTTGGGGCTAGAGCCCGTCATTTCTCCTGATTCCTTTTCTCCACCGCAAACCCAGTGGATGAGCTACAAGCACATGTGTCACTTAGATGGGGTTTTCTAATTTCGTTTCCAAAAGTCATTTTCAGAAGACAGCCTTTCTAGGAATTTTAACACAAAGTGTACAAAATGTATTAGTTTACTAACTCTACTTTTGTCATACATTGGCAACCTCTTTAATATCTAGAGACTAGATATTATAAAATTAGGACTCATTTGTCCAGTATATACACAATATATACAGTACAGCAAAGTTAAATGAATACACATAACATACATGGCAATGGATGATAAGAAATGTTCTAGTACACACTAGCAAAACACCTTTTTCAATTTCTTCCCTCCCATCTCACTCAAACCAATGAACAAGTACAATGTTCAGAGGTGGTTTAACAATTCCATTCCCAAAGACAGTATTTCTCATCAATTTTTAAGAGCTATTTACAGTGCTATCCTACTACCTCTGTTTTTAAACACATCAAGTACTTCTAAACATTTAAAAAGACTAGCTATTTCAAATAAAAATTTACTTGTTCACTGCAGATATAGTATTGTTCAATAAAACCGTACACACATAACAATGGTTATAATCTGAGGTGTCGCCTAAATGTGACCATCTTGTCCTCAAACCATACCCTCCTGACTTCCTTTTCTCCACCACCAGTTCAGTAGACAAGTACAGGCAAGTGTAATGGTTTGAGGTGGTTGAACAAATTCATACCCAAAAGTCATTTACAGAAGACAAGCTTTCCAATAAATTTCAACATAAAGTATACAAAACATACTAATTTTAATAACTACTGGCAACCTCTTTAACGTCTACAGACTAGATGCTGCAAAATTAGGACTCATTTGTCCATTATATACACAGCCAAATGAAATGCACAGGACATACAGAAAAAGTTTTGTCTGAACACACTAACAAATTACATTTTGCTATTGCTTCCATCCCACCTCCTCCAAACCACTGAACGAGTATATAGACAGTTGTATGCTGCTGAGAGATGGTTTAACAATCCCATTTTCCAAAAGACACTATTTCCTATGAATTTGAGCAAAACAGTATTTACAAAGTAATATTTTACTACTACTACTTTTAACATACATTGGGCACTTCTAAACATCTAGACAGACTAGATGTTTCAAATAATGACTTAGTTCATCCACTATATACAGAACAGTCTTGAATAAACTGCACACATCTAACAACAGTTAATCAGAAAGTGTCTTCTAAATATGCACATTCTACTCTAGAACCCTTCCCTTTTATCCTTCCTCCACCAACCCTGGGGGCTATACTGCTCAAAATTTCAGAAGACAATCTTTCTTAGGAATTTTAACACAAAATGTACAAGATGTATTAGTTTACTATGTTTTTGTCATACACTGGCAACCTCTTAACATCTAGAAGACTAGATGCAAATTAGGACATGTGCGTCCATTATATACACTATATACATAGCAAAGTAAAACCAAATGCACAAACATAGGGACAATGGTTAATCTTGTCTCATTATAAACATATTGGCATAGAGCCCTTTGCACTTCCTTCTCTCTCCTACCCCAAACCAGTGTACAAAATGTGTACTATTTAGAGAGGTGGTTTGGCCATTCCAAAAAACTCTGTACTATTTCATATGAATTTTAACAAAAAAATAACTACAAAATGTGTTCTACTACCTCTACTTTTACCATATGTCAGGCACTTCAGAACATATAGGAAGAGGAGATATTTCAAAAAGTACTTAGCATTGCCAATTATATATACAGTAGTGAAGAATAAATTGCACACACAAAATAATGGTTATAATATGAAAATATCTTCTAAATATGACCAGTCTGGCATACAACCTTCTCTTCCTCTTCTTAGCCTTCTGCTTCTTGGCCTCCAACCCACAGAAAGCGTGGTTGTGTCTCCCGCTGTCGCTTCCAGAGGCAGTCTAAATTCCATTTCAAAGTCAATTCCAGAAGACATTCCTAAGATTTTTTTTTTTTCCCCTAACAAATGGACAATACAAGACATGTGATTTTCTACCTCTACTTTATCATACATCGGCAACCTCTTTACATCTAGTAAGCCTAGATGTGGCACAAGTTTTCTTTAAAAAGGTTGGGGGGAAATTTGAGAGCAGCTTTTTCATATTATATACACAGGCCTTCTTCTATAAACGGCCAGTAAATCTTCCCAAAAGGTGGTGGGCACTTCTTATTGGACAAATGTCGCAGGTTAGTCTACCATTTCTCTCTTTCAATGTCAAGCAAGGTCTGGCAGAACGAAGACTAACCGCCCTAAGGCCCGCTAACCGTTCCACCCGTCGTCGTCCCGGGTTCCGCTCACCTTCCAGGCCCGTTAAGGCCTTTGTCCGTCGTTGTTGGGACGAGGTGGCATCTCGTCCAATTGGAATGGGGTGGTCACCCCAGGTCCCGGATCTGTGAGGCTCCGTGGCCCAAGCCGAAGAGAGGACCGAACCTGAGTCTACACAACCCGCCTTCTGGGCGCTCGAGTCCCCTAACGGCCCTCCGCGGCATTCGGGAAGCCGCCATTTTCCTCTCCCTGCCACGCCCGCCGCCGGGCAGGTCTGGGCAGGGAAACCCGGCGGCCGGCGGGGTCCAGGCTCGGAGAGGCCGCCGCCGCCGCCGTCAAGACATCATGGGGGGAAGGGAGGACCGGGTCCTGCCGCTGCCCCAGGGCCTGGACCAAGACGGTGGACAGTCGCGGTGAAGACTCTGAGTCTCCGCAGGCAGAGACCACAGGGCGCCCCCGGGCCCCCAGCTCACCCGCTGGCCCGGGGCCGGAGGGGTCCGAGGGCCCGGAGGGGCTGGAGAACACAGGCCGCGCTCCGCTTTCCGACGCACTCTTTTCAGCGCGCTCTGGACCGGAACTCGAACCTTGGCTTTAATTTTGAGAGTTGTTCAAAACAAAAAAAAGGGAGGTGAGAATAATTTTTTTTCACCCAGCAGAACCTGGTTAATGTAGCCCATGATAGGATGAAGTAAAAATTGAAGAATATATGATCCATCTTCATTGCTCCAAATTTTCAGGACAATTAAAAAAATTGTCTCTATTGCTCAGTCTTAAGAAATACTGAAAAAATGCATGGATATTTCATCACGTGCCTGTAGAATTATTAAATGGGTGACAGCTTAGTGGTTTTGCCTAAAATCTTTAATTTCTTGTTTGGTCTTGTATACAGATATGTGACAGCTCATAAGTTTTAGAAGAAACGTTGAGAGAACAAAATCAAAGAGGGCTTTTTAGGTGCATTTATTTAGGCAGAAATCTAGTGTTAGTATTAGATCAAATAAAACAAATAAAATTGTTGATAGAAAGGCACATTTAATCATTATAAGGTTACTTGCACTGTTCATATCAAGCAGTGAGATATGAGTATAGCAGGAACAATGAGAACAGAGGGCTGAGGAAGAATGACAGGATGTTGAGAGCTGGAGAGAGAGACTGGAGGTAAAACAACTAAGAATCCAGAAGGGTATTGGACATAGGGTAAAGAAGTTTTCTTAATCACCAAATTTGAATAATTTCAGGTACGTCTGTCTAGGATTAAATAAGTTAGGAACAAATAATGAGAATAAGAAGATTAATAAGGAATGAAGGAGAGGAGTAAGATTTTCTTATTGGCCCTATTTCTCTCTTAATATTTCTCAATGCATGTTCAGAAGACAACCATCAATAGTGTCACTTGGGATGCTTGTTAAATAAAATATAGATTCCTGAGCCCCACTCCAGACCTAAGGAATTACTGAGGGTTGGAACCTGGGCTCAGCATTTTTAACAAGCTTCCTAGCTGACTCATATAGCCTATGAAAGTTTGAGAAATACTAATGTTTAGCTTTTATGTTACAAAGATGATGTGTGCCCAGTATCCTAATCAATAATTCTCCTTTTCTACCCATCACCCTCCTGAAACACATGTAGATCATTTCTTTCATTTGGAATCGGATATCACTTCTTCCAAAATTGTTTTACTTTATCATTCCTTGTCCAATACTGTAGCTGTTTGCTGTTTTGCTGAGGTGCAAAATTGAATAATAATAGCACCTTTTTGCTAGAGAGCAGTACGGGACAAGTCACTTAGTTTGCGAGTGAGTCTTGGCAAGTGAATATACAACATGTATTTCTCTTTGTGATTTATTTCCTCTTGTTCTAAGTGTAATGAAGTTATAAATAGTATTTGAGGGTGGGGTTGGAGGATATGGTGCTAATCAGAAAGCTATTTGCTAGTGATTTTTATGGAAGTGTTACATGTAGTATGAGAAAATTATGTTTAGCCATAACATAGTTGAGTAAATGACCTTTCAGTTACATATACTGCATTTAGAGGGGCATTACATAACTAATTGTTTTTGGTAATTTGGGGATTTGGTAGTTTGAAAATGTATGGAAAGCCTTCCATCTGTCTTCTTTGTTTCTACCTAAGTTTTGTTGGGTTTTTCGTGTTTCCTTATTTGTCATTTCTGAGATTAATCCATGTTGTTGCATTCCTGTAATTGCAGAGTAGAATACCTTTGTAGGAATATACTAAAGATTATTTATCCATTATCACAATGATACACAACTTAGCGCTTTACAGTTTCTGAATATTATGAATAAAGCTGCTTTGAACATTTTTACAAGTCTTTCTGTGAACCTATATTTTCATCTGTCTTGGATAAATACCTAGAAGTGGACCTGTTGGGTCACAGGGTAGTTGTATGCTTAGTTTCATAAGCAACTCACTTAGTTTTTCCAAAATGGTTGTGTACCATTGAACATTCCCATCAACTACGTATAGAGTTCAGTTGCTCCAACAACCTCTGCAATATTTGAAGTTGTCAGTTTTTTGTTTTGTTTTAACTTTAACCATTTTTTTGGGTACGTAGTGTTACCTTAATATACTTTTATTGGTAGAGAATGTGATGGTTAGGTTCATGTGTCAACTTGGCCAGATGATGGTACCCAGGTGTCTGGTCAAGCAAGCATTGGCCTGTTACTGCAAGGACATTTATGGCTGGTTAATAAACCAGAAGGCTGGTTTATTAAATCATCAGTCTATTGACTGCAGCTGTGGCTGATGATGTCAATGAAGGGCATGTCTTCCACAATGAGAGGATGCAATCAGCTGGATTTAATTCAGTCAGTTGAAGATTTTTAAGCAAGACAGATAGAGGACCTTCACTTCTTCTTTGGCTAACCAGTGAAGCTTTCCTGAGGAGTTCATCAAAGTTGCCAGTTTGTTGTCTGAGGAGTTCATCAAACACGTTCATTGGAATTGCCAGTTTGTTGCCTGCCCTACGGAATTTGGACTCGTGCATACCCACAGTTGCATGAGACACTTTTATGAAATCTTATATTTATAGATATCTCTTGTTGATTCTGTTTCCCTGGAGAACCCTAACTATTACAGAGAACTTGTAGGATTACAGAAAAATCATGCATAAAATACAGAGAACATTATTATAATTGTATTATTAATATAGTCCATGGCTTACATTTGGGTTCACTGTTTGTGTTGTACAGTCCTATGGTTTTTTTAAAAATTTTTATTCTAGTAGCATATATACAACCTACAATTTCCCCTTTAAAACCCACATTCAAATATGTAATTCAGTGCTTGTAATTATGTTCACAATGTTGTGCCGCCTTCACCACCGTCCATTACCAAAACTTTAATGTCATTCAAATAGAAACTGCACAATTAAAGGATTAACTCCCCATACCCTACCCCCACTCTGGCCCATAATAACCTGTATTCTAGTTTCTGACTCTATGAATTTGCTTATTCTAATTATGTCATATCAATTACATCATATAATAGTTGTCCTTTTTTGTCTATCTTATTCCATTCAACATGATTTCTTCAAGGTTCATCCATGTTGTCATGTATATCAGGACTTCATTCCTTTTTATGGCTGAATAATGTTCCATCGTGTATGTCTGTTGCCCATTCTGTTGATGGACACTTGGGTTGCATGGTCTTTTGGCCATTGTGAATAGTGCCTCTGAATATTGGTATGCAAATATGTATTTGAATCCTTGCTTTCAGTACTTTTGGGTATATACCTAGCAGTGGGGTTGCTGGGTCATGTGGTAATTCTATACTTAACTTTCTGAAGAACTGCCAGACTGTCTTCTGTGTGCTTTTAATTTGTATTTCCCTGATGACTAATGATGTTCACTAATGATGTTGATCACTAATGATGGGCTTATTGGCCATTCATATATCTTCTTTTGTGAAGTATATTCAAATCTTTTGCTTATTTTTCCATTGGGTTGTTGGTATTTTTAAAAATTTTTATTTTCAAAAAATTTCAAACTTACATGACAGTTGCAATAATAATACAAAATATATACAGAGAACTATCTGACTGTCTATCTGCCTGTCTAGCTATATCTATCTTCTATCTCTTCTATCTGACAATATATATATACCTATTAAACATTTGAGAGTAGGTTACATAAACCCTGCTCCTTTACCATTTAATACTTCCATGTATATTTTCTAAGAACAGGGATATTCAGTTTTATAACCACCTTAATTACACTTAGCAATTTCAAGAAAGTTAACACTGACATAGAGCTTACAGTTTTTATTCCATCCCCCCCCCCCCCAATTTGTCCCAGTATTGTCCTTTTGGGCATTTTCTTCTCTATTATTAGATCCCATCCAGCATCATGAATTGCATTTAATTGTCATTGTGTTTTCAGTCTCTCTTTTTTTCAATTGGAGAAACATATATGCAACATAAGATTTCCCATTTCAGTTATTCCCAAGCATATCATTCAGTGGGACTAATCACATTCATAATATTGTGCTACTCTCACCACTATCCATTACCAGAACTTTCCCACCACAAACAGAGACCCTGCACTCACTATGCATTAATTTTCCAATTGCCCTCTCCCCCGTACCTGGTAACCTGACTCTTTCTGTCTCTAAGAAATGGTATATTGTAATTATTTCATATAAGTGGAATCATGCAATATCTTTCCCTTCATGTCTGACTTGTTTCACTCTGATGTCTTCAAGGTTTATCCACGTTGGAGTATGAATGAGAACATTCCTTTGTTCGACAGGTTGTTTGAGGCTCGTTTTTTTTCCATGCAGATACCCAGTTATTCCAGCACCATTTTTTTGAGTAGCTTTTCCCTATAAGAATGCCTTGGTACCATCATTGAAATCAAATATGGGATCTCTATTCTGTTTCTAGTTGCTGATCCTTTTGATAACACCACCCACACTATCTTAACTATTCTGCCTTTATAGTAAGTCTTGAAGTCAAGTTTGTGTCCACCCCCCCACCCCCGATTAAAGCAGAAGATCTAATATGGAAAAGAAAGATTTTAACCAAATTATTCTAAGTGCTTTCATCTTCCCAATATGAATAATATTAATTCACTAGGAGTATTTTAAACTTAGTTATATGAAACCATTATAATTTTTAGAATGTCATTAGTATTTACTACAGAAATTGCTTTAACTGTATATATAATTGTGGGCATAGTCCTTAGGGATGTTTGAACCTAGCACTTGGTAACCTTTCCTGAAATTCTTAGTAGGACTCAGACATCCAGGGCTACAACATTAATTTTATACTGCACAACTCCAGGGGGCACCCTTCACACTGGCGTAACTAGTAGAAAAGTAAGTAAAAGCAAGAAAGAGATTAGGAGAACAGAGAGGAAAGAGGAGGAAAAAGATAACAGAAATATATGTGTTGTAAAACGATAGGTCATCACATAGCGTATTTACAGAACAGTGATAACTTTTGAAGTATGATTTAATAAGTAATTAGAGAGCAAATTTCAAAGAATATTATGGTTCACATTTGGCATTTTCAGTTATTTCCTTATTGTGAACTATAAGATATATACAGAAAGGTGATAACTTTCAAAGTACAATTTAATGAGTAGATATAGAGCAAGTATATGTGTATATGTGCTAATATATAACCTTTAGTAGGCTAGGAGAGTCATTTTCAAATATTTATTTTAAATGTATCAAAAAAGTAAAGCAGGTAAGAGTAGAACTTCTCTAGTTAACGGTTGTATGTAATAAGACCCCCAGAGCTCAACCCACAGTATTTAAAGCGGAAATCCAGCATATTAGACTATTATGTTGCATTCTGTGGTTTGGACATTTAGAAGTTATGGTGGTAAAAAAAGTATTGTGCCACGTGACAAAATTCAAACTGTATGTTTACAATTCTTTGATCTTTTTACCACAGAAGCAATTGTCTTATGGTTATTTGCATCTCCAAATAATTTTAGCCATTGAAAATCCTGTTTATAGGAAGGATTTATTGAAGAACATTATATACATTGAAGTTGCCAACATACATCTGGTTAAACACTGTAATGAATAAAGTAGCATTTGCACATATACTTACAGATATTTTCTTTATTTCTCCATTTCTTCCAATTTCCCTCTATTTTTATACATTTTTTATTGTGAAATTTAGCATATATACAGAACAGTGATAACTTTTGAAGTACAAGTTAACAAGTAGTTAGCAAATTTCAAAGAATGTTATGGTTTACATTTCCACAGTTTCGGTTATTTCCTTATTGTGAAATATACGATATATACAGAAAGGTGATAACTTTTAGAGTACAATTTAATGAGTAGCCACCATTTCAGTTATTTCCTTCTAGCTATTCTAATACCCTAGCATCTATAAATATATATATATATTTATATTCACATATGTGTGTGTGTGTGTGCCAGTTTGTATATATTATGTCCCTGGAAAAAGCCATATTCTTTAATGCAATCTTATGGGGGCAGGTTGAGTAATCTTTTTGATTAGGGTGTGACCTCTTGATTGAATGTTTCCATGGAGATTTGACCCGCCCATTCAGGGTAGGTCTTGATTAGTTTGCTGGAGTCCTTTAAAAAGAGCCACACAGGCCCAGACACTTGCTGATGTTTTGACATGCTTAGAGATGTAGACAGAAGGATGTTTGGAGATGCTTAGCTAAGAGTTGCTAGCGCAGAGTTTGCTCCAGAGAAGCTAAGTGAGGACTCCTGATGCTTAGATGCAGAGGAGCTGAAGAAGCTAAGAGCGACAAATCCAGAGACATTTTGGAAAACGCCATTTTGAAATGCAAACCAGGAGCAAAGGACCAGCAGATGCCAGCCACGTCGTGCCTTCCCAGCTGACAGAGGTGTTCCAAACGCCATTGGCCATTCGTCAGTGAAGGTATCCTCTTGTTGATGCCTTAGTTTGGACACTTTTATGGCCTTAGAGCTGTAAATTTGTAGCCAAATAAAACCCCTTTAAAAAAACCAATCCATTTCTGGTATTTTGCATAATGGCAGCATTAGCAAACCGGAGCAATATATTTATATAAAGATTCAGTATTCATAATCCTTTGTTGAAGCCTATCTTGTCTGTTGCTATCCCTTCCTCTCATTTAATCACTTTCTCAATCTTCAGGGGTGTCTAGGCAGTGACTACCCTAACTTGTTCATATTGGAAAGGAGTGTCGATATTATGGGGAAGGGGGCTGCATCAGGTTGATGTTCTTAAAGAGACTGTTCCCTCTGGGTTTTAGGACTTGACTTGCATAGGAACACTCTGGTGGATTCAAGTTTTTGTCTTCCTATTTTTGATAACTGAAAAATATTCAAATGTTGATATCAGTATGATTACCTCAATCAGAAGGTATGACTTTCCCCTAACAGGTTAGAAATCCAAAACTGTCACGTCTTCTTATTATGTAAGTTAGAGATGATGATGGAATTTACTGATTTAATTACTGTTGTTACTCATTTTAAACACTTTTCTATTCATAGATGTTTTGGCAGGGCAACTGTTCACATGGAGGTACTGCAAATGTTATCTTTAGTGACAGCACTGCAGATGACAGCATCATGTTGGTGTTTGGTACAACAGTACCGATACAGTTGATTGTGCTCAGCTTTATTTTCCTTTGGTACTAACAATCCCAATCTGACATTACAATTTCATCTTTAAGTTTGTTACTGCCAGAAGTCAACTAGTTCAACTTTTTTTCATGAGGCTTAAAGTTTGGAATGCTTTTGTTGGAAATAATCTGATCTTAATCACCTTCTCAAGACTATGAGTCTTCCTAATTCTTCTGAAATGGTGGTTCTCAACCCTGGGTGCACATTAGATTTGACTGGTCTCAGGTAGGGCCTAGCGAGTCAGATTGAGGACTATTATTTTAGTGGAAAGGGAAACTGTAGAAAACTTTTTTCTTTTTCTTAAGTGATAAGAAGAGCTTTTTTCTTGCTTGTTTATTCTGTATCATGTTCTTATTATTTGCTCTTATTGTAAGATAGTTTTTTCTTCACCCATTCTGAATCATTCTGTCTTTTTTCCCTCTTGGTTCTCTATGCTAAGAGCACTTTATTCTCTAGAAGAATAACTCGTTTTGTACTTTAAGCCCAAATATATCTTGGAATTAACCAGTACAACTATCATTATCTTTTGTATCCTGGATCAGCTCTGTTATATAGAAATATAATACACATCACATATATATAATTTAAAATTTTCTAGTAGTGACATTTTTGAAAGCATAAAAGGGTGAAATGAACTACAGCAATGTGTATTATTTAAACTAATATATCTAAAACATTATCATTTCAGTATTTCAATATTATATTTCAATTTTATTTCAATATTATATTATTAAAGGGATATGGAATATTTTACACTCTTTTTTGTACTAAGTCTGTGAAACCTGGTGTATAATTTATATTTATAGAAGCTCTCTGTTTGGATAACGGCATTTTTTTTTTTTTTTTTATCATCATTTTATTGAGATATATTCACATACCACGCAGTCATACAAAACAAATTGTACTTTCGATTGTTTACAGTACCATTACATAGTTGTACATTCATCACCTAAATCAATCCCTGACACCTTCATTAGCACACACACAAAAATAACAAGAATAATAATTAGAGTGAAAAAGAGCAATTGAAGTAAAAAAGAACACTGGGTACCTTTGTCTGTTTGTTTGCTTCCCCTACTTTTCTACACATCCATCCATAAACTAGACAAAGTGGAGTTTGGTCCTTATGGCATTCCCAATCCCACTGTCACCCCTCATAAGCTACATTTTTATACAACTGTCTTCGAGATTCATGGGTTCTGGGTTGTAGTTTAATAGTTTCAGGTATCCACCACCAGCTACCCCAATTCTTTAGAACCTAAAAAAGGTTGTCTAAAGTGTGCGTAAGAGTGCCCACCAGAGTGATCTCTCGGCTCGTTTTGGAATCTCTCTGCCACTGAAGCTTATTTCATTTCCTTTCACATCCCCCTTTTGGTCAAGAAGATGTTCTCCATCCCACGATGCCGGGTCTACATTCCTCCCCGGGAGTCATATTCCACGTTGCCAGGGAGATTCACTTCCCTGGGTGTCTGATCCCACGTAGGGGGGAGGGCAGTGATTTCACCTTTCAAGTTGGCTTAGCCAGAGAGAGAGGGCCACATCTGAGCAACAAAGAGGCATTCAGGAGGAGACTCTTAGGCACAAATACAGGGAGGCCTAGCCTCTCCTTTGCAGCAACCTGGATAACGGCATTTTAAGTGTTCAGTAGGAACATGAGACTAGTGGCTACCTTATTGGTTAAAGCAGGCCCAGATGAATTATTTTCCTTATTATTTCCCTTAAGATCTGCTATCCAAAATACCTGCTGACTGTTCTTGTGTCACAGTTCCTTCCTAATTAAAATTAATCCTTTCTCTTTTTTCTCATGGCACTTTATTTGTAATTCTGTCCATCATTGCATTTTATATCCTATTGCTTTTATTATAGTACAATAATTGATTTGCATGTGTATGTCTTCAACTAAATTACAAGGTGTGTCTGAAGGCAAGTTTTGTGTATGATTTTCATTATTGTGCTATCTTCCCCCATCCCTAGAAGATCTCATTGTTTTTTGAGATAGTAAAGCATACAATAAATGTTTATGGAATTGAATTCTATACAGTCCATCTCTTGATGTGCCTACATATTGCAGAGGGTTAGTAACTAGGAATGTGACCTCCATCAAGGGTGGAGACATTCCATTTTCAAAATTCCAGTCACGAGTCAAGATAGCGTACGTTCTGTTCAGAATTTGTCTACTCATGTATGTATAGCTCTTGTTCAGTTAGATGCACCATTTCAGTTCCCTTTTATGATTTTGCAGTATGCAGTGTTTTTTCATTTTTTTGTTTCAAACTCAGTGTTGCCTTGAATTATATTTGTATATGACTAGCCAGGTAGACTTTGATTTCTAAAATTGTTTTGCTAGTTTATGGTTCTTAAAGCTTTTCACCCTAGCATTCACTAGAAATGGGCATTGGGCAAGAAATCAGGTACAGTGTCACGTTAACAAGCTTGATTAAAGAGCAAATTGTCATTTTTTTTGCTATTTTTATTAAAATAAAAGCTCCTTGAATGATTGTGTGTATATAAGGCATATCCTGGACTCTTTCTGTCTGTACAGAATTCTCCACTTCCATCTCTCAGACCTGTTTCTCATATCATCTCTTTCTCACCTATTCTTCTACTATTTAAGTTGGGGCTAAATAAAGGACAGATTTTTGTCATGACAAGAGCATAAGGTGATAATAGATTTTAAGTAGTGTATAAATTGAAGCTGCATTAAAAGTAATTTGAGTGACAAGTATTAAAAGAGCACTGCCAGCTTTATATTAGAGCAAGTTGTAAGTTTTCTCAATATTGACTCAACAATTACAAGCCTAGTGCTTAGAGCTGGTGCTTTTGTGATCTTGGAGGGATGGTGGTAGCTCTAGTGCATTATTTCCCGCCCTTGATATGTGATTTTATGTAATCAATGGGCCATAATCAAGAACATTATTAAGAATGCATTATTTTTTCCTATTGGTTAAAAGTAAAACAGCCAGAACTGATGCATTCTTGCATTTTGTGATTGTACTATACTAGGGTTTTCCTGATTTCTGCCTATGTTGGAAAATACCATGGGAGTGTTCATGCAGAACGCTTGCCTTGGTGGAAGTGGTAGCAGAGCTTCCTGCTTTGCTGTCTGTGAAATAAAGATCATATTAGCTCCTCCTACCATGAATACCAGCTGTTGACATGATCAGCCAATAATTCTTTTAGAAATACATAGGAAATTTTGGTTCACTCAGTATAAAGCAAGAACCAATTTCTTCTCCTTCTTACCTTCCTTCCAGCAGGCAACAGGGAGACCTAGGGCATGTTAGTGCATTTTTATACTGGCACAGAGCCCTGGAGTTGGACTTGCTGAGTCTTAAATGCACTTAGAATGCAGGTTTTGACTGCTTCATATGAGACATTCCAGACATATTTATGCTCAGCACAATTCTGAAGATTCTATTCTTATTATCGTGGTACCACGGTCTTTTTGTTTGCTTCTTTTATCTGTGATGTTAGTACTTTTCCAAGGCCATGTTAAAACAAATAACTACAGATATGTTCTACTGGTGCTAATCTCTTTAAATTTCTGGAACTGCTTTTCTGCAATCCTGAGAAAAATGTTGGAACTCAGGATATGTCTCTACAGGCCTGGTAGTATGAAAAACTGCAGTGTTGTCAAAAGTCAGTCCAAATGATCTTATAATAAAACCAAGGTTTATCTTACTTCTCAATTTTCTTTTGTCTATGTAGCCACAGATGTGATTAACTCATTTATCAGAAAGTAAATCATACTATATGGTGTTGGAGGTTTTCATTATATCCAGAAATAAATGATAAGTTAAAATCTGATGGCTTTATTGAATTACTCATGTCTATGCCCCCCCACCCTTCTGGACCGCTAACTTTCAGTTGGAAGTCTTAGACCCTTTCTTTTAGAGAGATGAGTTGGTATTGGAAGGAATAAAACATTCAGTGGTAAAAGACAAAACTTGGATTCAAGTCTTAGCTTACTATGTGGTCCTGGAGAAAGTCATTTAAACTCTCAAAACCTCAGTTTCTGCATCTGAAAACATAGGTAATTATAACTGCATGAATCCCAGGATTATTACTGGTAAGACCAAGCTACAGATATGTCATATCATTTGTAAGTGGTAAAAAAACTATATATACAAATTTTGGTTGTCATTGTCATTGTTTTGCAACACTGTTTCCCCAAACTCCTTAATACATCTATCCTATGTATATAATCTTATATGTGTCAGGTTAGATATGATAGTACCACTTAAGAATTTGTGTTTCATTTTATTGCTTACAATGTACTTAACCAGATTTTCTTACCGGAGCTTCATATTATAAGTGAATAATAATCATTACAGCTGAAGCAATTTCTGTATAGGCACTGTTCATCTCCCCATCCTCCAGAGTAAATAACTGCTTTCAGTTTGAATAGGGAAAGTAAATGATTCCTCTGCTGCTTATATTATAACTTTTTAAAAGTAATTTTATGGAGATACTATTCACACACCATACAATCCATCCAAATTATACAATCAGTGGTTCACTGTATCATCACATATTTGTGTATTCATCACCATCATTTTTAGAACATTTGCATTACTCCAGAAAAAGAAATAAAAAGAAGACCCCAAACATCCCATACCCCTTACCCCTTCCTATTATTGACCACTAGTATTGCAATCTACCCATTTTAAGTCTTACAATAGAGGTAGATTAACTTTGACAGTGTAGTATATTGTCAGATATATATATATATATGTAGATCAGTGGAACAGAACAAAACATCCAGAAGTAGATCCATACAAACATGGGCAACTGACTTTTTTCTCCTTTTTTTTTTGCTATATAGTTATACAATCATTATCAAAGATCGAAGCTACTGGATTACAGTTCAACAAATTCAGGTATTTCCTTCTAGCTATTCTAAAACACTAGACACTAAAAAGAAATATCTATATAATGAGCCAGTATTGGCAGTCATTTGTTAAATCCAAATTTCTGTTACACCTCCTCCCTCTCATTTGATCTTTCTCACAATCTTCAGGGATATCTGGGCAATGACAATTTTAATTTCTTTGTGCTGGAAAGGGGTGTTGACCTTATGGGGTAGAGGCATGAAACCAGATGATGTTCTTGGAGAAATGGGTACCTTTGGGTTTCAGGGTTTATCTGGAATAGGAACAATCTGGAGGCTTTAAGTTTTTAAAAAAAATAAACTTGATAAGAAAAACTCTTATAGAGACTTAGATAGAGCCCAGGGCACTCCCCAGGGTTTTCAGGAATACTGTTGGTTGGGGGTTGGCATACTGTGGCAGTTTGCAATATCTGGCTGAAACTTGCATAAGAGTAACCTCCAGAATGACCTCTTGACTCTATTTGAAATCTTGTAGCCACTGAAACTTTGTTTTGTTCCATTTCTTTTCCCCCTTTTGGTCCAGAAGGCATTTTCAGTCCCATGATGCCAGAGCCAGGCTCATCTCTGGGAGTCATGTCCCATGTTGCCAGGAACACTTACACCCCTGGGAGTCATGCCTCGTGGGGGGGGGGGGTGTAGTGAATTTATTTGCAGAGTTGGCTGAAAGAGAGAGGCTGCATATGAGCAACAAAAGAGACTCTCCAGGAGTGATTCTTAGGTATAATTACATGCAGGCCTAGCTTCACCATTGCAGAAATAAGTTTTATAAAGGCAAACCTCAAGATTGAGGGCTTGGCTTAATCAGTTGTAAGTCCCTAGTGCCTGAGAGAATATCTGGAATTCCCCAGATGGGAGAGTTTAATAGTTCCACATTTTCCCCCAGTCCCTCAAGTAGACTTTGCAAATACTTTTTTATTTTCTGCCCTAAATACTCTGGAATGTATCCAGGTATTACATTAACCTGTACAAAATAATAGGATCTCACTACCTATTCTAGGTTCCCTGTATTTGGATTGGTTAAATAAACAGATCAGACAGGTTAAATCAGGTAGTGTGCTACAGAAAATTTAAATTTTGGACCAAATAAACATCTCTTCCTTTGGTCTCACACAGAAGGTGAAGTTTTAAAGTACAGTCAGTACATCCCCATAGATCGAGATAGTGGTCAAACTAGGAGAAGGGGTAGCAACAGACAAGATGGAATTTAACAAAGGATTATGAATACTGAATCTTTATATAATTTTCTTTTTCTTAGTTGTTAGGATATTAGAAGAGCTAGAAGGAAAGAATTGAAATGGTAGAACTGTAACACATAGCATCTATTGAAATTTGTTGTATTTCTACTTTGTAAATTGCAATTTGAAAGCTATACCTTTTTGTATATATGTTATATTTCAATAAGGAAATATGGAAATGATGGTACTATAACTCATAACAACTTTGGAAATTTCTTATATTTCTGCTTGTTAAATTATACTTTGAAAGATATTTCCTTTTTGTATATATGTTATATTTCATAATAAAGAAATAACTGAAACTGTGGAAGTGTAACCTATAATATTCTTTGAAATTTGCTCTCTAACTACTTGTTAAATTGCACTTGGAAAGTTATCATTTCTATGTTATATGTTATATTCAACAATAAAAAATATTATAAAAATACAATCAATATCATCCTTTGCCCTGTATTCTGATTTACCTTAGTCTTAACCAGGTCCTTTTCATTCATATCTCTAATTGAAGTCTCATCTCTCTTTCTTCCGCTTCTTTAACAGTTGCTTACTGGAGTAATGCTGACTTTCAGAGCTTCAGAACTCTAACTCTGAGTTTCAGGTGTCACACAGATACCCAATGTTGCAGGGAACTACCACGTTATACACAAAGAGCTCAGAATCTCAGAATTTAGAAAAGGAAAAAAAAAAGAAAAATATTTTAAAAACACAAGGAAAAAAAGAAAAAAAAAGGAAGGAAAATAAAGAAAAAAGAATAAAAAAAGAAATCTCTTTTTGGACAATTTCCCCAGCTCATGAGTTTTACAAGTTAAGAGCTAGAGCTGGTACCCAGCTCTGTGCAACCCCCTTCTTTGGGGACAGCCCCTTTCCAGCACTCTGAGTTCAGCTGACTCCAAAACCCCTGTCTTTATTCTTTTTTATTTTATTTCATTTTGTTTTTTCTGTCAGCCCTGCCTCCTGTCTGCAAGGATTAAAGCCACAATTTTAGCCTTGCCTACCTACTTTTCCTTGTTTCCTGTAGAGCCTATTTAAAGATACACCCTTTAGGGAATGATCTCCTTCACCTGCGTATTTACTCTTAGACAACTTTACTTCTGTTCTTGCCTGGGGCAGTGCTGAAGCCTGAGAGTCCGGCAGCTCTAATGGTGTATTTGAAGAGTAAAACAACAACAACAACAACAAAAAAAAAAAAAACAAGAGAGAAAGAAAAGAAAAAAACCCTTTTCACTAGCTGCCCGGGTTTGCAAGTGAGAGCTGGAGTTGGTACCCGTTTATGTGTGCCCCTTTATCTTGGAGTCCAGCCCTTTTCCAGTATGCTGAGCTTCTCCAGTTCCAAAAGTCTCTGTTTTTTGGTTTGTCTGGTTTTTTTTTTTTTTTTCTGCTGCTGTTAGCCCTGCCTCCTCTCCACCAGACTGATTGCTCCCAGTTTATTTGCTGCCTACTCGCCTGCTCTCAGTTTATCTGTGCTTGGAACTTTTATTCAGCAGTCCGAGCTTGTTAATTCATTCTACTATTGGAGCCTGTTTGAATCCCCCTCACAGCTCCCAGAAGAGACTGTTTCTTTTTCCCTTGGGGAACCAGCTCCAAGACAGTCTGCCATGACTGTGAGGGAGGGGTACCTGCTCCCTGGCTGGGGAAACTTACAGTTCTTCACTGCAATCTCAGCTGTTCCACCCATTCAAGACTGGTGTATGATGCATGTCTGGTTACAGAAGTCCCCCCAAGCAGTTCCTCCAGACAGTTACTGGCTATTTACCTGCTGTCCTAGAGGAGTAACTGAATTACACACTTTACCATATCACCATTTTGCCCCACCCCTTTGGAATCTACTCTTAACATTTGCATTCTGAATTGATGTAATTTTCTGAAATAAAAGTCCCATTTATCCAAATGCCGCAAAAAGCATCTAATAACCTAATTTTTTAAAAAAGCTCCTCATTTCACATATTACCAAATGGTATCCTAAATATTTGTAAATAAAAAATAAATGTACTCTAAATGAGCTATAGGCCTACGCCTCCCTACCGAAAAGAGGAAAATCTTTGGGGATAATCTGAACAACTTGTTAATGGATTTTTAAGTTACTAATTCTGGTAGAGCATTTGCTAATTTGTCCAGGCTAGATGCCAGAAAAGCTCCATTGTCTGATAGCTGATTTCACTAAATCTTTGGGCTCCCTTTGATCAATATGAGTTTATGATCATCCTTAAAGTATCACATTGTTCTTCTGTCTGATAATCTTTCTTATGTCTCTCACTTCTTTTCCCCAACTTTTTCCCTCACCTTCCTTAATGTGTAAACATGTAAGATTGAAAAAACTAAAAGAATATATATTTACTCTTTGTTTATCTTAAAAATCACAATGTTTTTAATCAAAGAAAACCATTTACTATGTTAGTATTTGTGAATTACATGTTGTAGTCATCACATTTTAATGAGTCTCCTGTAATATTTTTAGCTCTGGGTTGGTAGAAAGTGTCAGCTGCTGCTTTGGTTAAAAGGCTTTCAAACTGATTAATGTGTTCATCTGTGATTTGATTTTTTTAAAAAATGAGAAGAGTGTTTCCTCTTCGTAGAAAATCTGGCAGAATATCTTGGCTTTTGCTCAGAATTTGAAAGCAAGTGGGAAATCCGTTTCAAATATTAGAAAATAAAAAACGTATTCTAGACCTGGCTCTGTCATTGATGCTCTAATCTTAGACAAATCACTTACCAATTTCTGGACCTCCGTTTCATTATATCTGAAATGACATGTTATATTAGGTAATTTCCAAGACTTTTTTTCTGCTCTGCTAACATTCTTTTATTGATAGCAATTATTAGGAAGAAATATCAAGATCTGTTTAGGAATCATGGCTAGGCGATCAAAGAAAGGGATATTACAAAGGCATATGAAATGTTTAACCTTGAAATGTTAAAGAATGGTGAATCCATGTTCCTAAAAACAGATGTTTTGTGTTATGTGTAGCCTGGTAGATGATTTCTGTTTTGATATAATAAATTTAAAGTATATCTTCTAAGAGTTTATAATATGAGACTCATGGGAGTGGTCTTTGGGTTGGAACATGGCATTGAATGATATTTTGTGCACATGTTTTAAGAAGTACAAGTGGTACTGCAAATAGCAGTTCCCATCCCCATACCTATTCAGCTTCTTACATTAGTTCCTCAGGGGCAAAAACTTGTAAATATTTTTGTTGACTTATCACTCTCTATTTACTTTCTTCTTTTACAGATGAGGGACTCTTTCTCCTATCACCTCTATCTCCCTTTCTCTATCCTCTTATATATTACACTGTTTTCAATTAATAAACTGCTCACATTATTTTGAATATATAGAAACAGATAGTACTCTATGGTTATATTTATTTTCATGTGTAGATCTTTTCCCTAGAGTCTCTATTTGCATTTCTTTTTTCTTGTAATGTATTTCTTATACTCTCTAATTATTTTGTCAAAAGAGTTATCATATCCAGTACCCTCACTTTTTCCCTGGGATACTACATTGGGGACACCATTGTAAGGGGTGTCTCTTTTTTTATATTTTCTAATTTTGTTTATGCTGTATGAAATGTAACTAAATTTAATATATTGGTTTTATATCCAACAACTTTGCTAAACTTTATTAATTCTAATTTATCTGACGATTCTTTTTGATTTTCCATGTATACAATCACATCACCTGTGTATGACATTTTAGTTTCTTCTTATTCAAACCTTTCTTTCCTTCCAACACTGGCAAGGGCTAGGAATTTTGCATATTCATCAGTAAGGTTGGCCTATGATTTTCCTTTCCACTCAGTACCATTTGCATTTGCTATCAGAGTTATGCTAGCTTCATAAAATGAATTGGCACATGTGCCCTTCTCTTCTGTTTTCTGGGAGAGTTTAGATAGATTTAAAATATTTTTAATTTAATTGCATTATGGTCATAGATCATGTTCTGCATGATTGCTATCTTTTGAGATTTGTTTAGACTCACATTAAGGCCCACTGTATTGGCAGTTCCCTATAAATATCCTGAGCGTGCCTGATAGAAATGTGTTCTTCATTTTATGGGTACACTGTTTTATATATGTCCATTAGAACAAGTTTGTAAATTATGTTCAAGTATTTCACATCCTTACAGATTATTTTGTTTACTTTTTCTATCAGTTATCAGAAGTCTGTTTAAAATCTGTAACTGTGATCATGGAATTTTCTGTTCACATTACATATTTCATGGATGTTATTGGTACATATAAGTGTTTTTTTATCTTCCTTGTGAGCCAAACCTTTTAACATTCTGAAGTGACTCTTTTTCATCTTCCATATGTTTTTCACCTTAAAATCTATTTTGTCTTAAGTTAGTATACCACCTTTCTTTGATTATTATTTGAGAATATGATTTTTTCCATCTTTTATTTCAGCCTTTCAAAGTAGAAATTTATGTTTTTAAGGTCTTTGATAAACAAACAGTATAAATGTTGGAATTTGACTTTTTGTGGTAGTCTGAGTATATCTGTATTTCTACATAAGAAGTTTTTAACTTTTTTATTTCAAAATAATTTCAAACTTACAGGACAGTTGTAAAAATTATATAAAACCCATATAGAGAACTCCAACATACCTTCCACCCAGGTACCCAGATTTTTTAACATTTTGTCACATTTGCCATATCATTCTTCCTACCTATCCATCTGTCTGTCTGTCTACCTGTATCTGTCTGTCTATCTATCTGCCTATCTAATCTATCATCTGTTTTGTCTGTCTTTCTGTTAATTTACTTTCTAGACATGTGAGAGTAGGTTGTATATATCATGCTGTGTGAACACTATACTTCCATGAATATTTCTTAAGAACAAGGATATTCACTTATGTAACCATGTTAAGTACAGTCTTCTTAAGTACAGTCTGTACTAAGCAAGCTGGCTTCCATACAGTTCCAACTAGAAAGGTGAACGTGCTATCCTAGTCATGGCAGTCTGAGAGTACTGGAACTTTGATCACCCTTTCTCCAGCTTGCTCATAAAGCAGAGCTTGAGGTTGGGACAGACAAACCATAAAGAACAGAGACTACTGTCCGTGCTTGATGCCCACCCCTCATAAAGCAGGGGTGTCATTACAAGAGAAGCGGGACAATGTTCCCTCCCCTAGCTCCAGAGCACTGTTGCAGAGGTTTGGCCCAGTGGAAATGGAAACTGAAAGACCAGAGAGCTCCAAAGCTCTTCCCAAGAAAGCTGGTTTCATTTGGAATGGAAAGTGGGGAAGCTCAAGCCTAATGGTGCTGTCAAAAACAATGGAAAATTTGATGGTAAGCAATCAAGAAGAGGCTAGTAGCTCCATGAGAGCAACAAGCCAAACCACAGAACATCGACAGTTTTACCAGATAGAACTGGGAAAAGGGACGGGTAAGAAGAGTTGGCTGAGCATTGGAACAGACCTCAAAGAAAGGTCTCAAAGATTACCCCTGCAAGGGGCCCAAATTTAACATCAGAATCTGGAGCAATTTATGCCCAAGGGCATTGTCAAAAGCACTGAATCAATCAGCTTCACTAATTGTGAAGGCTAACAGCTGGATGTGAAACCTACAGAGGCAGTCACCTTACCAGAGAGATAAGGAAAAGAGATAAAGAGAACTCTGCTAAAACCACTGTCATACCAGAGTGACAGTGAGCATGCCCAAGGATGCCTCCTCAGTGGAGTGACATCAGTGGCTGTACATTCTAGGGGAATTCAAAATATAGGAAGCAATAATTTACCAAATTGAGGGGAGAAATAGACAATTCAACAATAATAGTTGGGAGAATTCAATACTGCCCTTTCTATAATGGATAGAACAAGTAGGCAGAAGATCAGTAAAGAAAGAGGACTGCTATAAACCAATTGAACCTAAAAGACATCCCTAGAACACTCCACCCAACAATGGCAGACTATAGAGTCTTCTCAAGAGTGTGAGGAACAATAAGCACCTGAAAAAATGCTCAAATTCGTTAGCCATCAGGGGAATCCAAATCGGAACCACAGTGAAACTACTTCACACACAATAGGATGGCTATAATACAGGCAATAACAAATGTTAGCAAGGGTGTAAGAAATTGGAACTCTCATACATTGCTAGTGAGCATGTAAAATGCTACAGTTATGAAACAGTTTGCCATTTCCTCAAAATACAGAGTTGCCCTATGACACAGAAATTCCACTGCTAGGTATATATACCCAAGAGAAATAAAAATATAATCAACACAAAAACTTGTACATGAATATTCATAATAGCATTATTAACCATAGCCAAAAAGCAGAAATAACACAAATTCTATCAACTGATGAATAGATAAATAATTTGTGATATAACCATATAATGGACTATTATTCAGCAAAAAAAGAGGAATGAAGTACTACTGCTTCATGCTACAACATGGCTGAACCTTGAAGACCTTCTGCTAGGTGAAAGAAGCCAGTCATAAAAGACCACATATTGCATGATACTGTTTATATGAAATATCCAAAATAGACAAATCTATAGAGATAGCAAGTAGATTAATGGTTGCCTGGGGCTGGAGAAGTTGAGTGGTAATGGGGAGTGATGGCTGAGGGATACAGGGTTTCTTTTTGGGTTGATAAAAAATGTTTAATGTTACTTTTGGTTGTGCAACCCTGAGAATATTCTAAAATCTATTGAATTGTATACTTTAAATTGGTGAATTGTATGGTATATGAATTATTTCTCAGTGAAGCCTAAAAAAAATCAGTGTTGTGAAATAAAATGTGGAAGAGCATTTTGTCAAAAATTGAGAAGGGTCTGACATCTTCCCCTAGTTGGGAGCTAACAGGTTTACCTGCCACAGTTTCATGGATACTGGCAGAAGATACAAGACTTTTTGATCAGAGACAACATACAGTTTATTATTCACAGCGATAGCCCATTTCCTAAGCCCCAATTCTCACAGGGTAATGGGGAAAAGACCAGTTAATTCATGCATATGCAGTGGGTTGTTACAGTAGAGAAATCAGGAGCTTAGGGACTCCACATCTTTTATTATGGGCAGTAGGCTATCTTGACCTTTGCTCCAGAGAGAAATATTACCTTTATTACTGGGCAATAAACAAATCTGGCCTTTTCTGCACAGGGAGATGCTATCACTATTCCAAGCTATTAACCATACAAACATCCTTGGAAAGATCATAAAAAAAGAAAGTGCTGAACAAAAGGAGTCAGTGCCTTTCCTCTCAGGATGTGCAGAGACATAAGAGACTGGCCCTTGGAAATTTTCTCCCAACACATTCCAGACTTTTAAAAATGTCACAGAATAAATGGATGCAATACATGAACAGCTATGAAAGACGTTTTAGGACCATTAGGGAAATTTAAACAATAGATTCTTAATTTTCTAAAGTGCGGTAATGATATGTTTATGTAGGATAATGTTCTTTTCCTTAGGTGATGCATGCTGAGATATTTAGGCAAATAACATGTCATTATATCTGCAACCTACTTTTAAATGGCTCACTAAAAGATAAATATACATTCTCACACACTTGTGTAATCACTACACACACAGGAGAGCAAGAGATAGAGATATGAATTACATATTGCAAATTGTTAAAATGTGTTGAATCATACAGGAAGGATTCAATTGTTTCTTTCTGAAAATTTGTTAATAACAATTAACCTAGGTGTTCAGAATCTATATCTCCTAAACAATTTAACTCATACAGTTTGTTCAAATACCATAATTACATGGAACTTTTAAAAGGAAGTGAGACCTGGTAGGTTTATGTAGGTTAGTCTGAAACAGTGACATATCCCAAAGTAATTTGGGCAGAGAATAAAAATATATATGCAGGGCCCTGCTAAGGAGCTGGGGGAAAATGCAGAAGTGTTGGGTTTCCTCACCTGGATTTTTGCTGATGTTCTCACAAACACTGAGGACTGGTTTGGTGTGCCTAGCCCTCTATCTCAGGACTTGCCCTTATGAAGCTTGTTACTGCAAAGAAGAGGCTAAACCTGCTTGTAATTGTGCCTAAGAGTCTCCCCCTGAGTGCCTCTTTGTTGCTCAGATGTGGCCCTCTCTCTCTAGCTAAGCCAACTCTGTGGGTGAACTCACTGCCTTCCCCCCTATGTGGGATCTGACTCCCAGGGGTGTAAATCTCCCTGGAAACGTGGAATGTGACTCCCAGGGATGAATCTGGACCCAATGTTATGGGATTGAGAACATCTTCTTGACCAAAAGGGGGATGTGAAATGAAACAAAATAAGGCTTCAGTGGCTGAGAGATTTCAAATGGAGTAGAGCGGTCACTCTGGTGGACATTCTTAAAGACAATATAGATAACACTTTTTAGGTGCTAATGAACTGGAATAGCTAGCAGTAAATACCTGAAACTATCAAACTACAACCCAGAACCCTTGAATATTGAAGATGATTGTATAGCAATGTAGCTTACAAGGGGTGACTGTGTGATTGTGAAAACCTTGTGGATCACACTCCCTTTATTCAGTGTATGAATGGATGTGTAGAAAAATGGGGACAAAAAACTAAATGAAAAATAGGGTGGGAAGGGGGATGACTTGGGTGTTCTTTTTTACTTTTTTTTTAATTCTTATTTTTACTTTTTCTGGTATAAGGAAAATGTTCCAAAGATAGATTGGGGTGATGAATACACAACTACGTAATGGTACCATGAACAGTTGATTGTATACCACAGATAATTTTATGATATGTGAACATATCTCATTAAAACTGAATTAAAAAAAAACTATCAACCTAAAAAAAATTTTACCTAGGTAGGTACATTTAAAAATGCTTATGTTAACTGTATATCAATGTTGAATTTCTTGAACTTTTCACTCCTACTTGGAACAGAACTTCTGCAACATGGAACTGGCGGTGGAGTGGAGGGATGAGAAATGCTGGTAACCTGCCCCTTTCTTTGAGATACTGTAGCCCTTGAGTGGGAGGAGGGGCAGAAAAATCCCTGGGTTCTTTCTTGGCTGCCCTTACCTGGGGTGGAGCATTCATCAAAGTGAACAATAGAGGAGGAGAGGGAAGTAGCAGATCATAGCTAAAATGCCGTAGATTCTTGCTGTTCATATTGAGATTTGGCAATTTTTCTTGAATAACTCTTTCTTCATTTGCTGCATATGCTTAGGACAATATCCAGTAAATTTTTATTTTTTTTTAATTTGACCACTTCTCGTTGTTGTGCTGGAGTTAAGATCCACAGAGTTCCTCATGCTGCCATTCACAAAATTGTCTTTCCCATGGCATACCATGTACTTTTTGAAGGGTCCACGCTAGTTGTAGTTATAATGCACCATATTCCAAATTTGTCTAATTGTTGCCTCATACTGTATAATTAGTTACACTTAATATAATTACTGATATATTTGTTTTATTTGTCCTGTTTTTTCTAAGACATTTCTTTCTGGCTCTCTCTTACCTTCTTTTGGATTTATTGAGTATTTTCTCCCTTCACTACTTTGAAATTAATATACCCCATTTATCTTATTTTAAAGTTTACCTTATAAATTGCAATTTGTGTATGTAATCAACATCAAAGTAATAAATGCCCATTCCTGTTTACCACACAATTATAAATGCTTTACCTACATTCATCCTCTATTTTAGGTTTTTAATTTTTTAAAATTGTTTTTATTTTTTATTTATGTATGTTAACTTGTTATCTTGAAATACTTTCAAACTTACAGGAATGTTGCAACAATAATAGAGAAACAATAAATAGAATTCCAGTATACACCTAAACAGATACCTAGATTTACCAACTATTAATATTTTGATGTATTTTCTATATCATCCTATCATCTTCCTTCCTTCCTTCCTTCCTTCCTTCCTATTTTCTAAAATTTTAAGACTAGGTTGCATACATCATGCTTCTCTAACACTTACCACTTCCATATAGATTTCCTAAAACAAGGACATTCATTTGTGTAACTATAGTTACAAGTTACAATTACAGTACAGTTATCAATTTCAAGAAATTTGACATTGATATAAAGCATACAGTCTATGTGCGACTTTTTTCTAGACTTAGGAAAGAACTGTATCAATTTGTCTTTTTAATATAATGAGTTAAATTCAAGAAATAACCCTAGTTTTCTGATGATATTTTATTTTCCAGAGTTGCTAAGTGGTCTAAATGACAATATATCACATTATGAAAATATGTTGAAAAGTACAAGAGCTGATGTTAAATAATCAAGTATCCAGGCATCACAAGATTAGAGTAACTAAACAATAAAACTGACAGACTCCCAAAGAGCCCAGTCCCAAAAGAGGCAAGACGCACCTGGTTTAACAAAACTGCTGCCCGAGAAGTCCATCAAATGTACGCATGAAATATTATGTGTGGTGATTAAGTCACAGCCTGAAAAATATTTCTTTGGGGTGATTTCCTAATCTTTTTTGTGTCAATAGTTTGCCCTCATTTATTAACTTAAGATTCCCATAAAATAACAGTTCAAAATTAAAATAATTCATCAAACAGGAGGCATTTTATAGGCAAGGTAAACCAGAGCATATTGTATTCGGATAATTTTGTTCTTTTTAAATCAAAATGATCTAAAATTGTCAGGATTGACAGAGAAGATGACAAATATATATTTCAATCTTTTATCACCAGTGAAAAAATATGAAATTTTTTTAAACTTAAAATTGTCATTAGTGCATTTAGGTTTGGGTAAAGGACTTAATTTAAAATACCTCTAAAATAATACAGTGTCACTAGAGAGAAATTGGCCACATACTAAGGTCATTTTAGTGAGCTACTATCGTTTAAATGTAAGAAAAGTATTATCTTAGTCCCAATTAGTGAAACCTTTAAAGAGATTGTCTTTAGAAAATCTTGAGGACAGTGCTTTTGCAGACAGATTCTGATACTCAAATTCACTTTATAGCAGAACTATTGATTAAAGTTTTAGTTTTTTTCTTTTTTAAAAAGCCTGTTAGATTTCCATTTCTTCATGAGATATTTTCACTAGTGTTGTTCAATTCCACAGGTTAAGCTTTGTTCACTATTATTAAGAATTTCTTACATATTAGTTAGAGAGATTGCCATTCATTGCTTTCTCATCTTTTCGAAAAGACAATGGCAGACTTGCTTGACTAAAACTGAGATATTTAAAGGCATGCAATAAAAATATCCTCACAATGATGGTAAGGAAGCCACTCAAAGTACCAATGACATTGTCAACAAACATATTTTGCCACTCCTTAAAAAGAATAGCTGGGAAAACCCTGAGAAATAGACGATACAGCTACTAGAGCTAATAAACAAGTTTAGCAAAGTAGCAGGATACAAGATTAATGCACATAAGTCAGTAATGTTTCTATATGCTAGAAATGAACAAATTGAAGAGACACTCAAGAAAAAGATGCCATTTTCAATAGCAACTAAAAAAATCAAGTACCTAGGAATAAACTTAACCAAAGATGTAAAAGACCTATATAATAAAACCTACATAACTCTACTAAAAGAAATAGAAGGGGACCTTAAAAGATGGAAAAATATTCCATGTTCATGGATAGGAAAGCTAAATGTCATTAAGATGTCAATTCTACCCAAACTCATCTACAGATTCAATGCAATCCCAATCAAAATCCCAACAACCTACTTTGCAGACTTGGGAAAGCTAGTTATCAAATTTATTTGGAAAGGGAAGATGCCTTGAATTGCTAAAAACACTCTAAAAAAGAAAAACGAAGTGGGAGGACTTACACTCCCTGACTTTGAAGCTTATTATAAAGCCACAGTTGTCAAAAGAGCATGGTACTGGCACAGGGATAGACATATTGATCAATGGAATCAAATTGAGAATTTGAAGGTAGACCCCAGATCTATGGTCGACTGATCTTTGATTAGGCCCCCAAAGGCACTGAACTGGGACGTAACAGTCTTTTCAACAAATGGGGCTGGGAGAGTTGGATATCCATATCCAAAATGAAAGAGGACCCCTGCCTCACACCCTACACAAAAATTAACTCAAAGTGGATCAAAGATCTCAATATAAAAGACAGTACCATAAAACTCCTAGAAGTTGATGTAGGGAAACATCTTCAAGACCTTGTATTAGGCAGCCACTTCCTAGACTTTACACCCAAAGCACAAGCAACAAAAGAAAAAATAGATAAATGGGAACTCCTCAAGCTTAGAAGTTTCTGTACCTCAAAGGAATTTGTCAAAAAGGTGTAGAGGTAGCCAACTCAATGGAAAAAAATTTTTGGAAACCATGTATCTGACAAAAGACTGATATCTTGCATATATAAAGAAATCCTACAACTCAATGACAAGAGTACAAACAAGCCCAGTTATAAAATGGGCAAAAGATATGAAAAGACAATTCTCTGAAGAGGAAATACAAATGGCCAAGAAACACATGAAAAAATGTTCAGCTTCACTAGCTATTAGAGAGATGCAAATTAAGACCACAATGAAATACCATCTCATACCAATTAGAATGGCTGCCATTAAACAGGAAACTACAAATGCTGGAGAGGATGTGGAGAAATTGGAACTCTTATTCATTGTTGGTGGGACTGTATAATGGCTCAGCCACTCTGGAAGTCAGTATGGCACTTCCTTGGAAAACTAGATATAGAGGTACCCTTCAATCCAGCAATTGCACTTCTCAGTATATACCCAGAAGATCGGAAAGCAGTGACACGAACAGATACCTGCATGCCAATGTTCACAGCAGCATTATTCACAATTGCCAAGAGATGGAAACAACCCAAATGTCCTTCAACAGATGAGTGGATAAATAAAATGTGGTATACACACGATGGAATACTATGGGGCTGTAAGAAGGAATGAAGTCGTAAAACATATGACAACATGGATGAACCTTGAAGACATAATGCTGAGCGAAATAAGCCAGGCACAAAAAGAGAAATATTATATACTACCACTAATGTGAACATTGAAAAATGTAAAACAAATGGTTTATAATGTAGAATGTAGGGGAACTAGTGATAGAGAGCAATTAAGGAAGGGGGAATGATAACCCGATAAGAACAGATAAGCTATCGTGGGTAAATTTAACATTCTGAGAATGCCCAGGAATGACTACGGTCTGTTAATTTCTGGGGGGTATGGTAGGAACAAGTTCACAGAAATGTTGCTATATTAGGTTATTTTCTTGGGGTAGAGTAGGAACATGTTGGAAGTAAAGTAGTTATTTTAGGTTAGTTGTCTTTTTCTTACTCCGTTGTTATGGTTTGTTTGAAATGTTTTTTTTTTATTGTATGTTTTTTTAAATTTTTTTTGTGTAGTTGATTAAAAAAAGTTGATTAAAAAAGAGTTAATTAAAAAAAAAACAATGAAAAAAATATGCAGAGCCCCCTTGAGGAGCTGTTGCAGAATGCAGGGGTGTTGGGCTTCCCCACCTCGATGGTCGCTGATGTGCTTGCAGACATAGGGGACTGGTGGTTTGATGGGCTGAGCCCTCTACCACAGGACTTGCCCTTGGGAAGACTGTTGCTGCAAAGGAGAGGCTAGGCTTCCCTATAATTTTGCCTGAGAGCCTCCTCCTGAATGCTTCTTTGTTGCTCAGGTGTGGCCCTCTCTCTCTAGCTAAGCCAACTTGGCAGGTGAAATCACTGCCTTCCCCTGTAAGTGGGATCTGACACCCAAGGGTGTAAATACCCCTGGCAACGTGGAATATGACTCCCAGGGAGGAATCTGGACCTGGCATCATAGGATGGAGAACATCTCCTTGACCAAAAGGGGGATGTGAAAGGAAATGAAATAAGCTTCAGTGGCAGAGAGATTCCAAAAGGAGCTGAGAGGTCACTCTGGTGGGCACTCTTATGCACAATATAGACAACCCTTTTTAGGTTCTAATGAATTGGAGTAGCTAGCAGTAAATACCTGAAACTATCAGACTGCAACCCAGAACCCATGAATCTTGAAGACAATTGTATAAAAATGTAGCTTATGAGGGGTGACAGTGTCATTGGGAAAGCCATATGGACCACACTCCTCTTTTTCTGGTGTATGGATGGATGAGTAGAAAAATGGGGGAAGGAAAAAAAAGGCACCCAGTGTTCTTTTTTACTTCAATTGTTCTTTTTCACTTCAATTGTTCTTTTTCACTTTAATTTATATTCTTATTGTTTTTGTGTGTGGTAATGAAAATGTCAAAAATTAATTTTGGTGATGAATGCACAACTATATAATGGTATTGTAAACAATTGAATGTATGCTTTGTTTTGTATGACTGCATGGTGTGTGAATATATCTCAATAAAAATGAATTTAAAAAAAAAGAATAGCTGAACAAGTTAAACCTGATGTTGTGAGGAGCACATAATATATTGCCGTCATCTGGAAGTGTTGAACATGTCCAGGGCCCTATTCAGATAATTGATCTGTGTGCTCACACACACTATCAGGTTCAGCAGCAGAACCCAGCCCAGGGGTTGTTGCAGCATGGGCTTTCTAGCAAGCAGTTATTTAATAGGGATGCCCAGGCCTTTGACACAGGAGACCGAAAATGCTCTCGTCACAGAGCAGATTGTTATTACACAAGAATGTTGGTCTGCCTGGGGCAGGGTCTCAGTGTGAAGATTAATATCATGAACACAATGACCACAAGGTTTGCAAAGACCACGAAACCTGGATCACCTAGCTTCATGATACATTTCATTTAAGGTCTCTATATCCTCTTCTTTTGGAGCATGAATAACCATACCTGTAGATCCTAGAATACTTAACAAACACCCAATTTTCCCATGAAGAAGTAAGTCTTTCATTTAGAAAGGATGAAGAAAGAATGGCACTCACTAAGACACTCAGCTCCCATTGGAGTCACTAACGTGCCTTGAGCAAACACATACACAGCAAATTGACCACCTTACCAGCTCCCATTGATAGCAGTCCAGCCCACACAACCATTATGCATGGCCACCTTGATCTGCTCTCATGGAGCCTTTTCTGGCAAGTCGCAGGAGGACTTTTTTTTTTTTTCCCCAAAAATGAAAGTTCCTTCAATGAAAATGCTGGAGCTCATAGCCAATCCCAGACCAATTTTCCACGCACCTAGGTCATTTCGTTATCTACTTAAGTTCCTGTGAATCACATTGATGACAGAACAGAGAAACTGCTGGTACTGGAAGCAAGACAATGCAGTCTTCAAATTGGGTCAGCAGGCCAGCTGCGCGGCTCCTCCTCCTCCTTGCTCGGGGGTGTGAGTCTCCATGGCTCACACCCTCGTGCAAGCCACCACAGCCGCCTCCAGCTACCCTTGCACAGCCACTGCCCTCGTTGCTGTCCTGTAGGAGGTGCGAGCATCTGGGGCTGCAGCTGCCCAGCCACCTCCTCCGTGGGCGAGCCCCAAGGGAAACCCGCCTAGGACAACCTCAGCTCTGCCCCCGCTGCCCCCGGGACCCAGGGGCTGCACCCAAGGAGCACGAATTTTTTAAATTGACCATAATGTCCTTTTGGATATTTTCTCCTCCATTATCAGATCTAGTCTTGCATCATGTATTGCATTTAATTGTCATTGTCTCTTTAGTCAGTGTCTCTGACTCTTTTTCAATTGTGGAAACATATACAACATAATATTTCCCATGTGAACCACTTCAATGCATACCATTCAGTGGGCTTAATCACATTCACAATGTTGTGCTACCATTGCAATCATCTATTACCAAAACGTTTCCTTCACTCCAAATAGGAATCCTGCACCCTTTATACACTAATTCCCTAATCCTCCTTCCTACCCTGGCCCTGGTGACCTGTACTCTACTTTCTGTCCCTGTGAATTTGCATATTCTAGCTGTTTCATATAAGTGAAATTATACAATATCTGCCTTTAGTGTCTGGATTACTTCATTCAACATTATATCTTCAAAGTTCATCCAAGTTGTAGCATGAATCAAAATTTCATTCCTTTTTAGGGATGAATAATACTCCATTGCGTGTATATACCACATATGTTGATGAAGGTTTGGGTTGCTCCAACATGTTCGTTATTGTGCACAATGCTGCTGTGAACATTGGAGTATATATATCTGTTTGAGTCCCCACTTTCAATTCTTTATGATCTATACCTAGAAGGGAGCTGCTGGATCATATAGTACCTTTATGTTTAATGTTATTTGAAGAACTACTAAACTGTTTTCCACAGAGGCTTCACCATTTTCCATTCCCACCAACAATATAGGAGGGTTCCTTTTTCTCTGCATCCTCACCATCATTTGTTATTTTCATTTAAAAAAGTAATATCTGTTTTTGTGGGTGTGAGAAGTCATTGTGGTTTTGATTTGCATTTCTCTAACAGCTAATGATGTTGAGCAGTTTTTCATGTGATTATAGACCATTGGCATATCTTTTTCAGAGAAATGTCTATTTAAGTCATATGCATTTTTAAAGAAGAATTAGAATATTTTTACTTTTAGAGATACACACACACATATACACACATGTATGTTTATATTTGTATTTTTTTCATATATATGTTTATATATCAATATGGTATCTAGAAGCTAATCCTAATAAGTTTTTTCCATCATATTTATTTGAAATAAATTTTATTGTATGGAACTTTTTATTGAGTTACATAAAATAATTGCACCATTTTAAGTATATATTCCAGTGAGTTTTGACAAATGAATACATCTGGGTAGCCACAATTCGAATGAAGATGTGGAGCATTTCCTTCACAACAAATATATTATACATTTATTTTGCTGTCCGTTTCCAATACTTAACACACCACACAGCCCAGAAACCAATGAACTGCTTTCTGTCACTATAAAATAGTTTTGTCACTTTTTTAGTAATTTATATAAATGGGATCATATTGTCTTATTTATTTTCTAAATTTATATATTTTTATTTTTTTATTGAGACTGTTCACATACCATACAATTATCCAAAGATCCAAAGTGTACAATCAATTGCCCACAGTACCGTCATACAGTTGTGCATCCATCACCACAATTTTTTTATTCAATTTTTAGAACATTTGCATTACTCCAGAAAATAAATAGAGACAAAAGAAGGAAACTCAAATCTTCCCATACCCCTAACCACCCCCCTCCATTATTGATTCATAGTATTGGTATAGTACATTTGTTACTGTTGATGAAAGAACATTAAAATACTGCTAACTGTAGTATATAGTTTGCAATAGGTATATTTTTTCCTATATGCCCCTCTCTTATTAACTTCTAGTTATATTGTCATACATTTGTTCTAGTACATGAGAGAGATTTCTGATATTTGTACAGTTAATCATGGACATTGTCCACCACAAGATTCATTCCCATCTTTTAACCTTCAACTTTCCTTCTGGTGACATGTGACTCTGAGCTTCCCCTTTCCACCAACTTCACACACTACTCAGCACTGTTAGTTATTCTCACAATATGCTACCATCACCTCTGTCCATTTCCAAATGTTTAAGTTCACCCTAGTTGAACATTCTGCTCATAATAAGCAAGTGTTTTCCATTCTTTAGTCTTGTTCTATATCCTGGTAACTTATATTTCATGTCTATGAGTTTACATATTATAATTAGTTCATAACAGGGAGACCCTGTGTATTTTTCCTTATGTGTCTGTCTTATTTCACTCAATATAGTGTCCTCAAGCTTTCTTCATCAACCCATTTTTGTTAAGACGGTTTTGTTCACACACCATATATACCATCCTAAGTAAACAATCGATGGTTCCCTGTATAGTCACATATTTATGGATTCGCCACCATCTCCACTATCTATATAAGGACATCTCTATTTCTTCAACGAAAAAGGAGGAAGAGTCAAAGAAGGCAGAGAGACAAAAAAGAAAGAAAAAAGGAAGAGAGAAAAAATAACAGCTAGGAAGCATGAAAACAAAAGGTAGCATAAAACTAAAGTAGAATAAAGAGTCAGACAACATCACCAATGTCAAGAGTCCATACCCTTCCCCCAGGTCCCCTCCCCCCACCATGTGCATTCAGCTTTGGTATGTTGCCTTTGTTACATTAAAGGAAGCATAATACAATGTTTCTGTTAATTATAGTCTCTAGTTCACATTGATTGTATTTTTCCCCCAATCCCACCCTATTTTTAACACCTTGCAATGTTGACATTCATTTGTTCTACCTCATGTAAAAACATATTTGTACCTTTTATCACGATTTTTGAGCACCCTAGGTTTCACTGAGTTCTACAGTCCCAGTTTCTATCTTTCCTCTTTCCTTCTGGTGTCCCACATGCTCCTAACCTTCGTCCTTCAACCATACTCGCAGTCGTCTTTGTTCAGTGTACCCATAAGTGCTACTGTCTCCCAAAATTGTGTTCCAAATCTCTCACTCCTGTCTTTTCCTTTCAGTCTGTATTGCTCCCTGTAGTATTTCCTGTAGAGCAGGTATCTTGTTAACAAAGTCAGTCATTGTCTGTTTATCAGAGACTATTTTAAGCTCTCCGTCATATTTGAAGGATAGTTTTGCTGGATATAGGATTCTTGGTTGGCGGTTTTTCTCTTTCAGTATCTTAAATATATCACCCCATTTCCTTCTTGCCTCCAAGGTTTCTATTGAGAAATCTGCACATAGTCTTATCAAGCTTCCTTTGTATGTGATGGATTGCTTTTCTCTTGCTGCTTTAAGGATTCTCTCTTTATCTTTGACATTTGATAATCTGATTATTAAGTGTCTTGGCGTATGCCTAATCAGATCCATACTGTTTGGGGTATGCTGTGCATCTTGGATCTGTAATTTTATGTCTTTCATAAGAGATGGGAAATTTTCATTGGTTATTTCCTCTATTATTGCTTCTGCTCCTTTTGCCTTCTATTCTCCTTGTGGTACACCCATGACATGTACATTCCTGTGTTTCATGTAGTCATTCAGTTCCCAGAAACGTTGCTCATATTTTTTCATTCTTTTCTCTGTCTGTTCTTTTGTGTGTAGGCTTTTGGGTGTCTTGTTCTCCAGTTCCTGAGTGTTTTCTTCTGCCTCTTGAGATCTGCTGCTGTATGTCTCCACTGTGTTTTTCACCTCTTGTGTTGTGCCTTTCATTTCCATAGATTCTGCCAGTTGTTTTTTCAAACTTTGGGTTTCTACCTTATGTTTGCCCAGTGTTTTCATTATACGCTTCATCTCTTTTGCTATATCTTCCCTAAATTTTTTGAATTGATTTAGTATTAGTTGTTTAAATTCCTGCATCTCAGTTGAAGTGTACGTTTGTTCCTTTGACTGGGCCATAACTTTGTTTTTCTTAGTGTAGGTTGTAGTTTTCTGTTGTCTCGGCATCTGGTTTCCTTGGTTACCCCAATCAGGTTCTCCCAGACAAGAATGGGCTCAGGTCCAGAAGGAGACAATAGTATTCTTTTCCCTGAGGGTGTCTTCAATTGATATCCCAGTGAGGCCTCAAGTCACTGTGCTTTTCTGCCCAGCAGGTGGCACCTGTCAGCCTGTAGCTCCAGACTGATGCGTGGAGTTGTGACCCATGGCTGTTTTCCCCCAGGATCTGGTGTCTGGTTCTGAATGGAAGGCAGGTAGTAGAGGTTGGCCCCACCTTTTTCCTCTTATGGAAGGTACACCCCCTGGGGAGAGGTCATTTACATTCGAATAGTCTCTCTGACTGTGCTAACTCCACCCTTGTCTGGGTCAGAGCTCTGGGAACTGAAAATGGCTGAGGCTTCCTCCACGGAGCCGAAAAAGGGACAGAAATCCCCCCTTCAGGGCCAAGTCCGTGGCTGCCCTGTTTCACCTGTTGGCCTGAGACAGCACCCGGTCCTCTGGGCTCCCCCTCCCTCCCAGAGGTGTCTTCCACTCTCCAAGGTCAGTCATCACCAAAAGCCTCTGTCTGCTTCTTGAGGATTCATAGCTTGAATTGAGCAGTCCACGCTTGTTAATTAAAACCCCAACTGTAGCTCAGCTGAGCTATATTCGCTTGCTCGGAGAGTCCTGCTCTCTAGCACGGCGAGGCTTTGCAGTTTGCCATGGGGGCGGGGGTCCTCAGGCTTTGCAGTTTGCCGTGGAGGAGGGTTCTCTCGGCTCAGGTCCCCAGTTTTTACAGACTTTATGCTGCTATCTTGGACATTCCTCCCAATTCAGTTTGGTGTATGATTAGTGGACAGTCATGTTTATCCCCCCGCAGTTATTTCAGATTATTTAGTAGTTGTTCTTGGTTGTTTATTAGTTGTTCCAGGGGGACTAACTAGCTTCTAGTCCTCTCTATGCTGCCATCTTAGCTCTGCCTTCTATCCATTTTTAATTGGATTTTTTTTTTGTCTTTTTGTTGTTGAATTGCCATTCTTTATATATTCTGGATATTAAACCTTTATCAGATATATGGCTTTCAATTATTGTCTCCCAATCTGAAGATTATTTTTTCACTTTCTTGGTAATGTCCTTTGAGACCCACAACTTTTTAATATTTGTGAAGTCTTATTTATCTATTTTTGTTTGGCTCCTCATGCTTTGGGTATCATATGTAGAAACCATTGCCAAATCCAAGGACATGAAAATTTGCCTCTATGTTTTCTTGTACGAGTTTTTTTTTTTTTTTTTTTTTTAGTTTTAGCTCTTATATTTGGGTCATTCTTCTATTTTTGAGTTTATTTGTATATATGGTGTGATGTATGAACCTTCATTCCCTTGCATGTGGATATCCAGTTTTCGCATCACCACCTTGTCAAAAATCAGTTGGCCATAGATGTGTGAGTTTATTTCTGAACTCTCAGTTCTATTGCATTGTTTTATATGTCTGTCTTTGTGCTGGTACCATACTGTTTTGATTGTTGAAGCTTTGAAGTAAGTTTTGAAATTGGGAAATGTGAGTGCTCCAACTTTGATCTTCTTTTTCAAGATGATTTTGGCTTTCAGGGACCCTTGTACTTTCATATGAATTAGGTAATTTGCTTTTCCTTTTCTGTGAAGAAAGCTATTGGAACTTTGGGATTGTGTTGTATCTGTGTAAATCACTTTGAGTAGTATTAAGATTTTAGCAATATTAAATCCTCCAATCCAGGAACACCATCCGTTCTTTTCTAACTTACATTCTGTAATCACTATTTTTCTTTTAATTTTACATTTTTAACCCTAAAGCTACTTTTATTATTGTTTTCTGTAGTGAGAGCTTATGTAACTTCACCTACTATTTTACCATTATATTTGCTCTTTATTTACTTTGATATTTTTTAAGCTTTTTATTTTGAAATAATTTCAAACCAAAAAGACAGTTGTAAAAATAATACAAAACCCATATAGAGAACTCCAACAACCCCACCCATCCATATACCCAGATCTACCAGCTTTTAACATTTTGTCACATTTGCCATATCATTCTATCTATCCATCCATCTATCTTTCCATCTCTTTGTCCATCTGTCTATTTATTTATCTGTTTTCTGAACACTTGAGTGTAAGTTGTATACATCATGTCCCTTGAATGCTTAATGCTTGCATATATATTTCCTAAAAACAAGGGTATTCACTTAGTAACCACCTTAAGTACAGTTATCAATATCAAGAAATTTAACATTGAGGCCTATGGTCTATATTCCAATTTTTCCATATATGCCAAAATGTCCTTTTGAGTACAAATTTTTGGATGGTATTAATCCAACTGAATTGTATGCTTGGGTGTGGTTGAAAATGGGACATTTAAGTTTTATATGTTTCCACAGTTTTTAAAAAACTGCTGCGAAACCCATCCACTGAGTTTTAAATTTCAGGTGTTCTATTTTTTACTTCTATAATTTTTATTTATTATTTTAATTCAGCTCTGTCATTTTTACAATTCCCTGGTTCCCATATTATTTTCAATATTTCAAAAATTTCTTCGATTTTTTTTAAGAATAGTTATATGTTCTGGATAGAATGATTCCAATATCTAAAATCTTTGCTGAATAGTTTTGGTTGTCAGATATTTCTCTTTGTTCCTTATTTTGTTTTCCAAGGTTTTTAGTGTTTTTTTTTAAGCAGACATATCAATCTAGATACCTAGCCAGTCTCATTACTGGAATCTTTCTTGTTTCTCTATGCCATTATTTTGTAACATATTTCTTCTTGGAAAACCCGAATCAGAATCATACACAGAGGCTCATTAAAATTGCAGTTTCTGGTATCCAAATTCAGGCTTACTGAAACGAGATCTCTAGGATGAATTCCTGGTATCTACATTTTTTTATGTTCTTTGATGATTCTAGTGCATACAGAAGTTTGATTTTATTTCTAATGTTTATGTCTAATGTATCTGGTATTGTTTTTTAGTATGAGCCTGAGATCTAAATTTATTATTTTCCATAGTTGTCATAGCACCATATGTTGAACAATCCATTATTCTCACTTCTGTTCTATATACTACCTCTTTCAAAGATTATATATACTGTATAGTTAAGTATATATATATAGACAGATCTATCGATTGATCAGTAGTCCTCTTTCTGGCCTTTCTATTTTGGTTCATTGAGCTGCATATTCTTTTAGTGACACCATACTGGTTGTTTTTTCCATTTTTTATTGTGAACTTGAACACATAAACATGACAGTGATAACTTTCAATGTATGATTTCATAAGTAGTTAGCAAATCTCAAGGAATGTCATGGGTCAGAGTTCCACAACTTCAGCCATTTCCATTTCTTTGTCTTGCCGGAATGCTCTGGCTAGAACTTCTAGCACAATGTTGAATAATAGTGGTGACAGTGGGCATCCTTGTCTCATTCCTGATATTAAAGGGAAGGTTTTCAATCTCTCACCACTGAGTACTATGCTAGCTGCAGGTTTTTCATATATGCCCTTTATCTTATTCAGGAAGTTTCCTTCAATTCCTACCTTTTGAAGTGTTTTATCAAAAAAGGATGCTGGATTTTTTTGAATGCTTTTCCAGCATTTATTGAGATGATCATTTGATTTTTCCCTTTTGATTTGTTAATGTGTGGTATTACGTTGATTGATTTTCTTATGTTGAACCATCCTTTTGCATGCCTGGAATGAACCCCACTTGGTCATGGTGTATGATTTTTTAAATGTGTCTTTGGATTCGATTTGCAAGTATTTTGTTGAGAATTTTTGCATTTATATTCATTAGGGAGATTGGCCTGTAGTTTTCCTTTTTTGTAGCATCTTTGCCTGGTTTTGGTATTAGATTGATGTTAGTTTCATAAAATGTGTTAGGTAGTATTCCATTTTCTACAATGTTTTGATAGAGTTTAAGTAAGATTAGTGTCAGTTCTTTTTGGAAAATTTGGTAGAATTCCCCTGAGAAGCCATCTGGCCCTGGGCATTTATTTGTGGGAAGTTTTTTGATGACTGCCTGGATCTCTTTGCTTGTGATTGGTTGGTTGAGATCTTCTATTTCTTCTCTGGTCAATCTGGGTTGCTCGTGTGTTTCCAGGAAATTATCCATTTCCTCTGAATTATCTAGTTTGGTGGCACATAGTTGTTCATAGTATCCTCTTATGATTTTTAAAACTTCTTAGGAATCCACAGTAATGTTGCCTCTCTTGTTTATTATTTTGTTTGTTTGGGTCTTCTCTCTTTTTGACTTTTTCAGTATAGATAAGGGTTTTTCAGTCTTGGTCTTCTCAAAGAGCCAGCTTTGATTTTATTTACTTTCTCCATTGATTTTTTATTCTCCATATCATTTATTTCTGCTTTAGTCCTTGCTGTTTCTTCTACTTGCTTTCAGATTAGTTTGCTGTTCATTTTCTAGCTTCTTCAGTTGTTCCATTAGTTTTGATTTTAGCTCTTTCTTCCTTTTTAATGTATGTATTATAGCTGTAAATTTCCTCCTCAATACTGCCTTGGCTGCATCCCATAAGTTTTGAATGTTGTGTTCTCATTTTCATTCGTCTCTAGATATTTAGCAATTTCTCCTTTAACCCACTGTTTAGAAGTGTGTTGTTTAACCTCTAAATATTTGTGAATGTTCTAGATCTTTGATGGTTATTGACTTCTAGTTGTATTTCACTGTAATCAGCAATTATGCTTTGAATAATTTGAATCTTTTTAAATTCATTGAGGCTTGTTTTATGCCCCGGCATATGATCTATCCTTGAAAAATTTCCATGAGCACTAAAGAAGAATATATATCCTGGTGACTTGGGATGTAATGCTCTATATATGTCTGTTAAATCTAATTCATTTATCACATTGTTTAGGTTCTCAGTTTCTTTATTGGTCCTGGTTGATCTATCTCTAGGAGGGAGTGATGTATTGAAGTCTCCCACAATTATTGTGGAAATATCTATTGCTTCCTTCAGTTTTGCCAGTGTTTGTCTCATATACTTTGGAGCACCTTCACTGGTTGCATAAACATTTATGATTGTTATGTTTATGATTGTTATTTCTTCCTGGTAAATTTTCTCTTTTATTAGTATGTGTGTGTGTGTATATATGTGTGTGTGTGTGTGTGTGTGTGTGTGTGTGTGTGTGTATGTATATATATGGTCCTTCTTTGTCTCTTATGACATTCTTGCATTTAAAGTCTATTTTATCTGAAATTTATTGCTAACCCTGCTTTTTTTTTGGCTGTAGCTTGCATTGTATACTTTTTCATCCTTACATTTTCAATTTCTTTGCATCCCTGGGTCTAAGATGAGTCTCTTGTAAGCAACATATTGATGGTTCATATTTTTAATCCATACTGCCATTCTATATCTTTTATTTGGGGAATTTAATCCATTCACATTCAATGTTATTACTGTGAAGGCAGTTCTTGAATCAGCCATCTTATCCTTCAGTTTTTAATTGTCAGATGTATTTTTCCCCCTCTCTTTATTTGCTTTAAAACTCTTCAGTTCTGTGCCCTTCTCCAGACCTCTCTTCCCTTTCTTTTTTTCTCAGTCAGTAGAGCTCCCTTTAGTATTCTTGAAGTGCAAGTCTCTTGTTAGCAAATTCTCTCAGCATTTGTTTGTCTGTGAAAATTTTAAGCTCTCCCTCAGTTTTGAAGGAGAGCTTTGCTGGATAATGAATTCTTGGTTGGAAATTTTTCTCTTGCAGAATTTAAATATGTCATACCAGTGCCTTCTCACCTCCATGGTGGCCACTGAGTAGTCATTACTTACTCTTATGTTGTTTCCCTTGTATGTGGTGAATTGCTTTTCTCTTGCTGCTTTCAGAACTTGCTTCTTCTCTTCAGCATTTCACAATCTGATCAGAATATGTTTCAGAGTGGGTTTATTTGGATTTATTCTACTTGGATTTGTTGGACTTCGTTGGTTTTCATATCATGTCATTTAACAGGGTTGGAAAGTTTTTCCCAACAATTTCTTTGAATCCTCTTCTTAGTTCTTTACCCTTCTCTTCCCATTCTGGAACACCAATGTTTCTTATATTTGTGTGCTGTATGTTGTCCATCATTTCCCTGATATCTGTTTCAAATTTTTTATTGTCTTCACTATTCATTCTTTTGTACTTTTACTTTCCATCACATTATCTTCGAGTTCACCAATTCATTCTTCTACTTCTTCAAATCTGGTGTTATGTGTCACAAGAATGTTTTAAATTTGATAAACAGTATCTTTTGTTTCCATGAGATCTGCTATTTTTTAGTTTATTCTTGAAAATTCTTCTTTATGCTCTTCTAGGGTCTTCTTCCTGTCCTTTCTATCCTGAGCCATGATATTGATGTCTGTGAGCACTTCTTTGATTAATTGCTCCAAGTTCTGTCTCTCCTCTGGTTTTTTAATTTGGGCATTTGGGTTATCCATATCTTCTGGTTTCTTCATATGCTTTATAATTTTCTGTTGTTTTTGCCTCTTGGCATTTGCTTTTCTTGCTAGGGTTCTTTTAGGGTATGCAGGCTTATTTCAACATTTATCTATAATTCGACAGAGCTGCAGCTTGCTGGAGTGCACTTTCCCTGACCTACCAGCAGATGGCACTCCCGAGCCACCTCTTACTCTCAAGTCAGTTCTCCCCAACTTGATCTGTGCATTGAGTGTGGGCCCTAAAAATGTGGAGGTCCAATCTGTGCACTGACTTTCCTTGTGCAGTGGGGACCACCAGCCCTGTGGATGGGGGGCATGCCCTGTGCAGTTTGGTGGGGTGTTTCCTGCAGGGCACAGTGGTTCCAACCATTTCATGTCTACAGGTGGAGTACCCTGGGGCTGCAGACCTGTGCATCTCACTCTCCAGCTCAGATTCCCCATAGTCCCTGTCTGCCATTGGCCCATGAGTCCCTGGGACTTCCATGCAGCTCCCCTGCCTTTAGGCTGTGCACACTGCAGGTTTCCATGGAGGAAGAATGGGCTCCATCACAGGCTTGATGAATCCTGAATTCCCTCAAGTAAGTTCTTGGCTGCGACACTGTGGAGAGGTGTCTCTCAGCCAGCTGTAAAGATGGCTGCTTGAGGCATGGAAACTACCCCCTTCTGCGATCTTCTGCCTGCTTCAAAGACCAGTCCCTGGCACAGGTGCTCTTGACTGTGGGTCTGCGAAAGGTTATCTCCCACACCAGGTACTGAGTAGTGTTCCCAGGGCAGGGAAGGGCACTCCCCACCACACTTGACTGTGGCTCTGGCTGCCCTTTTCCCAGCGGCTTTCTGGGTCAAACTCTCACTCATCTCCAAATGCAGTCTCTCAGTTTCTCCAAGTGCACAGTCACTATGGGTGTAGAAGTCCCTGCCCAGCTGGTGGATCCCTGGAACCACTGTTCTGGAACACTTTCTTTCCATTATCTAGTGTTTTTCATGGAGGAGAATTTTGAGCTGTCTCTCCAAATCTGCCACCTTGTATCCCCTTCCCTGCTGTATTCTGTATTGGTTTCACTCTCCTCTTTGTATGACAAAATCAGGCTCCATTAGCTCCAAGCTTTCATTTTGTCAGCTTACCAACCCCAGGATAAAAGAGAGCACCTCTTTCCTAGTAGTTCCATGAAGTGCACCATACTGTTTTATTTATTGCAGTTTTATTATGTATTTTACTGTGTGATAATTCAAATCTTCCTCATTTTTAATTTTATCTTCCACTGCAATCAAAATTTAAAGCAGTAATGGTCTTGCACACTTGCTTCAATAATCTTGAATTACTTGGTAGAATTAAGCAGTTTTTCCACAGATTTTGAAAAGAAATTTTTGGTCTCATCTCTGACTGCACCTTTTACATATGAATTTGAGAAGCTTCTTAGAGTCCTTAATATATGTACTTAAGGAGGTACATAATGTTCATCTTAATTGACTCTTTGCCTACAACTAATTTTGTGTTTTCATGTTCATGCTTAGCATAGCCATTTGTCATGTATATCTCTTTCTGGTTCTCCTTCAAAATTGAATTCCAAGTATTTACTTTCTACAGAAACTTTATTTAAAGACTTCCTGATTAAAGGCAACTCTAAACTTTTTATAGCAATTTTTGACTATACCACTCAATTTTACTTGGTGAATCCTACAGAACCACAGACTGTGAAAGCTGGAAGTGACCTAAGGAGATCATATTGTTTATCTCTGTCATTTTAAACAGAGAAAACTTAGCCTTAGTGTATGGTAGTGAGTGTCCCAGGGTCTCTTAATGATTCACTTGCTGAAGTATACTGAGGATACATTTGTTGCATTAGACCTCTTTCCATTAACATTTTCTATCATATAATGCATTATTCCAGTGTATTTTAATTTTATTTTCATGTGTTTGGCCCAGTTGTTTTAAAATTAAATTCAGTTTTATTGATATATATTCACATACCATACAGTCATCCATGGTGTACAATCAGCTGTTCACAATACCATCATATAGTTGTGCATTCATCACCCCAATCTATTTTTGAACATTTTCCTTACACCACAAAGAATAAGAATAAGAATGAAAAATAAAAGTAGGCGGGGCAAGGTGGCGGACTGGTGAGCTGTATGTTTTAGTTACTCCTCCAGGAAAGTAGGTAGAAAGCCAGGAAATGCGTGGACTGGACACCACAGAGCAATCTGACTTTGGGCATACTTCATACAACACTCATGAACATGTCGAACTGCTGAGATCAGCGAAATCTGTAAGTTTTTGCGGCCAGGGAAGCCAAGCCCAAGCACCCAAATCAAAAGATCAGAAGAGACGCAGCACCTAGAGCAGCTACTCAAAGAACTAAAGATGAACAATGAGACCATAGTACAGGAAACAAAGGATATCAAGAAGGCCCTAGAAGAGCATAAAGAAGACATTGCAAGACTAAATTAAAAAATAGATGATCTTATGGAAATTAAAGAAACTGTTGACCAAATTAAAAAGATTCTGGACACTCATAGTACAAGACTAGAGGAACTTGAACAACGAATCCGTGACCTGGAAGATGACAGAATGGAAAATGAAAGCATAAAAGAAAGAATGGGGGAAAAAATTGAAAAAATCGAAACGGACCTCAGGGATATGATAGATAATATGAAACGTCCGAATATAAGACTCATTGGTGTTGCAGAAGGGGAAGAAAAGGGTAAAGGTCTAGGAAGAGTATTCAAAGAAATTGTTGGGGAAAACTTCCCAAATCTTCTAAACAACATAAATACAAAAATCATAAATGCTCAGCGAACTCCAAATAGAATAAATCCAAATAAACCCACTCCGAGACATATTCTGATCACACTGTCAAACACGGAAGAGAAGGAGCAAGTTCTGAAAGCAGCAAGAGAAAAGCAATTCACCACATACAAAGGAAACAGCATAAGACTAAGCAGTGACTACTCAGCAGCCACCATGGAGGCGAGAAGGCAGTGGCACGATATATTTAAAATTCTGAGTGAGAAAAACTTCCAACCAAGAATACTTTATCCAGCAAAGCTCTCCTTCAAATTTGAGGGAGAGCTTAAATTTTTCACAGACAAACAAATGCTGAGAGAATTTGCTAACAAGAGACCTGCCCTACTGGAGATACTAAAGGGAGCCCTACAGACAGAGAAACAAAGAAAGGACAGAGAGACTTGGAGAAAGGTTCAGTACTAAAGAGATTCGGTATGGGTACAATAAAGGATATTAATAGAGAGAGGGGAAAAATATATATGACAAACATAAACCAAAGGATAAGATGGCTGATTCAAGAAATGCCTTCACGGTTATAACGTTGAAGGTAAATGGATTAAACTCCCCAATTAAAAGATATAGATTGGCAGAATGGATCAAAAAAAATGAACCATCAGTATGTTGCATACAAGAGACTCATCTTAGACACAGGGACACAAAGAAACTGAAAGTGAAAGGATGGAAAAAATATTTCATGCAAGCTACAGCCAAAAGAAAGCAGGTGTAGCAATATTAATCTCAGATAAAATAGACTTTAAATGCAGGGATGTTTTGAGAGACAAAGAAGGCCACTACATGCTAATAAAAGGGGCAACTCAACAAGAAGAAATAACAATCATAAATGTCTATGCACCCAATCAAGGTGCCACAAAATACATGAGAGAAACACTGGCAAAACTAAAGGAAGCAATTGATGTTTCCACAATAATTGTGGGAGACTTCAACACATCACTGTCTCCTATAGATAGATCAACCAGACAGAAGACCAATAAGGAAATTGAAAACCTAAACAATCTGATAAATGAATTAGATTTAACAGACATATAAAGGACATTACATCCCAAATCACCAGGATACACATACTTTTCTAGTGCTCACGGAACATTCTCCAGAATAGATCATATGCTGGGACATAAAACAAGCCTCAATAAATTTAAAAAGATTGAAATTATTCAAAGCACATTCTCTGACCACAATGGAATACAATTAGAAGTCAAGAACCATCAGAGACTTAGAAAATTCACAAATACCTGGAGGTTAAACAACACACTCCTAAACAATCAGTGGGTTAAAGAAGAAATAGCAAGAGAAATTGCTAAATATATAGAGACGAATGAGAACACAACATACCAAAACCTATGGGATGCAGCAAAAGCAGTGCTAAGGGGGAAATTTATAGCACTAAACGCATATATTAAAAAGGAAGAAAGAGCCAAAATCAAAGAACTAATGGATCAACTGAAGAAGCTAGAGAATGAACAGCAAACCAATCCTAAACCAAGTAGAAGAAAAGAAATAACAAGGATTAAAGCAGAAATAAATGACATAGAGAACAAAAAAAAAAAATAGAGGGGATAAATATCACCAAAAGTTGGTTCTTTGAGAAAATCAACAAGATTGACAAGCCCCTAGCTAGACTGACAAAATCAAAAAAAGTGAAGACCCACATAAACAAAATAATGAATGAAAAAGGTGACATAACTGCAGATCCTGAAGAAATTAAAAAAATTATAAGAGGATACTATGAACAACTGTATGGCAACAAACTGGATAATGTAGAGGAAATGGACAATTTCCTGGAAACATATGAACAACCTAGACTGACCAGAGAAGAAATAGAAGACCTCAACCAACCCATCACAAGCAAAGAGATCCAATCAGTCATCAAAAATCTTCCCACAAATAAATGCCCAGGGCCCGATGGCTTCACAGGGGAATTCTACCAAACTTTCCAGAAAGAACTGACACCAACCTTACTCAAACTCTTTCAAAACATTGAAGAAAATGGAACACTACCTAACTCATTTTATGAAGCTAACATCAATCTAATACCAAAACCAGGCAAAGATGTTACAAAAAAGGAAAACTACCGGCCAATCTCCCTAATGAATATAGATGCAAAAATCCTCAACAAAATACTTGCAAATCGAATCCAAAGACACATTAAAAAAATCATACACCATGACCAAGTGGGGTTCATTCCAGCCATGCAAGGATGGTTCAACATAAGAAAATCAATCAATGTATTACAACACATTAACAATTCAAATGGGAAAAATCAGATGATCATCTCAATAGATGCTGAAAAAGCATTTGACAAAATCTAACATCTGTTTTTGATAAAAACACTTCAGAAGGTAGGAATTGAAGGAAACTTCCTCAACATGGTAAAGAGCATATATGAAAAACCCACAGCCAGCATAGTACTCAATGGTGAGAGACTGAAAGCCTTCCCTCTAAGATCAGGAACAAGACAAGGATGCCCGCTGTCACCACTGTTATTCAACATTGTGCTGGAAGTGCTAGCCAGGGCAATCCGGCAAGACAAAGAAATAAAAGGCATCCAAATTGGAAAAGAAGAAGTAAAACTGTCATTGTTTGCAGATGATATGATCTTATATCTGGAAAACCCTGAGAAATCGACGATACAGCTACTAGAGCTAATAAAGAAATTTAGCAAAGTAGCGGGATACAAGATTAATGCACATAAGTCAGTAATGTTTCTATATGCTAGAAATGAACAAACTGAAGAGACACTCAAGAAAAAGATGCCATTTTCAATAGCAACTAAAAAAATCAAGTACCTAGGAATAAACTTAACCAAAGATGTAAAAGACCTATACAAAGAAAACTACATAACTCTACTAAAAGAAATAGAAGGGGACCTTAAAAGATGGAAAAATATTCCATGTTCATGGATAGGAAGGCTAAATGTCATTAAGATGTCAATTCTACCCAAACTCATCTACAGATTCAATGCAATCCCAATCAAAATTCCAACAACCTACTTTGCAGACTTGAAAAAGCTAGTTATCAAATTTATTTGGAAAGGGAAGATGCCTCGAATTGCTAAAGACACTCTAAAAAAGAGAAATGAAGTGGGAGGACTTACACTCCCTGACTTTGAAGCTTATTATAAGGCCACAGTTGTCAAAACAGCATGGTACTGGCACAAAGAGAGACATATAGATAAATCTAATCGAATTGAGAATTCGGAGATAGACTCTGAGATCGATGGCCGACTGATCTTTGATAAGGCCCCCAAAGTCACTGACCTGAGTCATAATGGTCTTTTCAACAAATTGGGCTGGGAGAGTTGGATATGCATATCCAAAAGAATGAAAGAGGACCCCTACCTCACACCCTACACAAAAATTAACTCAAAATGGACCAAAGATCTCAATATAAAAGAAAGTACCATAAAACTCCTAGAAGATAATGTAGGAAAACATCTTCAAGACCTTGTATTAGGCGGCCACTTCCTAGACTTTACACCCAAAGCACAAGCAACAAAAGAGAAAATAGATAAATGGGAACTCCTCAAGCTTAGAAGTTTCTGCACCTCAAAGGAATTTCTCAAAAACGTAGAAGCAGCCAACTCAATGGGAAAAAATTTTTGGAAACCATGTATCTGACTAAAGACTGATATCTTGCATATATAAAGAAATCCTACAACTCAATGACAATAGTACAGACGGCCCAATTATAAAATGGGCAAAAGATATGAAAAGACAGTTCTCTGAAGAGGAAATACAAATGGCCAAGAAACACATGAAAAAATGTTCAGCTTCGCTAGCTATTAGAGAGATGCAAATTAAGACCACAATGAGATACCATCTAACACCGATTAGAGTGGCTGCCATTAAACAAACAGGAAACTACAAATGCTGGAGAGGATGTGGAGAAATTGGAACTCTTGTTCATTGTTGGTGGGACTGTATAATGGTTCAGCCACTCTGGAAGTCAGTCTGGCAGTTCCTTAGAAAACTAGATATAGAGTTACCATTCGATCCAGCGATTGCACTTCTCGGTATATACCCGGAAGATCGGAAAGCAGTGACACGAACAGATATCTGCACGCCAATGTTCATAGCAGCATTATTCACAATTGCCAAGAGATGGAAACAACCCAAATGTCCTTCAACAGATGAGTGGATAAATAAAATGTGGTATATACACACGATGGAATACTACGCGGCAGTAAGAAGGAACGATCTCGTGAAACATATGACAACATGGATGAACCTTGAAGACATAATGCTGAGCGAAATAAGCCAGGCACAAAAAGAGAAATATTATATGCTACCACTAATGTGAACTTTGAAAAATGTAAAACAAATGGTTTATAATGTAGAATGTAGGGGAACTAGCAGTAGAGAGCAATTAAGGAAGGGGGAACAATAATCCAAGGAGAACAGATAAGCTATTTAATGTTCTGGGGATGCCCAGGAATGACTATGGTCTGTTAATTTCTGATGAATATAGTAGGAACAAGTTCACAGAAATGTTGCTATATTATGTAACTTTCTTGGGGTAAAGTAGGAACAGGTTGGAAGTAAAGCAGTTATCTTAGGTTGGTTGTCTTTTCCTTACTCCCTTGTTATGGTCTCTTTGAAATGTTCTTTTATTGTATTTTTTTTCTTTCATACAGTTGATTTAAAAAAGAAAAAAAGTTAAAAAAAAAAAAAAGAGAAGGAGAAAAATATGTAGTGCCCCCTTGAGGAGCCTGTGGAGAATGCAGGGGTATTGGCCTACCCCACCTCGATGGTTGCTAACATGATCACCGACATAGAGTACTGGTGGTTTGATGGGTTGAGCCCTCTACCATAGGTTTTACCCTTGGGCAGACGGTTGCTGTAAAGGAGAGGCTAGGCCTCCCTATAATTGTGCCTAAGAGCCTCCTCCTGAATGCCTCTTTGTTGCTCACATGTGGCCCTCTCTCTCTAGCTAAGCCAACTTGGCAGGTGAAATCACTGCCCTCCCCACTATGTGGGATCAGACACCCAGGGGAGTGAATCTCCCTGGCAACGTGGAATATGACTCCCGGGGAAGAATGTAGACCTGGCATCGTGGGACGGAGAACATCTTCTTGACCAAAAGGGGGATGTGAAAGGAAATGAAATAAGCTTCAGTGGCAGAGAGATTCCAAAAGGAGCCGAGAGGTCACTCTGGTGGGCACTCTTATGCACACTTTAGACAACCCTTTTTAGGTTCTAAAGAATTGGGGTAGTTGGTGGTGGATACCTGAAACTATCAAACTACAACCCAGAACCCATGAATCTCGAAGACAATTGTATAAAAATGTAGCTTATGTGGGGTGACAATATGATTGGGAAAGCCATAAGGACCACACTCCACTTTGTCTAGTTTATGGATGGATGAGTAGAAAAATATGGGAAGGAAACAAACAAAGAAATAGACAAAGGTACCCAGTGTTCTTTTTTACTTCAATTGCTCTTTTTCACTTTAATTATTATTCTTGTTATTTTTGTGTGTGTGCTAAGGAAGGTGTCGGGGATTGATTTAGGTGATGAATGTACAACTATGTAATGGTACTGTGAACAATCGAATGTACGATTGGTTTTGTATGACTGCGTGGTATGTGAATATATCTCAATAAAATGAAGATTAAAAAAATAAGAAATAAAAAAAGAAAAAAAAAGAAAAAAAAGAAAAAAAAAAGAAAAATGAAAGTAAAAAAGAACATCCAAATCATCCCCCCCGTGCCGGTTTGAATGTATTATGTTGTCCCGGCCCGCGGGACGTTCAACGGAGACTCCGAATCCTGTGAGGGAGGAATGGTATGGGACAAGAGACGCGAGGAACGACAGCAAGACAGGTTTCTGATCAAGCTGCAAAATTTTATTGAAGAGGCAGAGCATATATACTCTAGGAGAAGGGGAAGTGGCTAGTAAGGGCTCGTGGCGGTCTAGGATTGGTGGCTGCTGTTGCTAGGGTAGATGGCAGATGTAAGGTTAGCACTTTTGGCGCGAACTAGCACTTTTGGCGCGAACTACTTCCGTAAAGAAGGCTGAGGGTAACTTAAGCTGTTGTTGCATCAGCCCTGGCGGCCATGTTGCATATTTCCGGCATTGCTGAGGGTGGATTTTATACATGCTACCTTAATCGCCCTCTACATCTCCTCCCTTTGTTTTTCAAAAGGATGGAGGAAGAATGCTGATCGAGCATTCTTTTGGCATTAACCTGCTGGGGGAAGTAGAGGCCTCATTCCCCAAGTTGTTTGTGGCTCTGTTTTTGTGGGGAGGGGAATTTGTGTAGAGCGAACCCCTATGCTAATGAGGCATACTTCTCAAGGAGCTCGAAAATGGCCTTTAATTGTTTTGGCCCTCCTTTGCAGTGCTTTGCCTCGCACCCAGCGGTACCAATCATAGCATAAGCTAGAAGCATATTTTCGAGTTATATGCTGCTCCCGTAGGAGGGGGCTTTCTTACCCGAAGGGGTGGGTAGCAGGCAGATTTTCTGGATCCACACCTTGGTCAGCGAGGTGAAGCCGGTGATAATGCACTTGAATAGGCTTGCCTAGGGCAGAATCAACTTGGTCCTTAACTAGCTGTATTATTCTTTTTATGGTCCAAGGTGCAAAAGATATTATAAGGAGTATGGTTATAAAGGGGCCTAATATAGGGAGGAGGTAAGGGAGAATTCCGTTAAGCCCCCAGGAGGTACCTCCTTGGGTTTCTCGCTCACGTTTGCGGTTTTCAATTCCTTCCCTAAGTTTGGTCATGGAATCCTTAACTATGCCAGAATGGTCAGCGTAAAAGCAACATTCTTCGCCTAGTGCAGCACAAAGCCCTCCCTGCTTAAGGAAAAGCAGATCCAAACCTCTCCTGTTTTGGAGAACAACCTCCGATAGGGACGTAAGGGATTTTTTAAGATGGGTGATGGAGGTTTCAATGCAGGCTAAATCTTCGTCTATAGCAGCTCCTAGGTGGGAGAAGCCTTGGCGTTGGAGGATGATAGAGGTGGTTCCGGTGCCTAGGCCAGCAACACCTGTAAGTTGGGCCTTTTTTGGTTGCCAGCTGCACGTAGGTTGGGTGTGTTCTGGGCAGGCTACAGCAAAGTTGGCGACGTGCTGGAAGAGAAAAAAGGAGAGAAATTTTTTCTCAGGGAGGGGTTTGTTCCCTGGAAAGGTTATTGTTAAAGGGAAGGGGGGATTTTGGGGCTTGTTTTGACAGTGGAGGATTAATATGTCTAATTAGTCTTTCTGGAAGCCAGCGAGGACCCTCTTTTTCTTGGTCATATATGCAAGCAGAACCTCGTCCCCAGATGATAACGGGGTCAGGTCCATTCCATTTTGATGTTGAGGGGTCACGCCACATAACAGTGGCTTGTTGCATCTGTGTTTTGGGATGCCAATGTCTGTCGGCTGCAGATTGTCCTTCATCGTCCAGAGTTAGGAAGTTAAGAACAAAAAGAGCATGATGTAAAAGGTCTCGGGGACGTTGTTTCGTGAGATTGAGAGTGCTTTCGGCTAAGCGGCACAGAGCATTTTTTAGGGTGCGATGTGCTCGTTCTACTATGCCTTGCCCCTGGGGGTTATACGGTATTCCTGTAGTATGCTTGATTTGTAATTGTTGACAGAAGGTTTGAAAATTTTTGCCAGTATACCCAGGTCCATTATCTGTTTTAATGGTTTTAGGCTGGCCTAAAACGGTGAAACAATGCAGTAAATGAGAGATAACATGTTTTGAAGCTTCTCCTGTTTGCAAACTAGCTTGAATAAATCCACTATATGTGTCAACGCAAACATGAATATATTTGAGTCGCCCAAAGCTGGCAAAGTGGGTGACATCCATTTGCCAGATTTCATTTGGGATAAGCCCTTTTGGGTTAACTCCCAAATGAGGGACTGGCAGTTGGGTTACACAGTTTTTGCAGGCTTTAACAATTTCCCTTGCTTGTTCCCTTGTAACATTAAATTTTAGGCGGAGGGTGTTTGCATTTAGGTGGTGTTGGGCATGGGCTTGGGAAGCTAAGGTTAGAGAATCGCAGAGATTGGGGCATATTAACTGAGTGGCAGCATCTGCTAGCGCATTGCCTTTTGCAAGAGGACCTGGTAGATTTTGATGGGCACGGAGGTGTCCCACAAAAAAGGGGTGCTGCCGTTTGAGAATTAATTTTTGTAACTTTGAAAATAAGGGGACTGCATTGGTGGATGGTTTGATAAATGGAGTTGTTTCTAATAGTGGTACAGACTGAGCTATGTACGCGCTATCAGTGTATAAATTAAAAGGTTGGTTTTGAAGGTGGGAAAAAACCTGCAGGACTGCATAGAGCTCGACAAGTTGAGCTGAGGTATAGGGAGAGCGCACGGAAAATGCTTGACCCTGGATGACATATGCTGCGGTCCCATTTGCTGAACCATCAGTAAAGACTAAGGTAGCAGAGTCTATGGGTTTTGCTTTAGTGACCTTTGGGAAAGTGAATTGATGGATTTTAGCGAACTGGATTAATGGGTCGTTTGGGTAATGATTATCAATATCGCCTAGGAATGAAGAGCATGCGATAGCCCATTCATCGCTGGTTTGGAAAAGCCAATGGATTTGATCTTGGGTGTATGGGACAATAAGGGAATCGGGATCTTTTCCAAACAGTTGGCGGCTAGTTTGCCGGCCTTTAATTATGAGGGCAGCTATAAGAGCAACGTATGGCGAGAGCACTTTTGTTGGAGTAGCTGGGAGGTGAACCCAGAGTAGTGGGTGGCCTCGCCCGTTTGGTTGTTTTAAATTGGATTGCCAGAATACGCCTGTAGGCGTGTGAATTGTATTAAGAATTATAAAAATTAAAGGCTGGTGGTAGTTTATTTGAAAGCAAGTTTGATTTTGGATAGCTTGATTTATGATGGTAAGCGCTTGCATTGCCTCTGGAGTTATGCTTCGGGGAGAGGAGGGACTTGCGTCTCCTTTCAAAATATTAAAGAGTGGTAGGAGAGTTTCAGTGGGTAGTTTTAGGTAGGGGCGAAGCCATTGAATGTCTCCCAAGAGTTTTTGGAAGTCATTCAACGTTAGCAAATGGGAGGTTCGCAATTGAATGCGGGGTGTTAAAACTTGTTGGTGCCAAAGTTCGAACCCTAGATAAGAAAAAGGGTCTGAGGTTTGTACCTTGTCGGGGGCTATTTGAAGACCTTTTGCTGTTAAATTTTTAAGAAGGTCTTGAAAGCAAAAATGTAATTTATCTACGTCCTCACCTGCTAATAGGACATCATCCATGTAATGAAGAATGTAGATTTGTGGCCATAGCTGTCTGATAGGGTTAATGGCCTCAGCGACAAATTTTTGGCACAAGGTTGGACTATTGGCCATGCCCTGTGGTAAGACTTTCCATTGAAACCGGGGCATAGGGCCTTGAAAATTGATTTGAGGGACGCTAAAGGCGAAATATTGCCTGTCTTCTGGGTGAAGAGGTATGGAGAAAAAACAATCCTTTAAATCTATAACTATTTTGTAAAAGTTGATAGGGATAGCAACTGGTGAAGGGAGACCGGGTTGCAGCGCCCCCATGGGTACCATGGCTTTGTTTACGGCGCGCAAGTCTTGTAGCAGTCTCCATTTACCTGATTTTTTTCTTATAACAAAAATAGGAGTGTTCCAAGGGGACTGAGTAGGTTCAATATGTCCGGCATTAAGCTGTTCCTGTACTAACTTTATAGCCGCTAGGGTCTTTTCCTGAGTTAGGGGCCATTGATCAACCCATACTGGTTCTATGGATTTCCACGAAATTTTTTCAGCATGGGGTACAGGGATGTCAATGGCCATCAGGCTAAATTTTGGGGGAGCCCAAGTCCTGTTTTACCTGTATTAGGTGTTATAGAGATGGGCAGTTTTATTCCTTGATTAGCTTTGCCTAGGCCTTTGCCAGGGAGAAAATTCATTTTGAGCATTTGAGCAGTAACTGTATCACTAGGGCTGCACATAAAAACTTTCATTTGAGTTAAGATATCTCTGCCCCATAGATTAGCGGGGAGATGGGGGATAACATATGGTATAACTGTACCAGCGTTCCCTTCCTCATCCTCCCATTTTAGGGCTTGTGAACTTTGTAGAGGATTTGTGGCTTCTATTCCCTGTAGGTGGGTGGCAGCGGCCGTGAGAGGCCAGGATTTAGGCCAGTGATTTGAGGATATAATTGTGGCGTCAGCCCCTGTGTCTAAAATACCTTCAAATGATTTACCATTTAATTTTAATCGTAAGATGGGTCGATTATGGGATATTGGCTGTGCCCAAAAAATATCGGAAGATCCAGGGCCCTCTGTGGGACGCTGGGTTTTTTTGAAGTTTGAGTTAATGCATTGAAGGGGGAGGATTACAAGCTGTGCTATTCGGGTGCCGGGAGGAATAGAGACAATGTTGCTTGAGGTGGCTGCGATTATTTTTATTTCACCCTTAAAATCATTATCCAGCACACCTGGGGTGATTTGAATCCTGTGAAGGGCGGTACTGGCTCTTCCTAAGATGAGGCCAAAGGTATTTGGGGGCAGTGGTCCATAAACTCCCGTTGGTATGAGGAGAGGACTGTTTTCTGGGGTTAATATTGATTTGGAGGTGGTACAGAGGTCCATCCCTGCGCTTCCTGCTGTTGCTCTCCATAAGTCTGCGATATAGCAGCGTGGTTTATAGTTGGGAGCGCAGGTACTGCGACTGGGGATGGCTGAACAAACCGTATTGCCCCTGGGTTTGTTCTGGTTGGGGCCTGGGGCCGGCCCCATTGGAAGTTTCCCTGGAGCTTAGGCTTAAGGGGTTGGCCATTAATGTCTGCGTTAGAGTGGCATTCAGATGCCCAATGGAACCCCTTTTTACAGCGGGGACAAATAGAGGGCGGCAATGGGGGTTTATTAGTAATGGGTAAGGAGGAACTGGTTTGTGGCACGGGGCAATTTTTTGAAAAATGGCCAGGTTGCTTACAGTTATAGCATGTTGGAGGCTTTGCTTGTGCCGTAAAATTTTTATGCTGCGCTGCAAAATTTTGAAGGGCGGCACCAATGGCTATTCCAAGAGTTTGAGTGGGCCCAATGCCAGAACAGAGCTTTATGTAATTATTAAGGTTGGTATTACGAAAGGGGCGGATTGCTGCTTGGCAGGCAGCGTTAGCATTTTCATAGGCCAGGTGTTTAATAAAATCACTTTCGTTTTCACTGGCCCCAAATAAGCGCTCAGCCACGTTTTGCAGGCGGCTAAGGAATTCGCTATACGGTTCATCAGGTCCCTGTCTTAATTTAGCAAGAGAGGCAGTGGCGGCACCCTTTTGCGGAAGTTTTTTCCATGCTCTAAGCGCGGCCGTTTGTATTTGCACTAAGAGACCTGGGGGGAATTGAGCCTGTTTATTATTCTGATGGTAGGGGCTTTGACCTAAAAATTTGTTTAATGTCCAGGTTTTAGAGGTGGCTTTACGGGCATTACGGGTGGCATACTTTTTACAATGCTCTTCATAATCGGATTTCCACAACAGGAAATCGCCGCCGGACAGGGCAGCTCTGGCTAATTGGGACCAATCGTTAGGAGTGAGTTCTTTTTCACTGAGACTCTCTAATAGGGTGAGCGTGAAGGGGGCGGTAGCGCCATAATCACTCACTGCCTTTTTAAATTTTTCTAAATATTTTAAACTGAGTTTTTTATATTTAACTGTTGAAGCAGTACTAGCTTCTTCCTGTTCTTCTTCGTTAGAACTAGGGGGATTTGATTGTTCCTCTTCCTCGCTTTCGCTACTAGAATCGCCATTTTGGGAGCTGGCAGCGCCATTTGGGTTTGACTACGTGTAACTGGAAAGGCGTAGGTGTGGTGAGCGCAATGGGGACGTGATGACTGGGCGCTTTCTGGAAGCACAAGGGCTGCAACGCTCTGAGTTGCCGACCGGAGGTCGGCGAGCAAATTGGCGGCTCGCAGCCGCTCTTGATTAAAAGTTTCTCTAAAGTTATCGGCGTGTAGCCGGAGGTTTTCTGTGGCCTCTTCCAAAGCGCGGAACTGAGGTAAGGACGTGACTGAATAAAAATGAGAATATGGTTTTGGAAAATCGGGTGCGTAAGGGGGTGGCCGAAACGGAGGAAGGGAGTTGATCTCCAAAGAGGGAGAGATTTTAGCCTCTGGTTCCTCCAAAAAGGGAGAAATTTTAACCTCTGGTTCGATATTGTGCTGATCGGGCGATAGACTAGCTTGACTGGTTGGGGTATTTGGCCTATCCCTGTTGGGGTTTTTGTTTAGGGGATCCTCAGGTATGTTAATAATTACTGAGCTGCATGCTGAAGCGGGACGAGAGTGCTCTCTTAAAGCTTCCTCTCCTTTTTTGCAGAGGTTTTGAATGTCTGGAGCTAAAGAATGGACTCTTAAGATTTCATTAATTAGATTCCAATAAGAAAAGGCAGTAACCGGGACCTTTTCAGGACCAAAGGTCCGGGAATAATCTTTTAAACAGTCGCCGACTCTTAGCCAGCATTGGTGGTCTATAGTACCTTCTTGAGGGAACCAAGGGCAGGTTTTTAACAAAAAATCAAAAAAGCGCGTGAGATCTTTTTTCTTAACTCTAGTTCCTCGTGCCTTGAGCGATTGTTTGACCTGACTAATATATAATTCATGTTGGGAGATTGCTTGTCCCATGTTGGGGGTGGGGGCTTACCTTTTGTTGCTTTCTTTTCTTCTTTCCGTTTCTTCCTTTCGCCGGCACTGATCGACTGCTGAACGGATCTGTCTCGCGAGCGCGCTTCCCCGCGGCGATCCCGGGTGCGGTGAGTGTGAGAGGCCTCTCTCCTTGAGTGCGGCGTTCCGTCTCTCACAGAACTCCGAGCCCCACGTTGGGCGCCAGTTTGTCCCAGCCCGCGGGACGTTCAATGGAGACTCCGAATCCTGTGAGGGAGGAATGGTATGGGACAAGAGACGCGAGGAACGACAGCAAGACAGGTTTCTGATCAAGCTGCAAAATTTTATTGAAGAGGCAGAGCATATATACTCTAGGAGAAGGGGAAGTGGCTAGTAAGGGCTCGTGGCGGTCTAGGATTGGTGGCTGCTGTTGCTAGGGTAGATGGCAGATGTAAGGTTAGCACTTTTGGCGCGAACTAGCACTTTTGGCGTGAACTACTTCCGTAAAGAAGGCTGAGGGTAACTTAAGCTGTTGTTGCATCAGCCCTGGCGGCCATGTTGCATATTTCCGGCATTGCTGAGGGTGGATTTTATACATGCTACCTTAATCGCCCTCTACATTATGTCCCCCAAACGCCATTATCTTTGATGTAATCTTGTGTGGGCGGACCTATTGGTGTTGATTAGATTGTAATTCTTTGAGTGTTTCCATGGAATGTGCCCCACCCAACTGTGGGTGATAACTCTGATGAGATATTTCCATGGAGGCATGGCCCCACCCATTCAGGGTGGGCCTTGATCAGTGGAGCTATATAAATGAGCTGACAGCCAGAGGGAACTCAGTGCAGCTGAGAGTGACATTTTGAAGAGGAGCTACAACCAAGAGGGACACTTTGAAGAATGCACAGAAGCTGATAGAGTAGCTGTAGATGAGACACAGTTTGAAGACGGTTGTTGAAATCAGACTCTTGCTCCGGAGAAGCCAAGAGAGGACAAACACTCCAAGAGCAACTGAGAGTGACATTTTTGAGGAACTGAGGCCAAGAGAGGACAAACACCCCAAGAGCAACTGAGAGTGACATTTTTGAGGAACTGCAGCCTAGAGAGGAACATCCTGGGAGAAAGTCATTTTGAAACCAGAACTTTGGAGCAGACGCCGACCACATGACTTCCCAGCTAACAGAGGTTTTCCGGATACCATTGGCCATCCTCAAGTGAAGATACCCTGTTGTTGATGACTTACCTTGGACACTTTATGGCCTTAAGACTGTAACTGTGTAACCAAATAAGCCCCTTTTATAAAAGCCAATCCATGTCTGGTGTTTTGCATTCCGACAGCATTAGCAAACTAGGACACCCCCCCATCCCACCCTATTTTTCATTTAGTTTTTGTCCCCATTTTTCTACTCATCCATCCATACACTGGATAAAGGGAGTGCGATCCACAAGGTTTTCACAATGACACTGTCACCCCTTGTAGCCTACATTGCTATACAATCATCTTCAAGAGTCAAGGCTACTGGGTTGGAGTTTGATAGTTTCAGGTATTTGCTTCTATTTATTCCAATACATTAAATCCTAAAAGGGGTTATCTATATAGTGCATAAGAATGTTCACGAGAGTGACCTCTCGACTCCATTTGAAATCTCTTGCCACTGAAACTTTATTTTTTATTTTGCATCCCCCTTTTGGTGAAGAAGGTGTTCTCAATCCCATGATGCCGGGTCCAGATTCATCTCCGGGAGTCATGTCCCATGTTGCCAGGGAGATTTACACCACTTGGAGTCAGGTCCCACATAGGGTGGAGGGCAGTGAGTTCACCTGATGAGTTGGTTTAGCTAGAGAGAGAGGTGGTCCAGTTTATTTTTTTTAAAGAACTAGACTGGAACCTCCTTAAAAGCAGCACCCATGTCTAACACATTTTTTTGTAAAACTCATATACCTAGTAATGTGCTTTGTATTTATTAGGCACCTAATCAATATTAATAGATGTTGGTTAAAAAAAATTGTTACATTAGCCAGATGTCAAATTGGGGCTATTTTTGTAGACTCCACAATTATAACTGTATAGAAAGTGGCATCTAGTGGATCTTGTGTGTATTACAGTTGCCTAGTTTGTTTACCCATGAGTACCAGTCTTTGTCATAAAATAGGTTGAATAAATAGAATATAAATTAAATTTTATAATTGAATTCAAATTTATCTGTTATTCCCAAATGTTTTAAGTACTGATATCTCTAAAATATTACTACTTGTTAATTTATAAAGAAGTGCATAAAGATGAATTTACTAATTTTTAAGATAAATATTGTGTAAATTTACCTTAAAATGAAGTGCAAGAGGATTTAAGGCCTTGTTCATTTAAAATTACATTATGAGTAGAATAAAGAATATAATTTTATAAAACTCAAACAAGTTATTGTCATGGAGATATTTCTGGGTAGTAAGTAGTCAAAATATATACTGTAGTTATTAATTAAATCCACAGAGTAAATCATCCATATTAGTGAAATCCTATTAGGCTGTTGATTTGCATTATTCCCAGGAGCTTAATTTGTATATAAAACTGGAGGATATCTCTGTAAAGACTGATCATGGAAAATTATACTATCTTTTACATATACAACCAAAAGCCCATTCACATATATTTGCATATAAAGTGCAGGCATACATTCCAAAGTTAAATGTTAATTTTTCTTAGATTAAGAGCTATTTTGGATTATCAGCATCCCTTTTCCCCTCCGTTAATGTATGTAATTGAATGTTGCTGATATCACAATCTAATTCAGTGAATATGACCATTGACAGTTATTATCTTGTGAATCACTATCTTCTAAAATTTGTAAGTTTGTAGTTCGGAATGTAGAATTTATGTTTGCACAAAACAATAGTATATATTTTAAATTAACCTGTGTTCTTGTCTCATTGTCAAGTAATTATTTGTGTATTGGTTTATTCTTCTCATCAGAGAGCAAGATTTACAATATTCTTTGTATCTCTATCTGTACCTAACTTAGTGGCTGCACATAATAAGTGATCAATAAATATTTGTTGGATTATTGATGTGTGTTAGAGGTGACTCTGTCTTATTCATCCTTATATTCCTAGTGCCTAACAAGTTTTCTGGCCTCTAATAGTACTCAGTTCATGTTTGATGAATAAGTCTGAATAAGCCTACTTGACATATAATACTGAATCAGTATATAATCTAATCACCTGTGTATAATAAATAATGGTTGCATAACAAACTTTAAATTTGCAATATCAGGAACTCATCTTTCACTCTTGCAAGTGTGATTGCGAGAGTCTCTCAAAACAAAGCCATTGTTATTTGCTCTTACATTAAGCAAAAGGGGACTGAGATTGGGGAAAGTACTCTAGAAGTGACTAAAGAAAAGCATAGAATGTTGGGCAAGAGGCTAAGATCTTTTTAAGCCGTAGGCTTTCCTGTCTGGTTATTGATGAATGGTGTTTGGTATTTACATCACATAAAGGTTTCAGTAAATCAGTCCAATATCTATTTGATGACAGCCATACCATTTTATTGTACAAAAATTATGATCTATCTACATAAGTTAAAATAATTATTACAGTTTTTGGTTTTTTAAGAAGTTCCGCTGTACACGAGTCAAGGATAGTTTTGGGTGGCAGAAATCATCTACTGTCTCCTTGTCCTCCATAAGTTCTTATCTTAGAGGAGGATCTTTCACTGGCTTCAGGGCCTAAGTTCCTGATATGAGCGAATGAACTTGTTAGTAGCAGTAGTTATTTAGAACATCTAGGCTGTGCAAACAGCACTTGTAGTAAAGCTTTGGGCTGTTAGAGACTGCGCTATTAGTGATGAGGGAGTTGGTTGAAGAAAAAAACATGATTAAATGTAGTCATATATTTTATGCTCCATGGTTTCTCATGATTGAAGATAAGCAAGCACTTCAATTGGCAGGCATCCCTGACAGCACCTAGTTTCCAAGGTCATTGTTGAAGTAGATTTCGAGGTAATTTCTTACAAGTGATGTTAGGAGAAAAAAGGGAGTTTCTAAGAGCTTGGATAAGTGACTAATCACATTACATGGAGGTTGTATGAATATATTTTTCATTTTTACCATCTTTTAAAAATATATATTGCTTATTTAGAATTATAAAATTTCCATTTGCTCATTGTGAAAAGTTCAAGCAGAAGCATATACAATAAAAGGTGTATACTTCCCCAGAGGTAGCCATTGTTTGTGATTTAGTATATCTCCTTTCAGATATTTTTCTGGTATTTTTTACAATGTTAGATTGTTTAATTCAGTTGACCTGTAAGTCAGAATCTGTTTTCAGGTTCACATTTAATGATTTCTTCCCCTCTTTCTCTTCCTTACATAGGCTTGCTATGGGTGTCTTCCTGGATCAAAGTGTGACTGTAGCGGTATAAAAGGAGAAAAGGTAAGACCTGAGATGGGCTTTAGTGAACTTAGTAAAATCAGTAAAATAGTGGTTTCATTAAATTTTTAAAAGAGGGCTTCAGTCTCAGTACCTAAATAAACAAAATGAATTCTTCTATACTGCTTACTTTAGACAGCTATAAGGATTAGACCGTATGTCAAGGATCATCAAACATTTTGTGTAAAAGGTCATATAGTAGAACCTAAGATGGCGGCTAGGAGAGACAGGGCAAAAAACACCTCCGTGAAAAATACTAGATAAAACCCAGAAAGTGACCCAGAATGCCAGTTCCAGTGATGCACCAGCTGGACAAGGTCTGCTAAATCCACAGGGACCGTGCACTTGGTGAAACCGGGAGTCTGCGATCTGAAACGAGTGAATAAGCTTGCTGAATATCCAGTGGACTAGTTCTTTTTTAAAAAACCCAAAAGCGGCTACAGATATGGCAGCAAGAACTGCACAGTGAAGAGCGGCAGGAACGGGCTGTGCGAGCGCCTCAATATCTGGCATGGAAGACAGCCTTTCACACACCTGCTGCTAATTGTATCGGATCGAGGAAGGCAGAGGTTAGCCAAAAGGGGAAAAAAAACCACGCCCATTGCAGTCATCTTTCCAGCAGGCTGGGAACGTTCCTGCCCGGCGCAGACACCACAGCCCAGAGCCACACCAAAAAACCCAGTGTGACAGGAAGTGTTTCCAGCAACACATGCACATGCCACAATATCGGGCATGGGCAATAGCCTTTCGTGCACCCACAGCTAATTGTCCCGGAGCTGGGAAGGCGGAGCTGTGTGAAATGGGGGAAATTAACACGCCCCATTCAGCCATCCTCACAGCAGGCTGGGAACATACCTACACTGCCTGGCAGCCCAGAACTTCCCTTGAGGGATAGCAAACACTTGTGATGTAGCACAACCTTCCCTCAGCAGAGGCCCTAGAAGGGCACAGCTTGGAAGAGGAACCCACCCGGAAATCCCAGGGACCATATGCCAATACCAAGGACTTGTGGGTCAGCACCAGAGATAATCTGTGCCAAACTGAACTGAAAGTTTGCATTCTTGCAACAGCCTTAAATCTCCAGGAACACCTGGGAGGTTTGATTATTAAAGCCGCCCTCCCTCCCTAACCGCGCAGACACACGCCCCACATTCAGGATGGAAGCACCAATTACACATGCAAACTTGGTGCACCAGTTTGACCCCACAAAAATCAGACCCCCACTCACCACAAAGACAAAGTTGGGGAAAACTGGCTTGAGGGGAATAGGTGACTCGTGGATGCCATCTGCTGGTTAGTTAGAGAAAGTATACACCACCAAGCTGTAGATCTGACACATTAGAGATTAGTCTTTGAATAATTCTACATATCCTAAAAGAACTCTATCAAGTAAAGCAAATGCCAAAAACAACAGAAAATTTTAACGCATATGAAAAAACCAGACAATATGGATAACCCAAACCCAAACACCCAAATCACAAGATCAGAGGAGACACAGTACTTGGAGCAATTATTCAAAGAACTAAAGACAAACAATGAGAGCAGGGCACAAGATATAAAGCACATGAAGAAGAGCATGACACAGGATATAAAGGACATGAAGAAAACCCTAGAAGAGCATAAAGAAGAAATTGCAAAAGTAAATAAAAAAATGGATGATCTTATGGAAATAAAAGAAACTGTTGACCAAATTAAAAAGATTCTGGATACTCATAGTACAAGACTAGAGGAAGCTAAACAACGAATCAGTGACCTCAAGAACCAGAGAACAGAAAATGAAAGAAAAAAAGAAAGAATGGGGAAAAATATCGAAAAAATCAAAATGGACCTCAGGGATATGATAGATATATCTATCCAAATATAAAATAAAACATCCAAACTTAAGACTCATTGATGTCCCAGATGGGGAATAGAAAGGTAAAGGTCCAGAAAGAGTATTCAAAGAAATTGTTGTGGAAAACTTCCCAAACCTTCTACACAATATAAATACACAAAGCATAAATGCCCAGCGAACTCCAAATAGAATAAATCCAAATAAACCCACTCCAAGATATTTTCTGATCAGACTGTCAAATACTGAGGAGAAAGAGCAAGTTCTGAAAGCAGCAAGAGAAAAGCAACTCACCACATACATAGGAAACAGCATAAGACTAAGTAGTGACTACTCAGCGGCTACCATGGAGGTGAGAAGGCAGTGGCATGACATATTTAAAATTCTGAGAGAGAAAAATTTCCAACCAAGAATTCTTTATCCAGCAAAGCTCTCCTTCAAATTTGAGGGAGAGCTTAAATTTTTCACAGACAAACAAATGCTGAGAGATTTTGCTAATAAAAGTCTTGCCTTAATTCAGATACTAAAGGTAGCCCTACTGACAGAGAAACAAAGAAAGGAGAGAGAGATATAGAGAAAGGTTCAGTACTAAAGAGATTCAATACTGGTTCATTAAAGGAGAATAAGAGAGAGAGGGAAAAATTGTATCTGACAAACAGAAACCAAAGGATAGGATGGCTGATTCAAGAAATGCCTTCACAGTAATAATGTTGAATGTAAATGAATTAAACTCCCCAATTAAAAGATATAGATTGGCAGAATGGATCAAAATATATGAACCGTCAATATGTTGCATGCAAGGGACTCCTCGTAGACACAGGGACACAAATTGAAAGTGAAAGGATGGAAAAAATATTTCATGCAAGCTATAGCCAAAAGAAAGCAGGGGTAGCAGTATTAATCTCAGATAAAATAGACTTTAAATGCAAGGATGTTATGAGAGTCAAAGAAGGCCATTACATACTAATAAAAGGGGCAATTCAACAAGAAGAAATAACAATCATAAATGTTTATGCACCCAATCATGGTGCCACAAAATACATGAGACGAATACTGGCAAAACTAAAGGAAGCAATGGATGGTTCCACAATAATTGTGGGAGACTTCAACACATCACTCTCTCCTATAGAGAGATCAACCACACAGAAGACCAATAAGGAAATTGATAACCTAAAGAATCTGATAAATGAATTGGATTTAACAGACATTTATAGAACATTACATCCCAAATCACCAGGATACACATTCTTCTCTAGTGATCATGGAATGTTCTCCAGAATAGCTCATATGCTGGGACGTAAAACGAGCCTCAATAAATTTTACAAAAATTGAAGTTATTCAAAGCACATTCTCTGACCACAATGGAATACAATTAGAAGTCAATAACCATCAGAAAGTTAGAAAATTCACAAACACCTGGAGGTTAAAAATGAGGGGGAGATGAAAACATTTCCAAATAATCGAAAGCTGAGGGACTTCATCACCAGTAGATCAGTCCTATAAGAAATGCTAAAGGGAACTGTGCATGCTGAAAGGAAGGGACACTAAACAATTGACTGAAACCTCATGAAGAAATAAAGATTTCCAGTAAAGATCACATGGTAAATATAAATACCAAAACTACTGTATTTTTGATTTGTAACTCCACTATTTACTTCCTGTAGGATCTAAAATACATAAAGTATAATGATAAATCAGTGGTTTTGGACTCAATGTAAAATAAGTAATTTTTGACAAGAACTACAGAAAGGTGGAGGAATGGAGTAATATAGGAACACAGTTTATGTGTCCTATTGAAGTTAAGTTGGTATCAAAGAAAAGATTGTTATAGATTTAGGATTTTAAATTTAAGCCCCATGGTAAATACAAAGAAAGTATCAGAGAATATGATCATAGAGATGAAAAGTAGAGTATGGGTTACGAGAAGTGGGGGAAGGGGCAATGGGAAGTTAATAAGAAATGAGTGTGGGGTTTCTGTTTGGGGTTAAGGGAAATTTCTAGTAATGGATGGTGGGAAGGTGATGGCATTGCAGCATCGTGAATGTGATTAATCCCACTAAATGGAATGCTTGGGAGGGGTTGGAATGGGAAGATTTATGCTGTGAATGTTTCCACTATTGAAAAAAAGACAGTCTAAATAGATAATGACAATTAAATGCCATAGATCATCATGGATGAGATCTAAGAATAGAGGAGATAAGGCTCAAAAGGACACAATTGGGACATAAGAAAAAATGAAATATAGAATGTAAGCTTTATATCAATGTTAAATTTCTTGAATTTCTTAACTACACTTGATGTGATTACATAAATGAATATTCTTGTTCATAGGAAATATATATGTGAATTATTTTTCAAGGATGTGTGCAACTTGCTCTTATATGTTCAGAAGACAGAGCAATAGATCATGGATGATAGATAGGGAGGGAGGGAGGGAGGGAAAGGAAGAAATGGTAAAGTGACAAAATATTAAAGTTGGTAGATCGGGGTATCAGTGGAGGGGTGTTGGGGTAGGCTGGAGTTCTGTGTATGGGGTTTGTATTATTTTTGCAACTGTCCTGTAAGTTTGTATTTATTTCAAAATAAAAAGTAAAAAAAAAATCATATAGTAAAAATTTTGGGCTTTATGGGTCTCATGATGTCTCTGTCTCATATTCTCTGTTTTTAAACAGCATTTTTAAAATGTAAAAAAATCATTCTTAGCTCTTAGGCCATACAAAAATAGGCCTTGACCACATTTGGCCTGATAGGTATAGTTTCCCAACCCCTTATCAATCTTGTTGAAGTCACTGACTTAATAGGCAAAAACAGCGGAGGACCCTTATGAAGGAAACTAAACATTTATCAAGCTACTGATATGTGCTGGATACCATGTTAAGTACTTTCATATAGTTGATCTAGTCCATACAGATTAACCACTGGTGAATCTCTATTTTTTTCTCATGTCTCCTACAACAGCACTTCCTATTACATAGATATGATGATTACAAAGTAGGCTTAATTAGTGTCAACTTACCCTTTATGGGTTAGTAATTGATATATTGAAATTAGAAAATTTAAAAGGAATAGTCAACTCTTCCCTTAAAGAGAATTGTATTAGGAGACAGGGAATCATACCCTAGTTTCTACCCTTTGGGGCTCAATAAATATTTTTTAGTGAATCAATGAATGTTACTAATTATACATGAAAAAGTTTGAGATAATATCTCTAGGACATATTCTGCTTAGAGATATAAAAGATGACATGTCATTAAAGATGGTAAAAATCCTGGAATAAAGAAACCTGTTTGCTTGTTTTGTGATGCTATATTTCCAAGCCCCATTTGACCATGTAACTCAGTTTCCCCCAACAGAACATCTATTAGTACTAATAGAATAGTGTTCTCTAGGACACCTATATGAGTAATGTTAGTTTAAGGGGGATAGTTTTGCAGTAAGGTTGCTTTCTGTACTGCTAAAATACCAAGAGGGATTCATTTCTGATAATGATAGAGTGACTTTTTTCAGATTAACTCATATTGAGATAATAATTAAATGATTAAGGCAAAATGTAACAGCTATTTGAAAAGAATGGGAAAATGATGAAAGAAAGACCAAAAGTGGACAGGATTCTTCCCTTGAAAGTAAGGAACTACTGTGGATGAATTTGCATTCATATGACTTTTATTTTGAGTACACCTTCAGTCTGCATGGCAAATAATGGTTGGAATCCAGACAAAGAGCCACAGTCTTACTGCCTTGAGGAGTCACAGAACAGAGTTGAGAATGCCATATGGCTGGAAAGTGAAGGAAAAAATACTGGAATGTGGGGAGCCACAGTATATAATTTATAATATACATTATGAATGTTTGCTCATAAACCATACCAAAATTCTTGGTTGAATCCTGAATTTCATGTAATTAGAGAAGGATCCACTCAGCCCAGCAAAAAGGAACAGCTGGAAGAGTCAGGTAACAGCATAGATTTAACAGCTTTCTATTGAAGGCAAGACAGAGTTTTTAATTTGATTACAACTGAGTTAACTATTTGCTAAAAGAAAAGATCAAAGCCCTTTAGAGGAAGATAGCAGAATCCAGAATATCTAGTATTACCTACAATGTCCAGTATACAATCTTAACTTACTACATATGTGAAGTAGTAGGCAAAGTGACCCATAGTCAAGAAAAAGACCAATCTGAGAGAACACAGATGTTGGAATTTGCAGACAAAGATTTAAACAGGTATTTTAAATATATTTGATGATTTAAAAGAAAATCTCCTCAGAATTCATGAACAGATAGAGAATCACTACAGACTAACGGAGACTAAAAAATGGAATTTTTAGATTAAAAAAGCAAAATATCACAAGTGAGCAGTTCACTAGATGGGCTTAATGGCAGAATGGAGCTAACAGAAGAAAAGGCTAGTAAACTTAAAGGTAGTTCGAAAGAAATTTTCCAATCTGAAGAACCCAGAGAAATAAAATGAATAAGACCTCAGTGACCTCTAGGACGATATGAAGTGATTGAATTCAAATGTAAATGGAGTTCCAGAAGGACAAGAGAGAGATAACAGGGCAATGAAAAATAATAATTAATGGAGTAATAATAATGGCTAAGGATTTCACATTTGTTGAGAAATATAAATTTATAGATGTATGAGATACAGGAAACCCCAAGAATAATAAAACCAAAGAAAACTACACTAGGCATATCATAATGAAACTACAGGAAAAAAAACAGTTGAGAAGAAAATCCTGAAAGAACTAGAGAAAAAAATACACAGTATATACAGGAGAACAGTGATTCAAATGATGACTGACTTCTCATTAGAAAGAATGGATACTGTAAGACAATGTAAAAACATCATTAGAGAGTTGGAAAAAAACTTGTAAACACAATTACTATGTATAACAAAAATATAGTTAAAAGTAAAGGCAAAATCAAAACATTTTCAGATTAAAAAATCAGAGAATTCTTTTCAGTAAATGGTACTGGAAGAATTTGGTATGCATATGCACAAAAAGGAACTTTGAACCACACCTTGCACCGTATACAAAAATTAACTCAAAATGGATCATAGACCTAAATATGATGCCTAAGAATGTAAAACTTTTAGAAGAAAAGCACAGGAGAAATTCCTTGTGACCTTTAGTTGGACAGTTGTTTTTAGATACAACACCAAAGCATGATCCATAAAAGAAAATACTGATATGTTTTATCAAAATTAAGAACTTATGTTCTTCTAGAGACATTGTTAAGAAAATGAAAAGACAAACCACAGACCATGAGAATATAGTTGCAAGTAATTTATCTGATAAGACTTGTATCTAGAATATATAAAGAACTCGCAAATTCAATTGATAAAACAAACACAATATAAAATTAAATTAGACACAAATTGGCAAAAAAAATTAAGACACTTCACATTAGAAGATATTCAGATGGCAAATAAACACATGAAAGATGCTCAACATTATTAATTAAGGAAATGGAAATGAAAATCAACAGGATGCCATTATAAATCTAAATGTCTAAGTATTAAAAGATTTATCTTACTAAGTATTTCAGAGGATGTGGAGCAACTGGAACTATCATAGACTGCTGGAGTAAAATGGTGCAAGCACTTTGGAAAACAGTTTGGTAGTTTTCTAAAAAATTAAACATTCACCCACTATATGATCTCCTCCTTTCCTAGGCATTTACTTATGAGAAATGAAAGTGTATGTCTATACAAAGATTTGTACATGAATGTTTATAGTATCTTTATTTTAAATAGTCAGAAAGTGGAAACAACCCAACTGCCCATGAACAGATGAATGAATAAAAAATTGTGCTATATCTGTAAATAGAATACTGCTCAGCAATAAAAATGAATGAACTGTTGATATATGCCACAATATGTTTGAATCTCAAAATAATTATGCTAAATGAAAAGTTAGGTTAAGAGATTACATTCTTCATGATTTTATTTATATAAAATCTAGAAAATGCAACTTAAGCTATAAAGACATAGTATATCAGTTATTAACTGAGCCAGGGTAGTGTCATGAAGGAGATAGTATAAAGGGGGACAAGGAAACTTTTCTGAGTGATGGTTATGTTCGTTATTTTGATTGTGGTGATGGTTTCATTGATGTATATATGTGTCAAAACTTTTCAAATTATATGATTTAAATCTGTGCAAATTATTTAATGTCAATTTTATTTCAATTAAGCTGTTCTTAAAAGTGAATTTAACACAGAAACAATATAGCATTTAGATTCCTTGAGGGAATGTGTCCAAATGCACAGGGCTAAAAAAAAACAAAACTTGCCATACTCCTGTTGAGAACAAGAAGTTAACCAGTAGACAAACTGAAAGTCATGTCTCAGTCAAATGTTACCCAAACAAAGCGTGTCCCACTACCAGTGGCATCAGCATCTACTGGGAATTTAGTAGAAATGTAGATTCTCAAGCAGACCTACTCAATCAGACACTGTCTGGACACACGTAATCTATATTTCAGCAAACTCTTCAGGTGATTCTAATGCAAACTAAAGTTTAAGAACTTCTGACCTAGTGTACTTTCATTTTGACAATTGCCAAAGACCCATCTTCTTGTTCTTCTAATTATATTTCATCAAATATTTCTTTGTTCTATGTAATTACAAAAACGAAGTAGAAATTATGCAAAAAGAAAACAAAATTGCCTGTAATTGCATTACCTAATTAAGTCATTGTTTTCATTTGTCCATTAAGCATCTTGCCTTGCTCATGTCTATATATTTTAGATATTTCTACAACATTATTATACCAAATAATTTTAATCTCAATTGTCATTATAGAAGTTTGTGTAAATTTTATTTCCAAGTCTCAGAAATCCAACGTTTTTCCTTTTAATTTTGTATCTTCTTTGAAAAACAATTCTTAAAATACTTTTTCATTCCCCTGATTATGTAACTTTCTTATTGTGACGATAATGTGCCCTTCCTGTAAAATAGCAAAATTTCTAGAGTGCTTTTGATTTACAAACTAGGCCCTACTTCTAAGCAAATCAGTCAGCCTTCTTCGTAATACTAGCTTTTGATATATAAACAAGCTTTATTGCAAAAAACATCCTTTTGTGATTGCTCCTAACTGTACATTTTTTTCTCAATTTAGGACAAAAGCATGTGCCATGAATTATTTTATGTAATCCATCAAGTGTGTTCATTCATTGAATTAATATTTACTGAGTACTTGTTTTGTTGGGCACTATGAATACAAAGGTGAAAAAGAAATCATTGATTAGATGCAGGGAGAATGGAAAAGGTGGAGCCAAGATTATTACACATTTCTGGCTGGGATAGCTGGGTTCTGCTATTTAATAGAATAGGAAAGATAATGACTTAAGTGTTGGTTATATTGAGTTTGCCTGGTTCTTTATCTGTAAAGTGGAAATAATAATACTATCTATCTCATATTGCTGTTGGGAGGATTAAAAAGAGAAAACATGGAAGGGGTTTAGAATAATTTCTGGCACATAGGAAACACTCAATACTTGTTAACTATTTTTGTTGTTGAGTTTTAGGTGACTGTATGATATTCAGGTGGAGATGTTTAGCAAATAGGCTATGTGAGCCCAGCTTTTAGGAAAAAAGAGTCGATAATTGAGATTTGCCCTGGGTCAAAAAGGAATCCAGAAGAATACCAAAATTTAAGTGATAGACAGAAGGAGGGGAAGATTATTCCACAAAGGAAAATAAGAATGATTTTTTTTCCTAACATGGTCAAACTGCTTAACCAGTTTTTTTTTTTTTTTTAAAGTTTTGCTTTTTGAAACAGACACATTACACCATTGTGTTTGTGAACATTAGTGAGTTACAGTACAATCTAGGGTAGTTGAAAGTATTAAATGAGTTCCTGACAGTGTAGCAAAGAGTAGTCACACAACAAATGTCAATATTCTGTAACATGTTTATTAGTAATCAGGTATAAGATCTCTACCCCCCCCACCCCCCCCCCCCCCCCCACACACAAGGCTTCTATATCTTCTATTTCAGGTAACTTTCTGCCTTACAAAGGCTCACGGTTGCCCTTGCAACTCTTTTTTAACTACTGTCCAGTAACTGCCCTTCTGTCTTCCTTAGTGTAATATCACTCAGTCAGCTAGATAGATCACAAATAACTTGTCTATAGTCTGAAGAGGTTTCAGGATATATGATTTATAGGTATATATTCAGTTTTATTAATGCAACTACAATTAAGCTTTCTTAGCACCCTTCACTTCCAATTTCTAGTTTATTCCCAGGTAGCAGTTTTGCTTCTAAAAAAACATAGTTTTCTTCAAGTGTTAACCTTAAGTTTTGGCAGAGTTATACTCTAAAAGCTGAGATCCCAAAATACAGCTCTTTTCTACTTATGGAAATCTACATGAACTAGATGTTTTTCCTTCTTGCTTTCTTTCTGACTGGCACTTGAGATCAGTTTTCTACTACCTGCTCTGCCAGTAATGAGCTATGTAATGATTTGAGGCAGATCGGCTCTAAAAATTTTGAGTCTTTTATTTCACCTCTCTTGACCTATTTCCTTCAAAATAGTTTGGTCAGGGTTGATGAATAATAATTCTATGACCAATCTAAGCAACAATGATATGTATTTGTGGAAAATAGAAAGAAATGTACTAATATCTATCAAGAATAATTTTAATAATAATTTGTTAAAGCTACATTTGGCAAACACTTGCTTCATTGGCTTTGAAGAAATAAGTGGAAACTGACCAAAAGTAATCTTTTCAAATTACTTATATTTATTACAGGATGATTCAAAATGACAAAGAATTACTCAGTACAAAATTATCTAAGCTATCAAGACTAAACATACTACCCTAAAACACACACACATTCACACACACATATACTTCTTTGGGGGTAGGGGTAAAAGTCTACTGAGTTTTAACTTCTAGGGTTATGTGCCTTCAATGGCCCATTATTCAGTTGCCTTGTAGCTTTCTTGTTCTTGGGTGCTGCCTAAGCTGTCACCGTGGGTGGGATCTGGTAAGAGGCTTCTCAGAATGAAGTCTAGAGTCTCTGGCTAGAAAGTCAGCATTCAGGCCTTTGGAGAGTAGAAAAACTGTTGCAGCCCTGCAGTTGTAAACAAGTGCTATGGAGCTATGAATTATCAGGGTCCTTAAACTTCATAGTGGTGAATTATCTTTTTGTAATTGGATCCTTTAGGGGTATGCTAGTTCACACCCTTACCATGACTAGCTGTTGCAAGTTGGCTAACCCTAATGTGTGGATCTAAAGATGATTAGCATACATGGTGGCTCTGTTACACCCACCTGTCTGGGTGCCCATCAGGCAACTTCACTGTATAGATGCTGATAAACTATGGTGGCCACTCACTAGTAGACAGGCAGACTTCCTGACCTGGTGTTGATATATGCTGTGGTTACAACTGGGACTTGAGTCACAATTCAAATAGTTATTCTGAGCAGAGAATTAATGGTGGCTTTTTCCTTTATATATATATACACATATTTTTTTAATTAAATTCAGTTTTATTGAAATATATTCACATACCATACAATCATCCATGGTGTACAATCAACTGTTCACAGTACCATCATATAGTCATGCATTCATCCCCCTAATCTATTTATTTTCCTTACATCAGAAAGAATCAGAATAAGAATAAAAAATAAAAGTAAAAAAGAACACCTAAATCATCCACCCCATCCCACCCTATTTTTCATTTGGTTTTTGTCCCCATTTTTCTACTCATCCATCCATGCACTAGATAAAGGGAGTGCGATCCACAAGGTTTTCGCAATCACAGTCACCCCTTGTAAGCTACATTGTTATACAGTTGTCTTCAAGAGTCCAGACTACTGGGTTGGAGTTTGATAGTTTCAAGTATTTACTTTTAGCTATTCCAATACATTAAAACCTAAGAGGTGTTAACTATATAGTGCATAAGAATGTCCACCAGAGTAACCTCTCGACTCCATTTGAAATCTCTCAGCCACTGAAAGTATTTCGTCTCATTTTGCATCCCCCTTTTGGTCAAGAAGATATTCTCAATCCCATGATGCTGGGTCCAGATTCATCCTCGGGATTCATATCCTGCGTTGCCAGGGAGATTTACACCTGCTCAGGTGGCTTAGTTGGAGAGAGAGAGGGGGCCACATCTAAGCAACAAACAGGTACTCAGGGGGAGATTCTTAGGCACAATTATATTCAAGTTTAGCCTCTCCTTTGCAGTAACAAGCTTCACAAAGGCAAGTCCCATGATAGAGGGCTGGGCACTTCAAACCGCCAGTCCTCAATGTTTGTGACAACATCAGCAGCAATCCGGGTGAGGAAGTCCAACACTTTTGCATTTTCCCCCAGCCCCTCAAGGGGGCACTGCAAACATATTTTTATTCTCTGCCCAAATTACTTTGGGATGTGTCACTATTTCACTGTAACCTATACAAATCTACCATATCTCACTTCCTATTCAAAAGTTCCATGTAATTGTGGTGTTTGAACAAACTGACTGTAGAGTTACACTGTTTAGAAAATATAGATCCTACACCAAATAGACATCTCTTCCCTTGGTCTCACATGGAAGTTGAAGTTTTAAAACACATTCAGTTTCGACCTTTACCCTTTGGCCCAGTTTGCCCTAGTCTTAACCAGATCTGCTTCATTCCTATCACTAATTGAAGTCTGGGCTCTTTTTCAGCTTTTTTTTTTTTAACAGTTGCTGTATGTGCTAATACTGACATTCATATCTGCCAAGCTCTAGCTCTGAGTCTCAGGTGTCACACAGATACCCAGTGTTCCAGAGACTAATCAGGTTATACACCAAGGGATCAACATCTCAGAGTTTGGAGATAGCCATTACAATTCAGGAATAGATTTGACTGCTGGAAGAGCTTACAATCTCGGGACCATTACAATAATCGTTTCCCTGTTAGGCTGTGCTCTAAGATTCAATTCTGAGTTTACACATTGTTATTAGTCCATATTGGTGAGGCATTGTAGTGTTTGCCTTTGTTTCTGGTGTACTTCACTCAAATTGCTGTCTGCAAGATCCATTCACCTAGTTGCCTGTCTCACAGCTTCACTCCTTCTAGTAGTTGCTCAATATTCCATTGCATGCATACTCCACAGTTCATCATTCTGTTCCTCAGTCGATGTACTCTTAGGCCACCTCCCCCTCACTGAAAATCATGAATACTGGCTCTCTAAACACCAGTGTGCAAATGTCGATTCATGTCCTTGCTCTCAGATCTTCCAATTACATACCCCATAATGAGTCTGCAGGACCTTTCGGCCCCCACATACTTAGCTTTTGTGGAACCACCACACTGATCTCCAGAAAGGCTACACCATTCTGCCTCCTCACCAACAGTAAATAGGTACATCCCTTTCTCCATGTTTTCTCTAGCACTTTTATCCCTATTTATATTTTTTCCTATAATTTTAGAGATATATTCATATACCATACAATTATCCACAGTGTACAATCAGTTGTTCATGGTGTCATCATATAGTTATGCATTTATCACCACAGTCAGCACTTGAACCAATTGATTACTACAAAAAAAATTTTTTTAAGAATAATAAAAAAGATAATGAAAATAAAAATAAAATATCATATAATACAATATAATAGTAAGGTCAGACAACACCACCACTACCAAGAATCCCATTCCTTCCCTTATATACCCCTCTCATACACATTTAGCTTTGGTATATTGCCTTTGTTACATTTAATGGAAGCATATTACAATGTTACTGTTGACCATAGAATCCAGTTTGCTTTGATTATGTTTTTTCCCAAATACCATCCCTGTTTCAACACTCTGCATGGTTGACCTTCATTTGTTCTCCCACATGTAAAAACATTTTTATATTTGTACATTTATCAACAGTCAATGGCCACTCCAGCTTTTGCCAAGTTATACAGTCCCAGTCTTTATCATCTATTTTTACCTCTGGTGTCATACCTCTTTCAGCTTTACTCACAGACATCATTGTTCAGTGTACTTACAGTATCGTGCTACAATCACACAACATTATACTATCTATTTCTGGATCTATATAATCAATCCTGCTGAACATTCTGTAGTCCTTCAGCATCAAATGCCTGATCTTTACCCTCTTTCTATCTCCTGGTAGCCTGTGTTGTCAGCTTTTAATTCTCAAAGTTTGTTCATAATGCAGCTGTAAGACAGAACAAAGACATGGAACATATAATCAGGTGGATGAACCTTGAGGACATTATGTTGAGTGAAGTCAGCCAGAAACAAAAGGATGATACTGTATGGTCCTTTATATTTTTAATGTTTTCTGCAGTGAACATGTATTTCTTTTTTGTATTAATTTTATAATCAGAAAAAACAACATTTTTTATGTTCTAAAGCCCTTTTTCTGGTTAATATAGCTGCAGTTAGCTAATGGATTTCTATTCTGGATAACACTACAACAAATCCTTTAGTTTCTATGATGATTTCCTTTTATCTTTCTTCATTCCTGCTGCATACTTATTTCATGTAACCCCTGCTGATCCGGTTTCCTGGACTTAATGCCATCTTCCCTGTTAAATTCTTGACATTGTTATTTCTTAATCTCTCTTCCTCTTTAATATGCTTTTTACTTGTACAAGCAAGTAAATGATTAAAATGACATTATTATAAGTTTGGGTTGTTTCTTGTTTTTCTTCTTGCATCTTGTAGCTTTCCCCACCTTAGTGGAAACTGTGAATTCAAAATAATTAAATTCAGTTTGTTTTGTCTTGTTACTGGAACTTTAAAAATTTCCACCTTGCTTATGCTTGAAAATTCACAAATGACATAACTTTTCATTTTTGTACAATTGCAGGGAGAGAGAGGATTTCCCGGTTTGGTGGGCCATCCAGGTTTGCCTGGATTTCCAGGTCCAGAAGGGCCTCCAGGGCCTCGGGGACAAAAGGTATGTGTGCCAAGTAGAAAACCAATTAAGCCATCTTAAAAGTGAGAGTAGGTGTCAAATCAGATTAAAAGCTACTGGATTATAGCCAGAAACTAATATTTAGCTGAAACAATGGAATGTTCTGGAAATCTATTTATGATTTATTGTTGGTTTTTAAAAGCTGAATATTACTGCCATATTCAAATGGTTTTAAAATATGTCATTAATTGTACATGATTATTGGATCCTTAACAAAAACTAAGTTCGCTTAAAGAGAGGGAATGGGAACATATAACAGTGAATTTTAAGATTGGGAGAAGTTTCTGGATTTTTTAAAGTGGTTCCTTTGGTTTAATGCCCTTTTCCATCTGTATTAGGTAAACTGGTGAAGTGGCATATTAAAGGGCCAGTTCTGTTCATTGCCTGGAAAGGAAAACTACTGGCTAAAAATCTACTTTTCATAATTTTATTATTCCAAGTAATGGTGGTACATCATGTCATTATAGTATAAGGAAATCAAATGGACACTCACCAGGTAGTCCTCCCAATAAAGGTGAAAAATTAATTAAAATGCATGAATATTTTTGACACTTAACTACACCAGAGCATAGATTTTTGGGGGATGCTGAGAATGATCTCTTAGGAGGTAGCAATACATTGAGGTAGTTTTGTTGGACTCAACAGCAGAAGGAAACTGTGCTAAATTGCCTGAGTAGAACTTTAGCATTGAGGAAACAGCAAGACGCTAAATGACTGCATAGAATTTAAGTAAATGGGGCCTTCAACTGAATTTCCTGTATCTGATGAGATGCACAAACAGCAGGGTGATTCTTTTGCACTCAGGAATGGCACAGGAGTAGTAGAAAGACCTGAACGAGTCAAGTGAATGGAGATGAGCACTAACAGCAATCTGTTCAGTCTATTGACATAGGACATTTCAATAAATGCCTGCTTGTGCAAATTACACTGAGGACTAGAGTGTCCCATCCCTCAATACCTTGGAACGATTTAAGCAACACATAACTTAGGCACAACCTTGTGAAAATGAGGCAGGAACTCTAATTGACAGAGATTAAATTTCAACCACATTAGTGGAATGGATGTTTTGAAATAGAGAATTAAATTGAATCATAGGAAAAATAAATTTACATTTCTTGCATGTCTTGGGTCAGGGCTGAGAATCATGTGCACCATGCTTACTGAGAAGTGGCAGTTTAAATAAAGATTTGTGTCAGATTAAAAAAAACAACTGTATCAGAATTTCTTTGAAGTAATTCAGCATTAACTGGAACTATTCTACAATAGTACGGTAGTTTTAAAAGATGTGGTTATATGCAGTTTAAGTTTAGAAAGCAGTCCGAACGTTAGCAGTGATTTCATTTCAATAAGTAAGAAACATCAACTGCTTTCTAGACTTAGGATTCTGAGCTTGAAGCACATTTCACTTCTATCTCCAGTATAACTTCATGTTTCCTAACATAACTGAATTTATGCTTTTTACATGACTGGGTATTCTGGTTCATATGTATATGTCAACACATATACTAAGTAAAATATTTTGTAGGGTTTTTTATATATGAAACTAAAAAGTACAAAACACAAATAAATAATGTCTATAGAAAAATTTTCTAGAGTACTACTTTATTCTTAAAAGTAAAATTATATAAATTTTTGATACATGATATATTCAGTTCGTCAAAAATGAATTAACATAAGAAGGTACACAATGAAAAAATTTCCTTCCCACCCCTATGCATTAGCCACTGAGTATCACATGTACCTAATAGGTAGCTACTTATATTACTTTCTTATGAATGCTTACAAGAATTTGCTTCATGGATTTGCATGTATATACAAATATATGCATATACATACCTGCATACACACCCACACTTTTTCTCCCTTGTGTTTATAAAATGATAATACATTCAAAATATTGATTGACCTATGTTTTTCACTTACTGTGCATTGGAGCTATTCCATATCAGTATTTATAGATTCTCCTCATTAGTTTTTTTAATATTCAATTTTATTGAGATATATTTACATACCATACAATCATCCAAAGTGTACAATCAATTATTCACATTAACATCATATAGTTGTTCATTTATCACCCCATTCTATTTTTTGAGCATTTTCCTTGTACCCAAAAAAGTGAAGATAAGAATAAAAAAAAATAAGAGTAAAAACAGAACACCCATATCATTCCCCCACTCTCAGCATATTTTTTCCTTTAGTTTTTTGTCCCCATTTTTCTATTCATTCATCCATACACTGGATAAAGGGGATTGTGATCCACAAGGATTTCCCAAGCACTTTGTAACCCCTTGTAAGCTACATTGTTATACAGTTGTCTTCAAGAGTCAAGGCTACTGGGTTGCAGTTTGGTAGTTTCAGGTATTTACTTCTAGTTATTCTAATACATTAAAACCTAAAAAGGGTTATCTATTAGTGTGTAAGAGTGCCCACCAGAGTGACCCCTTGACTCCATTTGTAATCTCTCAGCCACGGAAACTTTTTTTGTTTCATTTCACATCCCCCTTTTGGTCAAGAAGATGTTCTCAATCCCACGATGCTGGGTCCAGATTCATCCCTGGGAGTCATATTCCACGTTGCCAGGGAGATTTACACCCCTGGGTGTCAGATCCCATGTAGGGGGGAGGCAGTTATTTCACCCGCCAAGTTGGCTTAGCTAGAGAGAGAGAGGGCCACATCTGCGCAACAAACAGGCACTCGGGGAGACTCTTAGGCACAATTATAAGCAGGTTTAGCAACTCCTTTGCAGCAACGCGCTTCAGAAGGGCAAGTCCCGTGGTAGAGGGCTTGGCCCATCATCTCACCAGTCCTCAATGTTTGTGAGAACATCAACAGCCATCCAAGTGAGGAAGCCCAACGCCTCTGCATTTTACCCCAGGTCCTCAGGGGGGCTCTGCATATGTATTTTTGTTCATCGTATTTTTTTTTTTTATCATCATTTTATTGAGATATATTCACATACCACGCAGTCATACAAAACAAATTGTACTTTCGATTGTTTACAGTACCATTACATAGTTGTACATTCATCACCTAAATCAATCCCTGACACCTTCATTAGCACACACACAAAAATAACAAGAATAATAATTAGAGTGAAAAAGAGCAATTGAAGTAAAAAAGAACACTGGGTACCTTTGTCTGTTTGTTTCCTTCCCCTACTTTTCTACACATCCATCCATAAACTAGACAAAGTGGAGTTTGGTCCTTATGGCATTCCCAATCCCATTGTCACCCCTCATAAGCTACATTTTTATACAACTGTCTTCGAGATTCATGGGTTCTGGGTTGTACTTTAATAGTTTCAGGTATCCACCACCAGCTACCCCAATTCTTTAGAACCTAAAAAGGGTTGTCTAAAGTGTGCGTAAGAGTGCCCACCAGAGTGATCTCTCGGCTCGTTTTGGAATCTCTCTGCCACTGAAGCTTATTTCATTTCCTTTCACATCCCCCTTTTGGTCAAGAAGATGTTCTCCATCCCACGATGCCAGGTCTACATTCCTCCCCGGGAGTCATATTCCACGTTGCCAGGGAGATTCACTCCCCTGGGTGTCTGGTCCCACGTAGGGGGGAGGGCAGTGATTTCACCTTTCAAGTTGGCTTAGCCAGAGAGAGAGGGCCACATCTGAGCAACAAAGAGGCATTCAGGAGGAGACTCTTAGGCACAAATATAGGGAGGCCTAGCCTCTCCTTTGCAGCAACCGTCTTCCCAAGGGTAAAACTTATGGTAGAGGGCTCAACCCATCAAACCACCAGTCCCCTATGTCTGTGGTCATGTTAGCAACCATGGAGGTGGGGTAGGCGAATACCCCTGCATTCTCCACAGGCTCCTCAAGGGGGCACTACATCTTTTTTTTTTTTCTTCCTTGTTTTTCTTTTTTTTTTTTTTTAACTTTCCCTTCTTTTTTAAATCAACTGTATGAAAAAAAAAGTTAAAAAGAAAACAAACATACAATAAAAGAACATTTCAAAGAGACCATAACAAGGGGGTAAGAAAAAGACAACTAACCTAAGATAACTGCTTAACTTCCAACATGTTCCTACTTTACCCCAAGAAAGTTACATAATATAGCAACATTTCTGTGAACTTGTTCCTACTATATCCATCAGAAATTAACAGACCATAGTCATTTCTGGGCATCCCCAGAACGTTAGCTTATCTGTTCTTCTTGGATTATTGTTCCTCCTTCCTTAATTGCTCTCTACTGCTAGTTCCCCTACATTCTACATTATAAACCATTTGTTTTACATTTTTCAAAGTTCACATTAGTGGTAGCATATAATATTTCTCTTTTTGTGCCTGGCTTATTTCGCTCAGCATTATGTCTTCAAGGTTCATCCATGTTGTCATATGTTTCACCAGATCGTTCCTTCTTGCTGCCGCGTAGTATTCCATCGTGTGTATATACCACATTTTATTTATCCACTCATCTGTTGAAGGACATTTGGATTGTTTCCATCTCTTGGCAATTGTGAATAATGCTGCTATGAACATTGGCGTGCAGATATCTGTTCGTGTCACTGCTTTCCGATCTTCCGGGTATATACCGAGAAGTGCAATCGCTGGATCGAATGGTAGCTCTATATCTAGTTTTCTAAGGAAGTGCCATACTGACTTCCAGAGTGGCTGAACCATTATACAGTCCCACCAACAATGAATAAGAGTTCCAATTTCTCCACATCCCCTCCAGCATTTGTAGTTTCCTGTTTGTTTAATGGCAGCCATTCTAACCGGTGTTAGATGGTATCTCATTGTGGTCTTAATTTGCATCTCTCTAATAGCTAGTGAAGCTGAACATTTTTTCATGTGTTTCTTGGCCATTTGTATTTCCTCTTCAGAGAACTGTCTTTTCATATCTTTTGCCCATTTTATAATTGGGCTGTCTGTACTATTGTCATTGAGTTGTAGGATTTCTTTGTATATGCAAGATATCAGTCTTTTGTCAGATACATGGTTTCCAAAAATTTTTTCCCATTGAGTTGGCTGCCTCTTTACCTTTTTGAGAAATTCCTTTGAGGTGCAGAAACTTCTAAGCTTGAGGAGTTCCCATTTATCTATTTTCTCTTTTGTTGCTTGCGCTTTGGGTGTAAAGTCTAGGAAGTGGCCGCCTAATACAAGGTCTTGAAGATGTTTTCCTACATTATCTTCTAGGAGTTTTATGGTACTTTCTTTTATATTGAGATCTTTGGTCCATTTTGAGTTAATTTTTGTGTAGGGGGTGAGGTAGGGGTCCTCTTTCATTCTTTTGGATATGGATATCCAACTCTCCCAGCCCCATTTGTTGAAAAGACCATTATGGCTCAGTTCAGTGACTTTGGGGGCCTTATCAAAGATCAGTCGGCCATAGATCTGAGGGTCTATCTCTGAATTCTCAATTCGATTCCATTGATCTATATGTCTATCTTTGTGCCAGTACCATGCTGTTTTGGCAACTGTGGCTTTATAATAAGCTTCAAAGTCAGGGGGTGTAAGTCCTCCCACTTCGTTTTTCTTTTTTAGAGTGTCTTTAGCAATTCGAGGCATCTTCCCTTTCCAAATAAATTTGATAACTAGCTTTTCCAAGTCTGCAAAGTAGGTTGTTGGAATTTTGATTGGGATTGCATTGAATCTGTAGATGAGTTTGGGTAGAATTGACATCTTAATGACATTTAGCCTTCCTATCCATGAACATGGAATATTTTTCCATCTTTTAAGGTCCCCTTCTATTTCTTTTAGTAGAGTTATGTAGTTTTCTTTGTATAGGTCTTTTACATCTTTGGTTAAGTTTATTCCTAGGTACTTGATTTTTTTTAGTTGCTATTGAAAATGGTATCTTTTTCTTGAGTGTCTCTTCAGTTTGTTCATTTCTAGCATATAGAAACATTACTGACTTATGTACATTAATCTTGTATCCCGCTACTTTGCTAAATTTGTTTATTAGCTCTAGTAGGTGTATCGTTGATTTCTCAGGGTTTTCTAGATATAAGATCATATCATCTGCAAACAATGACAGTTTTACTTCTTCTTTTCCAATTTGGATGCCTTTTATTTCTTTGTCTTGCCGGATTGCCCTGGCTAGCACTTCCAGCACAATGTTGAATAACAGTGGTGACAGCGGGCATCCTTGTCTTGTTCCTGATCTTAGAGGGAAGGCTTTCAGTCTCTCACCATTGAGTACTATGCTGGCTGTGGGTTTTTCATATATGCTCTTTATCATGTTGAGGAAGTTTCCTTCAATTCCTACCTTTTGAAGTGTTTTTATCAAAAAGGGATGTTGGATTTTGTCAAATGCTTTTTCAGCATCTATTGAGATGATCAATTGATTTTTCCCTTTTGACTTGTTAATGTGTTGTAATACATTGATTGTTTTTCTTATGTTGAACCATCCTTGCATGCCTGGAATGAACCCCACTTGGTCATGGTGTATGATTTTTTTAATGTGTCTTTGGATTCGATTTGCAAGTATTTTGTTGAGGATTTTTGCATCTATATTCATTAGGGAGATTGGCCGGTAGTTTTCCTTTTTTGTAGCATCTTTGCCTGGTTTTGCTATTAGATTGATGTTAGCTTCATAAAATGAGTTAGGTAGTGTTCCATTTTTTTCAATGTTTTGAAAGAGTTTGAGTAAGATTGGTGTCAGTTCTTTCTGGAAAGTTTGGTAGAATTCCCCTGTGAAGCCATCTGTCCCTGGGCATTTATTTGTGGGAAGATTTTTGATGACTGATTGGATCTCTTTGCTTGTGATGGGTTGGTTGAGGTCTTCTATTTCTTCTCTGGTCAGTCTAGGTTGTTCATATGTTTCCAGGAAATTGTCCATTTCTTCTACATTATCCAGTTTGTTGCCATACAGTTGTTCATAATATCCTCTTATAATTTTTTTAATTTCTTCAGGATCTGCAGTTATGTCACCTTTTTCATTCATTATTTTGTTTATATGGGTCTTCTCTCTTTTTGATTTTGTCAGTCTAGCTAGGGGCTTGTCAATCTTGTTGATCTTCTCAAAGAACCAACTTTTGGTGATATTTATCCTCTCTATTGTTTTTTTGTTCTCTATGTCATTTATTTCTGCTTTAATCCTTGTTATTTCTTTTCTTCTACTTGGTTTAGGATTGGTTTGCTGTTCATTTTCTAGCTTCTTCAGTTGATCCATTAGTTCTTTGATTTTGGCTCTTTCTTCCTTTTTAATATATGCGTTTAGTGCTATAAATTTCCCCCTTAGCACTGCTTTTGCTGCATCCCATAGGTTTTGGTATGTTGTGTTCTCATTTTCATTCGTCTCTATATATTTAGCAATTTCTCTTGCTATTTCTTCTTTAACCCACTGATTGTTTAGGAGTGTGTTGTTTAACCTACAGGTATTTGTGAATTTTCTAAGTCTCTGATGGTTATTGACTTCTAATTGTATTCCATTGTGGTCAGAGAATGTGCTTTGAATAATTTCAATCTTTTTAAATTTATTGAGGCTTGTTTTATGTCCCAGCATATGATCTATTCTGGAGAAAGTTCCATGAGCACTAGAAAAGTATGTGTATCCTGGTGATTTGGGATGTAATGTCCTGTATATGTCTGTTAAATCTAATTCATTTATCAGATTGTTTAGGTTTTCAATTTCCTTATTGGTCTTCTGTCTGGTTGATCTATCTATAGGAGAGAGTGATGTGTTGAAGTCTCCCACAATTATTGTGGAAACATCAATTGCTTCCTTTAGTTTTTCCAGTGTTTCTCTCATGTATTTTGTGGCACCTTGATTGGGTGCATAGACATTTACGATTGTTATTTCTTCTTGCTGAATTGCCCCTTTTATTAGTATGTAGTGGCCTTCTTTGTCTCTCACAACATCCCTGCATTTGAAGTCTATTTTATCTGAGATTAATATTGCTACACCTGCTTTCTTTTGGCTGTGGCTTGCATGAAATATTTTTTTCCATCCTTTCACTTTCAGTTTCTTTGTGTCCCTGTGTCTAAGATGAGTCTCTTGTATGCAACATATTGATGGTTCATTTTTTTTGATCCATTCTGCGAATCTATATCTTTTAATTGGGGAGTTTATTCCATTTACATTCAATGTTAAAACCGTGAAGGCATTTCTTGAATCGGCCATCTTATCCTTTGGTTTATGTTTGCCATATTTTTCCCTCTCTCTATTAATATCCTTTATTGTACCCATACCGAATCTCTTTAGTACTGAACCTTTCTCCAAGTCTCTCTGTCCTGTCTTTGTTTCTCTGTCTGAGGGCTCCCTTGAGTATCTCCAGTAGGGCAGGTCTCTTGTTAGCAAATTCTCTCAGCATTTGTTTGTCTGTGAAAAATTTAAGCTCTCCGTCAAATTTGAAGGAGAGCTTTGCTGGATAAAGTATTCTTGGCTGGAAATTTTTCTCACTCAGAATTTTAAATATATCGTGCCACTGCCTTCTCGCCTCCATGGTGGCTGATGAGTAGTCACTACTTAGTCTTATGCTGTTTCCTTTGTATGTGGTGAATTGCTTTTCTCTTGCTGCTTTCAGAACTTGCTCCTTCTCTTCTGTGTTTGACAGTGTGATCAGTATATGTCTTGGAGTGGGTTTATTTGGATTTATTCTATTTGGAGTTCGCTGAGCATTTATGATTTGTGTATTTATGTTGTTTTGAAGATTTGGGAAGTTTTCCCCAATAATTTCTTTGAATACTCTTCCTAGACCTTTACCCTTTTCTTCCCCTTCTGGGACACCAATGAGTCTTATATTTGGACGTTTCATATTATCTATCATATCCCTGAGGTCCATTTCGATTTTTTCAATTTTTTTCCCCATTCTTTCTTTTATGCTTTCATTTTCCATTCTGTCATCTTCCAGGTCACTGATTCGTTGTTCAACTTCCTCTAGTCTTGTACTATGAGTGTCCAGAATCTTTTTAATTTGGTCAACAGTTTCTTTAATTTCCATAAGATCATCCATTTTTTTATTTAGTCTTGCAATGTCTTCTTTATGCTCTTCTAGAGTCTTCTTGATTTCCTTCATATCCCGTACTATGGTCTCATTGTTCATCTTTAGTTCTTTGAGTAGCTGCTCTAGGTGCTGTGTCTCTTCTGGTATTTTGATTTGGGTGCTTGGGCTTGGGTTATCCATATCGTCTGGTTTTTTCATATGCTTTATAATTTTCTGTTGTTTTTGGCCTCGTGGCATTTGCTGAACTTGATAGGGTTCTTTTAGGGTTTGTAGACCTATTGAAGTCCTTATCTCTAATTTATCAGATCTACAGCTTCGTGGAGTACACTTTCTCTAACTAACCAGCAGGTGGCGTCCACGAGCCACCTGTTCTCCACAAGCCAGTTCTCCCCTGCTTAGCCTTTTTTTTGGTGAGTGGGAGAGTGAGTCTTGTGGGGCCCAATTGGTGTACCAAGCTTGCGTGTGTAGTTGGTGTTGCCTGCCCTGTATGTGGGGCGTGTTTCTGGGCAGTCGGGGAGGGGGGGTGGCCCTAACAATCAAATCTCCCTGATGATCCTAGAGTTTTAAAGCTGCTGCAATAGTCTAATCCTTCAGTTCAGTCCTGCCACAGTTTGTCTCTGCCACTGACCCACAAGTCTTTGGTATTGGCGTATGGCTCCTGAGACTTGCAAGTCGGCCCCTCTTCCAGGCCGTGCACCCCGGGTCCTCTGTTGAGGGATGACTGTGCTATGTCACAGGTGAGTGCCGTCCCCCCAGGGCAGTTCTGGGCTGCTGGGCTGTGTAGGGAGGCTCCCAGTCTGCTCAAATGATGGCTGAATGGGGCTTTGTTAATTCACACTGCTCCACCTTCCCAGCTCTGGGACAATCAGCTGAGGTTGCAGGGAAGGCTAATGTCCACACCCAGTTTTGTGGTGTGTGCCTGTTATTTGAAGCACTTCCGTCACACTGGGTTGTCTGGGGCAGCTCTGGGCTATGGGGCTGGCGATGGGCAGGAGTGTTTCCTGTCCACCAGGATGGTGGCTGTGAGCGGACACCCCCCTTTTCTTGGGAAGTTGTGGTGTTTAGTGAATTTTCTCAGCCACTGGATTATTGCCTTTTGTCTCAGAGCTCTCTTAGTTCTGCTCTTGACTTGACGTGCTCAAATTGAAAGTCTTTGAAGCTTTCTGTATTGTGCTTCTTAGAGTAATTGTTTTAGAAAAAGAAAAAAGGATTAAAAAAAAAAAAAAAAGGGCCCTTCTCAGAGATCTAATGGGTTATTGAAATGCTAATAGACAAAGCAACCAGGGCCATTAAGGAAAGGTCCACAGGGCAGAGAGATCAGCTTTTCTTCGGGATTTGCATATGCGCCTCAAGGCCTGAGCTCCGCCCTTCCCCTTTCTGTGTTCACCAGAACTCCAGAAATCCTCTACTTTTATTTTGGAGTTTTTCGTGTTATTTTTTTTTTTCTATGCCTGTCTCCTCTCTGCTGGGCTGGCAGCTCTCAGATTCTCTGGTGTCTGGTCTCAGTCTATCTATGGTTGGAGTCTGGATCAGTAGAATGAGTTTCTGATAAGAGCTGCCACTGCAGTTCTCCCTTCTCCTTCCCGGAGCTGACAGCCCCTCCTCCCACGGGACTGAGCCTGGCAGGGAGGGGCGCGGGTTCCCTGGCTGCAAAAACTTACAGATTTCGCTGATCTCAGCAGTTCGACATTTTCATGAGTGTTGTATGAAGTATGCCCAAAGACAGATTGCTCTGTGGTGTCCAGTCCACGCAGTTCCTGGCTTTTTACCTACTTTCCTGGAGGAGTAACTAAAACTTACAGCTCACCAGTCCGCCATCTTGCCCCGCCTCCTCATCGTATTTTTTTTAATTAACATTATTGGAAAATTAAAAAAAAACAGACAATAAAAAAAACATTTCAAACAAAAGCAAAATAAAGAAATAAGAAAAAACAAATAACGTATAATAACTACATTACTTCCAACATGTTCCTACTCTACCCCAAGGGAATATTTACACTATAGCCCAGCAAAAGAATAAGAAAAACAAGTAGCCTAAAATATCTGTATTTCTGCGAACTTGTTCCTACCATTCCCCCCAGAAATTAACAAACCATAGTCATTCCTGAGCATTCCCAGAACATTAAGTTTACTCACGATAACTTATCTGTTCTTATTAGATTATTGTCCCCCTTCACTATTTGCTGTCTATCACTAGAGCCACTACATTCTCCATTATAAACCATTTATTTTAAATTTTACAGTGTTCACATTAGTGGTAACACACAATATTTCTCTTTTTCTGCCTGGCTTATTTCACTCAGCATTATGTCTTCAAGGTTCATCCATGTTGTCATATGTTTCACGCGATTGTTCCTTCTTACTGCCGTGTAGTATTCCATCGTGTGTACATACCACATTTTGTTTTCCACTCATCTGTTGAAGGACATTTGTGTTGTCTCCATCTCTTGGCAATTGTGAATAATGCTGCTATGAGCATTGGCATGCAGATATCTGTTTGTGTCCCTGCTTTCAGATCTTCTGGGTATATACCGGGCAATGCAATTGCTGGATCGAAGGGTAACTCTATATCTAGTTTTTTTAAGGAACTGCCAGACTGTCTTCCAGAGTGGCTGTACCATTTTACAGTCCCACCAACAATGAATAAGCATTCCAATTTCTCCACATCCTCTCCAGCATTTGTAGTTTTCCCGTTTGTTTAATGGCAGCCAATCTAATTGTTGTGAGATGATATCTCATTGTGGTCTAAATTTGCATCTCACTAATAGCTAGTGAAGCTGAACATTTTTTCATGTGTTTCTTGGCCATTTGTATTTTCTCTTCAGAGAACTGTCTTTTCATATCTTTTGCCCATTTTATAATTGGGCTGTCTGTTCTACTGTCATTGAGTTGCACGATTTCTTTATATGTGCAAGGTATCAGTCTTTTTTCAGATACATGGTTTCCAAATATTTGTCCCCATTGAGTTGGCTATCTCTTCACGTTTTTGACAAATTCCTTTGAAGTACAGAAGCTTTTAAGTTTGAAGAGTTCCCATTTATCAATTTTTTCTTTTGCTGCTTGTGCTTTGGGTGTAAGGTCTAGGAAGTAACCTCCTAATACAAGGTCCTGAAGACGTTTCCCTACATTATCCTCTAGGAGTTTTATGGTACTGTCTCTTATGTTGACGTCTTTAATCCATTTTGAGTTAATTTTTCTGTAGGGTATGAGGTAGGGGTCCTCTTTCATTCTTATATCCAACTCTCGCAGCCCAATTTGTTGAAAAGACTGTTGTTATGTCCCAGTTCAGTGGCTTTGGGGGCCTTATCAAAGATCAGTCGACCATAGATCTGGGGGTTTATCTCCAAATTCTCAATCCAATTCCATTGATCAATATGTCTATCTTTGTGCCAGTACCATGCTGTTTTGACTACTGTGGCTTTATAATAAGCTTCAACGTCAGGGAGTGTAAGACCTCCCGCTTTGTTTTTCTTTTTTGGAATGTTTTTAGCAATTTGAGGCCTCTTCCCCTTCGAGATAAGTTTGTTAACTAGCTTTTCCAAGTCTGCAAAGTAGGTTGTTGGAATTTTGATAGGAAATGCATTGAATCTGTAGATGAGATTGGGTAGAATTGACGTCTCAATGACATTTAGCTTCCCTATCCATGAACAAGGAATATTTTTCCATCTTTTTAGGTCCCTTTCTATATCTTTTAGTAAAGTTATGTAGTTTTCTATGTATAGGTCTTTTACATCTTTGGTTAAGTTTATTCCTAGGTACTTGATTTTTTTACTTGCTATTGAAAATGGTATCTTTTTCTTGAGTATCTCTTCAGTTCGGTGCCTGGGGTGCAGAAGGTACTCCCCCCATGCTTGGCTGTGCGGATCTCACTGCCAGATCTGCAGCTGCTTTGGGGTTTTTAAACTAATCCCTCTTCAAATGCCGATCCCCGGTTTCTCTTGACCGCAGCATGGCTGCTGGCTCCTTAGCAGTCTCACTCACTGGTTTCTGAATGCAGACTCTCAGTTTCACCAAGTGCACAGTCCCTGTGGATTTAGCAGACCTTGTCCAGTCAGTGCAGCACTGGAAGTGGTATTCTGGAACACTTTCTGTCTTTTATCTAGTGTTTATCACGGAGACGTTTTTTGCTCTGACACTCCTAATCTGCCATCTCCCCCCGGTCTCCTCATTAGTTTTTTTTTTTTTTTTTTTTTTATTAAATTCAGTTTTATTGAAATACATTCACACACCATGCAATCATCCATGATATACAATCCACTGTCCACAGTATGATAACATAGTTATGCGTTCATCACCACAATCTATCTCTGAACATTTTCCTTACATCAGAAAGAACCAGAACAAGAATAAAAAGTAAAAGTGAAAAAAGAACACCCAAATCATCCCCCCATCCCACCCCATTTGTCCTTTAGTTTTTATCCCCATTTTTCTACTCATCCATACACTAGATAAAGGGGATGTGATCCACAAGGTCTTCACAATCACACTGTCACCCCTTGTAATCTACATTATTATATAATTGTCTTCAGGAGTCCAGACTGCTGGGTTGGAGTTTGGTAGTTTCAGGTATTTACTTCTAGCTATTCCAATACATTAAAGCCTAAGAGGTGTTATCTATATAGTGCATAAGAATGTCCACCAGAGTGACCTCTCGACTCCATTTGGAATCTCTCAGCCACTAAAACTATTTTGTCTCATTTTGCATCCCCCTTTTGGTCAAGAAGATTCTCTCAGTCCCATGATGCTGGGTCCACATTCATCCCCAGGAGTCATACTCTGCGTTGCCAGGGAGATTTACACCCCTGGGAGTCGGGTCCCACATAGGGGGGAGGGCAGCGAGTTCACCTGTCTAGATGGCTCAGTTAGAGAGAGAGAGGGCCACATCTGAGCAACAAAGAGGTACTCAGGGGGAGACTCTTAGGCACCATTACATACAACTTTAGACTCTCCTTTGTGGTAATGAGCTTCATAAGGGCAAGTCCCATGATCGAGGGCTCAGCACATCAAACCGCCAGTCCCAATGTTTGTGACAACATCAACACCAGTCCAGGTGAGGATGTCCAACACATCCGCACCTTCCCCCAGATCCTCGGGGCTGGGGAGGGGGAGGCTGTAAATATGTTTTTTATTATCTGCCCAAATTACTCTAGGATGTGTCACTATTTCACTCCAGCCTATACTAACCTACCGTATCTCACTTCCTATTCAAAGATCCATGCAATTGTGGTGTTTGAACAAATCGACTGTAGAGTTGTACCATTTAGAAAATTTAGATCCTGTACTAAATAGATATCTATTCCCTTGGTCTCATATGAAAGTTTAAGTTTTAAAACACAATCAGTTTCAACCTTTACCCTTTGGCCTGGCTTGCCCTGGTCTTAACCAGACCTGCTTCATTCATATCACTAATTGAAGTCTGGGCTCTTTTTCAGCTTTTTTTTTTTTTTTTTTTGACAGTGGCTGTATGCACTAATACTGACATTCATATCTGCCGAGCTCTAGCGCTGAGTTTCAGGTGTCTCAGAGATATGCATTGTTCCAGAGACCAATCAGGTTTTACGCTAGGGGATCAGTATCTCAAAGTTTAGAGATAGGCCTTACACTTCAGGGATAGAGTTAACTGCTGTAAGAGCTTACAATCTAGGGACTATTACAATTATTGTGTCCATGTTAGGCTGTGTTCTAAGATTCAATTCTGAGTTTACACATTGTAGTTAGTCCATATTGGTGAGGCATCATCCCTCTCACCATGTTTTCTCCAAAATTTTTACTCCTATATATATATTTTCCTACGATTTTATAGAGTTATATTCACATACCATACATTTATCCACAGTGTACAATCAGTTGTTCATGGTATCATCATAAAGTTGTACATTTATCACCACAATCAGCACTTGAACATACTGACTACTACAAGAAAAATTGTTTTGTTTTTTTTTTTTTTTTTTTTTTTTAGCAATAAGAAAAAATGATAAAAAGAAAAATAACATGTCATACAATACAATATACTACTAAGGACAACAAATAACACCACTACCAAGAATCCCATATTACTCCCCTATATCCCCCTCTCATATACATTTAGCATTGGCATATTGCCTTTGTTACATTTAATGGAGGTATATTACAATGTTACTGTTGACCATAGACTCCAGTTTGCTTTGATTATGTTTTTTCCTGACTACCATCCCTTTTCAAATTTCTACATGGTTGACATTCATTTGCTTTCCCACATGCAAAAACCTTTTTATATTTGTATATTTAGTAACAGTCATTGGCCACTCCAGTTTTTGCCACGTTATACAGTCCCAGTCTTTATCATCTATCTTTACCTCTGGTGTCATACATTCTCCTATCCCACCTCTTTCAGCTTTACTCACAGACATCTTTGTTCAGTGTACTTACAATACCGTGCTACCATCACACAGTATTATGCTATCTATTTCTGGATCTATGCAATCAATCCTAAGCATTCTGTAGTCCTTTAGCATCAAATGGCTGATCTCTGCCCTCTTTCTATCTCCTGGTCACCTGTGTTGTCAGCTTTTAACTCCCAAAGTTTGTTCATTAATGTCTGTTCATATTAGTGAGACCATACAGAATCTGTCCTTTTGTTTCTGGCTAACTTCACTCAACATAATGTCCTCAAGGTTCATCCACATTATTACATGATCCATGTCTTTGTTCTGTCTTACAGCTGCATAATATTCCATCATGTGTATATACCACAGTTTGTTTATCCACTCGTCCTTTGATGGACATTTGGGCTGTTTCCATCTCTTGGCAATTGTGAATAATGCTGCAATAAACATTGGTTTACAAATGTCTGTTTGTGTCTTAAGTTTCAGTTCCTCTGAGTATATACCCAGCAATGGAATAGCTGGGTCATATGGCAAATCTATATTTAGCTTCCTGAGGAACCTCCACACTGTCTTCCAGAGTGGTTGCACCATTCTACATTCCCACCAACAATGAATAAGTGTGCCTCTTTCTCCACATCCTCTCCAGCACTTGTCATTTTCTGTTTTTAGGATAATGGCCATTCTGGTAGGTGTGAGATGATATCTCATTGTGGTTTTGATTTGCATTTCCTTAATAGCCAGTGAAGTTGAGCATTTTTTCATATGCTTTTGAGCCATTTGTATTTCCTCTTCAGAAAAATGTCTGTTCATGTCTTTTGCCCATTTTTTAATTGGATTGTTTGTCTTTCTGTTATTGAGATGCAGGATTCCTTTATATATTTGGGATATTAAACCCTTATCTGATATGTGGTTTCCAAATATCATCTCCCATTGTGTAGGTTGCCTTTTGACTTTTCTGACAAAGTCCTTTGATGTACAAAAGTGTTTAATTTTGAGGAGATCCCATTTGTCTATTTGTTCTTTGGTTGCTCGTGCCTTGGGTGTGAGGTCTAAGAAACCACCTTCTTTCACAAGATCTTTAAGATATTGCCCTACATTTTCTTCTAAGAGTTTTATGGTCTTGGTGCTAATGTTTAGGTCTTTGATCCACTTTGAGTTAATTTTGGTATAAGGTGTGAGATGGACATTCTCTTTCATTCTTTTGGAAATGGATATCCAGTTCTCCAAACACCATTTATTGAACAGGCTGCTCTTTCCCAGTTGCTTCGGCTTCACTGCCTTATCAAAGATCAGTTGTCCATAGATGTGAGGGTCTACTTCTGAACACTCAATTCGATTCCATTGATCAGTATATCTGTCCTTATGCCAGTACCATGCTGTTTTGAGCACTGTAGCTTTGTAATATGCTTCAAAGTCAGGTAGTGTGAGACCTCCCACTTCATTCCTCTTTCTCAAGACATTTTTGGCTATTCGGGGCACTTTACCCTTCCAAATAAATTTAGTTTTTGGTTTTTCTATTTCTGTAAAGAAAGTTGTTGGGATTTGAATTGGTATTGCTTCAAATCTGTAAATCAGTTTAGGTAAAATTGCCATCTTAACTATATTTAGTCTTCCAATCCATGAACATGGTATGTTCTTCCATTTTTTCAGGTCTTGTTCAATTTCTTTTTGCAGTTTCTTATAGTTTTCTATGTAAAGGTCTTTTGTGTCCTTGGTTAAGTTTATTCCTAAATACTTGATTCTTTTGGTTGCTATTGTAAATGGGATTTTTTTCTTGATTTCCTCCTCTTGTTGCACATTACTTGTGTATAGGAACACTACAGATTTTTGCGTGTTGATCTTGTAGCCTGCTACTTTGCTGTATTCATTGACTAGTTCTAGTAGCTTTGCCGTAGATTTTTCTGGATTTCCTACATATAGAATCATGTCATCTGCAAATAGTGAAAGTTTTACTTCTTCCTCTCCAATTTGGATGCCTTTTATTTCTTTTTCTTGCCTAATTGCTCTAGCTAGAACTTCCAGCACAATGTTGAATAACAATGGTGATAGTGGGCATCCCTGTCTTGTTCCTGATCTTAGAGGGAAAGCTTTCAGTCTCTCCCCATTGAGTGTGATGTTAGCTGTGGGTTTTTCATATATTGCCTTTATCATATTGAAAAAGTTCCCTTCTATTCCTATCCTTTGAAGTGTTTTCATCAAGAAAGGATGTTGAGTTTTGTCAAATGCCTTTTCTGCATCAATCGAGATGATCATGTGGTTCTTCTGCTTTGATTTATTGATGTGGTGTATTACATTAATTGATTTTCTTGTGTTGAACCAGCCTTGCATACCTGGAATAAATCCCACCTGGTCGTGGTGTATAATTCTTTTAATGTGCTGCTGGATTCGATTTGCGAGTATTTTGTTGAGGATTTTTGCGGCTATATTCATTAAAGGAATTGGTCTATAATTTTCTTTTTTTGTAGTATCTTTCCCTGGCTTTGGTATTAGGGTGATGATGGCTTCATAGAAAGAGTTAGGTAGCTTTCCCTCTTCTTCATTTTTTTTGAAGAGATTGAGCAGGATTGGTACTAATTCATTCTTGAATGCTTGGTAATCTGGTCCTGGGCTTTTCCTTTTTGGGAGCTTTTTTATGACTGACTCAATCTCTTTACTTGTGATTGGTTTGTTGATGTCATCTATTTCTTCCTGAGTTAATGTTGGTTGTTTATGCTTTTCTAGGAAGTTGTCCATTTCATCTAAGTTGTCTAGTTTATTAGCATATAGTTGCTCATAGTATCTTCTCATTATCTCCTTAATTTCTGCAGGGTCGCTAGTTATATTTCCTTTCCCATTTCTGATTGCATTTATTTGCATCTGCTCTCTCTTTTTTTTTGTTAGCCTAGCCAGTGGTCCATCGATTTTATTGATTTTCTCAAAGAACCAACTTCTGGTTTTGTTGATTCTCTCTATTGTTTTCCTGTTCTCAATTGCATTTATTTCTGCTCTAATCTTTGTTATTTCTTCCCTTCTGCTTACTTTGGGGTTAGTTTGCTGTTCTTTCTCTAATTCCTCCAGGTGAGCAGTTAACTCTTCAATTTTTGCTCTCTCTTCTATTTTAATATAGGCATTTAGGGCAATAAATTTCCCTCTCATCAGCGCCTTTGGTGCATCCCATAAGTTTTGATAAGTTGTGTTTTCATTGTCATTTGCCTCGAGGTATTTACTAATTTCTCTTGTAATTTCTTCCTTTACCCACTGGTTTTCTAAGAGGGTGTTATTTAGCCTCCATATGTTTGTGAATTTTATGACCTTCTGCCTTTTATTTATTTCCAAGTTCATTCCATTGTGGTCTGAGAAAGTGTTTTGTATAATATCAATATTTTTAAATTTGTTGAGACTTGCTTTGTGACCCAACATGTGGTCTATCCTAGAGAATGTTCCATGAGCACTTGAGAAAAAAGTGTATCCTGCTGTTGTTGGATGTAGTGTTCTATAAATGTCTGTCAAGTCTAGTTCATTTATCATGCAATTCAACATCTCTGTTTCTTTAGTGATCCTCTGTCTAGATGTTCTATCCATTGATGAGAGTGGTGTATTGAAGTCTCCAACTATTATTGTAGAGGTATCTATTTCTCCTTTCAGTGATTGTAGTGTTTGCCTCATGAATTTTGGGGCATTCTGGTTTGGTGCATAAATATTTATGACTGTTATGTTTTCTTGATGAATTGACCCTTTTATTAATATATAGTGTCCTTCTTTGTCTCTTTTAATTGTTTCACTTTTGAAGTCTAACTTGTCTGATATTAATATAGCTACTCCCGCTTTTTTCTGGTTGTTGTTTGCATGAAATATCTTTTTCCAACCTTTCACTTTCAGTCTATGTTTGTCCTTGTGTCTAAAGTGAGTTTCTTGTAGACAGCATATAGATGGGTCCTGTTTTTTTTTTTTTTTTTTTTTTTTTTTTTTTTTTTTTTTTAAATCATCATTTTATTGAGATATATTCACATACCACGCAGTCATACAAAACAAATTGTACTTTCGATTGTTTACAGTACCATTACATAGTTGTACATTCATCACCTAAATCAATCCCTGACACCTTCATTAGCACACACACAAAAATAACAAGAATAATAATTAGAGTGAAAAAGAGCAATTGAAGTAAAAAAGAACACTGGGTACCTTTGTCTGTCTGTTTCCCTCCCCTACTTTTCTACACATCCATCCATAAACTAGACAAAGTGGTGTTTGGTCCTTATGGCTTTCCCAATCCCATTGTCACCCCTCATAAGCTACATTTTTATACAACTGTCTTCGAGATTCATGGGTTCTGGGTTGTAGTTTGATAGTTTCAGGTATCCACCACCAGCTACCCCAATTCTTTAGAACCTAAAAAGGGTTGTCTAAAGTGTGCATAAGAGTGCCCACCAGAGTGACCTCTCGGCTCCTTTTGGAATCTCTCTGCCACTGAAGCTTATTTCATTTCCTTTCACATCCCCCTTTTGGTCAAGAAGATGTTCTCCGTCCCACGGTGCCAGGTCTACATTCCTCCCTGGGAGTCATATTCCACGTTGCCAGGGAGATTCACTTCCCTGGGTGTCTGATCCCACGTAGGGGGGAGGGTAGTGATTTCACCTTTCAAGTTGGCTTAGCCAGAGAGAGAGGGCCACATCTGAGCAACAAAGAGGCATTCAGGAGGAGACTCTTAGGCACAAATACAGGGAGGCCTAGCCTCTCCTTTGCAGCAACCGTCTTCCCAAGGGTAAAACTCATGGTAGAGGGCTCAACCCATCAAACCACCAGTCCCCCATGTCTGTGGTCATGCCAGCAACCATGGAGGTGGGGTAGGCGAATACCCCTGCATTCTCCACAGGCTCCTCAAGGGGGCACTACATCTTTTTTTTTTTTTTTTTTTTTAACTTTCCCTTCTTTTTTCAAATCACCTGTATGAAAAAAAAAGTTAAAAAGAAAACAAACATACAATAAAAGAGCATTTCAAAGAGACCATAGCAAGGGAGTAAGAAAAAGACAACTAACCTAAGATAACTGCTTAACTTCCAACATGTTCCTACTTTACTCCAAGAAAGTTACATAATATAGCAACATTTCAGTGAACTTGTTTCTACTACAACCATCAGAAATTAACAGACCATAGTCATTTCTGGGCATCCCCAGAACGTTAAATAGCTTATCTGTTCTTCCTGGATTATTGTTCCCCCTTCCTTAATTGCTCTCTACTGCTAGTTCCCCTACATTCTACATTATAAACCATTTGTTTTACATTTTTCAAAGATCACATTAGTGGTAGCATATAATATTTCTCTTTTTGTGCCTGGCTTATTTCGCTCAGCATTATGTCTTCAAGGTTCATCCATGTTGTCATATGTTTCACCAGATCGTTCCTTCTTACTGCCGCGTAGTATTCCATCGTGTGTATATACCACATTTTATTTATCCACTCATCTGTTGAAGGACATTTGGGTTGTTTCCATCTCTTGGCAATTGTGAATAATGCTGCTATGAACATTGGCGTGCAGATATCTGTTCGTGTCACTGCTTTCCGATCTTCCGGGTATATACCGAGGAGTGCAATCGCTGGATCGAATGGTAGCTCTATATCTAGTTTTCTAAGGAACTGCCAGACTGACTTCCAGAGTGGCTGAACCATTATACAGTCCCACCAACAATGAGTAAGAGTTCCAATTTCTCCACATCCCCTCCAGCATTTGTAGTTTCCTGTTTGTTTAATGGCAGCCATTCTAACCGGTGTTAGATGGTATCTCATTGTGGTCTTAATTTGCATCTCTCTAATAGCTAGTGAAGCTGAACATTTTTTCATGTGTTTCTTGGTCATTTGTATTTCCTCTTCAGAGAACTGTCTTTTCATATCTTTTGCCCATTTTATAATTGGGCTGTCTGTACTATTGTCATTGAGTTGTAGGATTTCTTTGTATATGCAAGATATCAGTCTTTTGTCAGATACATGGTTTCCAAAAATTTTTTCCCATTGAGTTGGCTGCCTCTTTACCTTTTTGAGAAATTCCTTTGAGGTGCAGAAACTTCTAAGCTTGAGGAGTTCCCATTTATCTATTTTCTCTTTTGTTGCTTGTGCTTTGGGTGTAAAGTCTAGGAAGTGGCCTCCTAATACAAGGTCTTGAAGATGTTTTCCTACATTATCTTCTAGGAGTTTTATGGTACTTTCTTTTATATTGAGATCTTTGGTCCATTTTGAGTTAATTTTTGTGTAGGGGGTGAGGTAGGGGTCCTCTTTCATTCTTTTGGATATGGATATCCAACTCTCCCAGCCCCATTTGTTGAAAAGACCATTATGGCTCAGTTCGGTGACTTTGGGGGCCTTATCAAAGATCAGTCGGCCATAGATCTGAGGGTCTATCTCTGAATTCTCAATTCGATTCCATTGATCTATATGTCTATCTTTGTGCCAGTACCATGCTGTTTTGGCAACTGTGGCTTTATAATAAGCTTCAAAGTCAGGGAGTGTAAGTCCTCCCACTTCGTTTTTCTTTTTTAGAGTGTCTTTAGCAATTCGAGGCATCTTCCCTTTCCAAATAAATTTGATAACTAGCTTTTCCAAGTCTGCAAAGTAGGTTGTTGGAATTTTGATTGGGATTGCATTGAATCTGTAGATGAGTTTGGGTAGAATTGACATCTTAATGACATTTAGCCTTCCTATCCATGAACATGGAATATTTTTCCATCTTTTAAGGTCCCCTTCTATTTCTTTTAGTAGAGTTATGTAGTTTTCTTTGTATAGGTCTTTTACATCTTTGGTTAAGTTGATTCCTAGGTACTTGATTTTTTTAGTTGCTATTGAAAATGGTATCTTTTTCTTGAGTGTCTCTTCAGTTTGTTCATTTCTAGCATATAGAAACATTACTGACTTATGTGCATTAATCTTGTATCCCGCTACTTTGCTAAATTTGTTTATTAGCTCTAGTAGGTGTATCGTTGATTTCTCAGGGTTTTCTAGATATAAGATCATATCATCTGCAAACAATGACAGTTTTACTTCTTCTTTTCCAATTTGGATGCCTTTTATTTCTTTGTCTTGCCGGATTGCCCTGGCTAGCACTTCCAGCACAATGTTGAATAACAGTGGTGACAGCGGGCATCCTTGTCTTGTTCCTGATCTTAGAGGGAAGGCTTTCAGTCTCTCACCATTGAGTACTATGCTGGCTGTGGGTTTTTCATATATGCTCTTTATCATGTTGAGGAAGTTTCCTTCAATTCCTACCTTTTGAAGTGTTTTTATCAAAAAGGGATGTTGGATTTTGTCAAATGCTTTTTCAGCATCTATTGAGATGATCAATTGATTCTTCCCTTTCGAGTTTTTAATGTGTTGTAATACATTGATTGTTTTTCTGATGTTGAACCATCCTTGCATGCCTGGAATGAACCCCACTTGGTCATGGTGTATGATTTTTTAATGTGTCTTTGGATTCGATTTGCAAGTATTTTGTTGAGGATTTTTGCATCTATATTCATTAGGGAGATTGGCCGGTAGTTTTCCTTTTTTGTAGCATCTTTGCCTGGTTTTGGTATTAGATTGATGTTAGCTTCATAAAATGAGTTAGGTAGTGTTCCATTTTTTTCAATGTTTTGAAAGAGTTTGAGTAAGATTGGTGTCAGTTCTTTCTGGAAAGTTTGGTAGAATTCCCCTGTGAAGCCATCTGGCCCTGGGCATTTATTTGTGGGAAGATTTTTGATGACTGATTGGATCTCTTTGCTTGTGATGGGTTGGTTGAGGTCTTCTATTTCTTCTCTGGTCAGTCTAGGTTGTTCATATGTTTCCAGGAAATTGTCCATTTCTTCTACATTATCCAGTTTGTTGCCATACAGTTGTTCATAATATCCTCTTATAATTTTTTTAATTTCTTCAGGATCTGCAGTTATGTCACCTTTTTCATTCATTATTTTGTTTATATGGGTCTTCTCTCTTTTTGATTTTGTCAGTCTAGCTAGGGGCTTGTCAATCTTGTTGATCTTCTCAAAGAACCAACTTTTGGTGATATTTATCCTTTCTATTGTTTTTTTGTTCTCTATGTCATTTATTTCTGCTTTAATCCTTGTTATTTCTTTTCTTCTACTTGGTTTAGGATTGGTTTGCTGTTCATTTTCTAGCTTCTTCAGTTGATCCATTAGTTCTTTGATTTTGGCTCTTTCTTCCTTTTTAATATATGCGTTTAGTGCTATAAATTTCCCCCTTAGCACTGCTTTTGCTGCATCCCATAGGTTTTGGTATGTTGTGTTCTCATTTTCATTCGTCTCTATATATTTAGCAATTTCTCTTGCTATTTCTTCTTTAACCCACTGATTGTTTAGGAGTGTGTTGTTTAACCTCCAGGTATTTGTGAATTTTCTAAGTCTCTGATGGTTATTGACTTCTAATTGTATTCCATTGTGGTCAGAGAATGTGCTTTGAATGATTTCAATCTTTTTAAATTTATTGAGGCTTGTTTTATGTCCCAGCATATGATCTATTCTGGAGAAAGTTCCGTGAGCACTAGAAAAGTATGTGTATCCTGGTGATTTGGGATGTAATGTCCTGTAGATGTCTGTTAAATCTAATTCATTTATCAGATTGTTTAGGTTTTCAATTTCCTTATTGGTCTTCTGTCTGGTTGATCTATCTATAGGAGAGAGTGATGTGTTGAAGTCTCCCACAATTATTGTGGAAACATCAATTGCTTCCTTTAGTTTTGCCAATGTTTCTCTCATGTATTTTGTGGCACCTTGATTGGGTGCATAGACATTTACGATTGTTATTTCTTCTTGCTGAATTGCCCCTTTTATTAGTATGTAGTGGCCTTCTTTGTCTCTCACAACATCCCTGCATTTGAAGTCTATTTTATCTGAGATTAATATTGCTACACCTGCTTTCTTTTGGCTGTAGCTTGCATGAAATATTTTTTTCCATCCTTTCACTTTCAATTTCTTTGTGTCCCTGTGTCTAAGATGAGTCTCTTGTATGCAACATATTGATGGTTCATTTTTTTTGATCCATTCTGCGAATCTATATCTTTTAATTGGGGAGTTTAATCCATTTACATTCAACGTTAAAACCGTGAAGGCATTTCTTGAATCGGCCATCTTATCCTTTGGATTATGTTTGCCATATTTTTCCCTCTCTCTATTAATATCCTTTATTGTACCCATACCGAATCTCTTTAGTACTGAACCTTTCTCCAAGTCTCTCTGTCCTGTCTTTGTTTCTCTGTCTGTAGGGCTCCCTTTAGTATCTCCAGTAGGGCAGGTCTCTTGTTAGCAAATTCTCTCAGCATTTCTTTGTCTGTGAAAAATTTAAGCTCTCCCTCAAATTTGAAGGAGAGCTTTGCTGGATAAAGTATTCTTGGCTGGAAATTCCTCTCTCTCAGAATTTTAAATATATCGTGCCATTGCCTTCTCGCCTCCATGGTGGCTGCTGAGTAGTCACTACTTAGTCTTATGCTGTTTCCTTTGTATGTGGTGAATTGCTTTTCTCTTGCTGCTTTCAGAACTTGCTCCTTCTCTTCTATGTTTGACAGTGTGATCAGTATATGTCTCAGAGTGGGTTTTTTTGGATTTATTCTATTTGGAGTTCGCTGAGCATTTATGATTTGTGTATTTATGTTGTTTAGAAGATTTGGGAAGTTTTCCCCAACAATTTCTTTGAATACTCTTCCTAGACCTTTACCCTTTTCTTCCCCTTCTGGGACACCAATGAGTCTTATATTCGGACGCTTCATATTATCTATCATATCCCTGAGGTCCATTTCGAGTTTTTCAATTTTTTTCCCCATTCTTTCTTTTATGCTTTCATTTTCCATTCTGTCATCTTCCAGGTCACTGATTCGTTGTTCAACTTCCTCTAGTCTTGTACTATGAGTGTCCAGAATCTTTTTAATTTGGTCAACAGTTTCTTTAATTTCCATAAGATCATCCATTTTTTTATTTAGTCTTGCAATGTCTTCTTTATGCTCTTCTAGAGTCTTCTTGATTTCCTTCATATCCCGTACTAGGGTCTCATTGTTCATCTTTAGTTCTTTGAGTAGCTGCTCTAGGTGTGTCTCTTCTGGTCTTTTGATTTGGGTGCTTGGGCTTGGGTTATCCATATCGTCTGGTTTTTTCATATGCTTTATAATTTTCTGTTGTTTTTGGCCTCGTGGCATTTGCTGTCCTTGATAGGGTTCTTTTAGGGTTTGTAGACCAGTTGAAGTCCTTATCTCTAATTTATCAGATCTACAGCTTCGTGGAGTACACTTTCTCTAACTAACCAGCAGGTGGCGTCCACGAGCCACCTGTTCTCCACAAGCCAGATCTCCCCTGCTTAGCCTTTTTGGTGAGTGGGGGAGTGAGTCTTGTGGGGCCCAATTGGTGTCCCAAGCTTGCGTGTGTAGTTGGTGTTGCCTGCCCTGTATGTGGGGCGTGTTTCTGGGCAGTCGGGGAGGGGGGGGTGGCCCTAACAATCAAATCTCCCTGATGATCCTAGAGTTTTAAAGCTACTGCAATAGTCTAATCCTTCAGTTCAGTCCTGCCACAGTTTGTCTCTGCCACTGACCCACAAGTCTTTGGTATTGGCGTATGGCTCCTGAGACTTGCAAGTGGGCCCCTCTTCCAGGCTGTGCACCCCGGGTCCTCTGTTGAGGGATGACTGTGCTATGTCACAGGTGAGTGCCGTCCCCCCAGGGCAGTTCTGGGCTGCTGGGCTGTGTTGGGAGGCTCCCAGTCTGCTCAAATGATGGCTGAATGGGGCTCTGTTAATTCACACTGCTCCCCCTTCCCAGCTCTGGGACATTCAGCTGAGGTTGCAGGGAAGGCTAATGTCCACGCCCAGTTTTGTGGTGTGTGCCTGTTATTTGAAGCACTTCCGTCACACTGGGTTGTCTGGGGCAGCTCTGGGCTATGGGGCTGGCGATGGGCAGGAGTGTTTCCTGTCCACCAGGATGGTGGCTGTGAGCGGACACCCCCCTTTTCTTGGGAAGTTGTGTTGTTTAGTGAATTTTCTCAGCCACTGGATTATTGCCTTTTGTCTCAGAGCTCTCTTATTTCTGGTCTTGACTTGACGTGCCCAAATTTCAATTCTTTGAAGCTTTCTGTATTGAGCTTCTTAGAGTAATTGTTTTAGAAAAAGCAAAAAGGATTTAAAAAAAAAAAAAAAAAAAACGGCCCTCCTCAGAGATCTAATGGGTTATTGAAATGCTAATAGACAAAGCAACCAGGGCCATTAAGGAAAGGTGCCCTGGGCAGAGAGATCAGCCTTGCTTCGGGATTTGCATATGCGCCTCAAGGCCTGATCTCCGCCCTTCCCCTTTCTGTGTTCACCAGAACTCCAAAAATCCTCTGCTTTTACTTTGGAGCTTCTCGTGTTGTTTTCCTTCTATGCCCGTCTCCTCTCTGCTGGGCTGGCTGCTCTCAGAGTCTCTGGTGTCTGGCCTCAGTCTATCTATGGTTGGAGTTTGAATCAGTAGAATGAGTTTCCGATGAGAGCAGCCACTGCAATTCTCCCTTCTCCTTCCTGGAGCTGACAGCCCCTCCTCCCCCGGGACTGAGCCTGGCAGGGAGGGGCGCGGGTCCCCTGGCCGCAAAAACTTACAGATTTCGGTGATCTCAGCAGTTCCACGTTTTCATGAGTGTTGTATGAAGTATGCCCAAAGACAGATTGCTCTGTGGTGTCCAGTCCACGCAGTTCCTGGCTTTTTACCTACTTTCCTGGAGGAGTAACTAAAACATACAGCTCACCAGTCTGCCATCTTGCCCCGCCTCTGAGTCTGTTTTCTTAATCTTACAGTGGGTTAGTTAAGCATGTATCACAGGGTTATTTGGGAGGGTTAAGTAAGGTATCAATTGGGAAAACACTTAAAATTGTATTTGTTCTTCATTCTCCCCCTTTTTTATGGGATGTTGTGGGGTGGCTGGTGGGCCTGGGTACGCCAAGGAAGACTTCCTAGAGGAAGTCGGGTCCTGTTTTTTAATCCATTCTGCCAGTCTGTGTCTTTTTATTGGGGAGTTTAATCCATTTACATTTAGTGTTATTACTGTAAGGGCAGTACTTTCTACTACCGTTTTGTTTTTTGGAATTTATATGTCATATCTTATTTTTTCCTCTCCTTTTACCATTCCTGATAATCTTCATTTCTGTACTCTTCTCCAACTCTCTCTCTCCTGTCTTTTCCTATCAGCCTGTACACTCCCTTTAGTATTTCTTGTAGTGCCGGTCTCTTATTCACAAACTCTCTCAGTGTCTGTTTGTCTGAAAATGTTTTAATCTCTCCCTCATTTTTGAAGGAAAGTTTTGCTGGATATAGAATTCTTGGTTGGCAGTTTTTCTCTTTCAGTATCTTAAATATATCATGCCACTGTCTTCTTGCCTCCATGGTTTCTGCAGAGAAGTCTGTACATGGTCTTATTGACCTTCCCTTGTATGTGATGGATTGCTTTTCTCTTGCTGCTTTCAGAATCCTCTCTTTGTCTTTGACATTGGACAATCTGACCAGTAAGTGTCTTGGAGTAGGTCTATTGGGATCTATTCTATTTGGGGTACGTTGTACTTCTTGAATCTCTAATTTTCTGTCTTTTATAAGAGTCGGGAAATTTTCAGTGAATATGTCTTCTATTACTCTTTCTGCCCCTTTTCCCCTCTCTTCTCCTTCTGGGATACCCATAACACGTATATTTGTGCGTTTCATGTTGTCACTCAGCTCCCTAAGACCCTGCTCTTATTTTTCCATTTTTTTTCACCATCTGTTCTTTTGTGTGTATGAATTCGAATGACCTGTCTTCCAGTTCACTGATCCTTTCTTCTGCCTGTTCAAATCTACTGTTGTGTCCCTCCATTGTGTTTTTCATCTCCTTCATTGTGGCCTTCATTCCCATGAGTTCTGCCATTTGTTTTTTTAAGTTTATGAATTCTTCTTTATGGTCAGCCAGTGTCTTCTTTATATCCTTCAGCTCTTTTGCTATATCTTCCTTCATTTCATCAAATTTATTTAGCATTAGTTGCCTCCACTCCTGTGTCTCAGCTGAGCTATTAGTTTGTTCCTTTGGCTGGTCCATGTTTTCATGTTTCCTGGTATGGCTTGTTATCTTAAGTTGTCTAGGCATCTGATTTTCTTGATTAGTTTATTTTGGAGCTTGTTTTCTGTCTTTTACCTAGTGGTTTTCTTGTTGGTTGGCTTTGTTCTCTGGCCTCTGTTATTCAGTTCAACTTATTCTAGACCTCTAACTTAGGTTCTATTTAGTTGATCAGAATTTTTCCCCTCTTGTTTTTTCTGTTTCTTGCTCTGCCTCTATGTAACCTTTTTGTGAATGGGTCTCCTCAGATATGGTCGACCCTAGTCAGATTTTCCCAGTCTAGTGAGGCCCAGGTCTCATTGGGAGGGTATGGAGTTTTCCTGAGAATGAGACCCTCCTATGAGGCCTTTAGAATTGGTGCTTTTCCTCTCCTGTCCAGCAGGTGGCGCTGGCCAGCCCGCAGCTCCCCCACCAGTGTAAGGAGGTGTGGAGACTTTAGTTCTCCTGGTGACTCTGTTCCTGTCAGGGGCGTGTCTGACTGAAGTGTGAATCTGAATTCCAGCCCCTGGGGTCTGAATTCCCAGGAGGACTGCCAGTTGAGCTGGACCTCCCTCCACTCTCCCAATCCTCAGAACTCCAGTTGTCTCTCAGGGGCACTATTCCCTTCTCCTCTCTCCTCTTTGGGGCCTCTCCAGGTAGATTCCTTGGTCAGCCTGAGTTGCCAATTAAAGACGGGGGTGGAGACCTTCAGTAGTGAATATGGAATTCAAAGACACTGTGGGTACTCTGTCTCCCCCCCCAAGCCCATCCTAGTCCCTCAACCTGGGCTTTCCGATAGAAAATAACCACATATATTACTTATAGATTAAAAAAAAAAAAAAAAATTAGAAAAGAAATCAAGAAAAAGAAAAAAGGAAAAAAAAAAAAAAAAAGAGTCTCTTTTAAAAGTCTTTCCCCAGCCTGGAAGTTTTGTCAGTGTCAGAATAGAGCATTTAACGATATGCTTTGGGCTATTGTCTGGTAATTACTCTCCAACTGCTTCAGTTCCACCCCTGGTGCTTCAGTTCCACCCCTGCCGGGGGCTATTGAAATGCAAAAAGATAAGGGATCGGTGAGAAGCCAGAAGGGACAAAATGTAGGGGAAAAAAAAATGGCTTTTTTGGAGTCTGGGAATGGGTGCCCGCTTTTACGTGCCCCCACTTCTCGCAACCCAGCCCTTCTTTAGCGCCCCAGCTCCCAAAGTTAGTTATTTAATTTGTTAATTAATTCTGCAGTTGAGGCTGGGTTGAGCCTCCCTTCTTGCCCTCAGCAGATTGCTGTTTTTTGGTTTCTCCCCCCCCCCCCCCCCCCCCCCGTTTCAGGGAGCCGGCAACAAGACAGTCTGTGAGGTCTGGGTGGGGAGGGGCGCCAGACCCCTGGTCCGGGGAACTTACAATGTTCGCTGCGATCTCAGCTTTTCCTCCAATTCCAAACTTGTATCCAATGTGTGACTGGTTACTGGAGACCCCGAAAACACTGTTTCATGTAGTTCTTGGGTAATTGCCAGCTGCTCTAGGGGAGAGATGAAATTCTGCTCCTCACCACTCCGCCATCTTGCCCCGCCTCCCTCCTCATTAGTTTTTATAGCTGCATAGTGTTTCGTGCTGTGTTTTTATCATAATTTAATAAAACAGTATTCCTAAAATATGTTACTTTGAACAGATAAACAGATAAACTTTCACCCAAAATAATAATTAGTAGATAGCAATTCTGAATCAGAGGGTTCATGTATTTATGTATTAGTATAGATATTGCCAAACTGCACCATAGAGGTTATATGATTTGTCCTTGGATTAGCAATATACAAGAAGATCTATTTCCCTATAGCCTCTCCAACATTGTCTATTACAAATCTTTCTGATTTTTGCCAATCTGACAAATGCAAAATAGTCTCTCCATGTACTTTTTTTTAAAATTCAGTTTTATTGAAATATATTTACATACCATACAATCATCCATGGTATACAATCAACTGTTCACAGTATGATCATATAGATATGCATTCATCACCACAATCTATTTCTGAACATTTTCCTTACATGGGAAAGAATCAGAATAAGAATAAAAAATAAAAGTAAAAAAAGAACATCCAAACCATTCTCCATCCCCCCCATTTGTCATTTAGTTTTTGTTCCCACTTTTCTACCCATCCATCCATACACTAGACAAAGGGAGTGTGATCCAAAAGGCTTTCACAATCACACTGTCACCCCTTGTAATCTACATTATTATACAATCGTCTTCAGGAGTCCAGACTACTGGGTTGGAGTTTGGTAGTTTCAGGTATTCACTTCTAGCTATTCCAGTACATTAAAACCTAAGAGGTGTTATCTATATAGTGCATAAGAGCGTCCGCCAGAGTGACCTCTCGACTCCACTTGAAATCTCTCAGCCACTGAAAGTATTTCGTCTCATTTTGCATCCCCCTTTTGGTCAAGAAGATATTCTCAATCCCACAATGCCAGGTCCAGATTCATCCCTGGGAGTCATATTCTGCGTTGCCAGAGAGATTTACACCCCTGGGAGTTGGGTCCCACGTAGGGGGGAGGGCAGTGAGTTCACCTGCCGAGGTGGCTCAGTTGGAGGGAGAGGGCCACATCTGAGCAACAAAGAGGTACTCAGGGGGAGACTATTAGGCACAATTATATGCAAGTTTAGCCTCTCCTTTGCAGTAATGAGCCCCACAAGGGCAAGTCCCAAGATAGAGGGCTCTGCACATCAAACTGCTAGTCCCAGTGTTCTTGACAGCATCAACACCAGTCCAGGTGAGGAAGTCCAACACTTCTGTACCTTCCCCCAGCTCCTCGGGGCGGTGGGGGGGGGGGGGGGCTGTAAATATATTTTTTATTCTGTGCCCAAATTACTTTGGGATGTGTCACTATTTCACTCTAACCTATACCAACCCACCATATCTCATTTCTTATTCAAAGCTCCATGCAATCGTGGTGTTTGAACAAACTGACTGTAGAGTTACACTGTTTAGAAAATATAGATCCTACACCAAATAGACATCTCTTCCCTTGGTCTCACATGGAAGTTGAAGTTTTAAAACACATTCAGTTTCGACCTTTACCCTTTGGCCCAGTTTGCCCTAGTCTTAACCAGATCTGCTTCATTCCTATCACTAATTGAAGTCTGGGCTCTTTTTCAGCTTTTTTTTTTTTTTTGACAGTGGCTGTATGCACTAATACTGACATTCATATCTGCCGAAGTCTACCTCTGAGTTTTAGGTGTCTCAGAGATACGCACTGTTCCAGAGACCAATCAGGTCATACACTAAGAGATCAGCATCTCAGAGTTTAGAGATAGGCATTACAATTCAGGAATAGAGTTGACTGTTGTAAGAGCTTACAATATAGGGACCATTACAATAATCAAGTCCACGTTAGGCTGTGCTCTAAGATTCAATTCTGAGTTTTCCATGTACTTTTTTTAAAGTGTAATTTTACTGAGATATATTCACACTCCATACAATTCATCCAAGGTATGCAATCAGTGGTTCACAGTATCATCACATAGTTGTACATTCATCAACATGATCAATTTTAGAACATTTGCATTACTCCAGAAAAAGAAATAAAAAGGAGAAAGGCAACCCCAGACATCCCATACCCCTTATTGCCCTCCCCCACTTATTGACCTACTAGTATTGCACTCTACCCAATTTTAAGACTGAAAATAAAGGTAGGTTAACTAAGGCAGTGTAGTACTGTCAGAGATAGATAAGTAGATCAGTGGAACAGAATAAAACAACCAGAAGTAGATCCATACAAACATGGGCAACTGACTTTTTTTTTTTTGCTATATAGCTATACAATCATTATCAAAGATCAGGGCTGCTGGATTACAGCTCAATAATTTCTGGTTTTTCCTTCTAGCTATTCTATTACATGAGAAACTAAAAAGAAATATCTATATAATGAGTCATTAGTCATAATCATTTGTTAAATCCTAATTTCTAAGTTACACCTCCTCCCTTTATTTAATCCTTCTCTCAATCTTCAGGGATATCTGGGCTATGACCATTTTAACTTCTTTGTGCTGGAAAGGGGTGATGACCTTATGAGGTAGAGAAATGAAACTGGTAGATGTTCTTAGAGAGACTGGTACCTTTGGGTTTCGTGGCTTATCTGGCATAGGATCAATCTGGAGGCCTTAAGTTTCTGAAAAAATAAACTTACTGGGTGTGCCAGTTTGAATGTATTATGTCCTCCAAACACCATTATCTTTGATGTAATCTTGTGTAGGCAGATGTATCAGTTTTGATTAGGTTGTGATTCTTTGAGTGTTTCCATGGAGATGCGCCCCACTCAACTGTGGGTGATGACTCTAATTGGATAATTTCCATGGAGGTGTTACCCCACCCATTCAGGGTGGGTGTAAATTAAATCACTGGAGCCATATAAATGAGCTGACAAACAGAAGGAATTCAGTGCAGCTGAGAGTGACACTTTGAAGAGGAGCTACAGCCAAGAGGGACATTTTGAAGAACGCACTGGAACTGAGAGAGGAGCTTCAGCTTACAGAGACATTTTGGAGACTTTGAAAGCCGACTTTTGCTCCAGAGAAGCTAAGAGAGGACAAACGCCCCAAGAGCAACTGAGAGTGACATTTTTGAGGAACTGCAGCCTAGAGAGGAACTTCCTGGGAGAAAGCCATTTTGAAACCAGAACTCTGGAGCAGACGCCAGCCATGTGCCTTCCCAACTAACAGGTTTTCCAGATGCCATTGACCATCCTCCAGTGAAGGTACCCAATTGTTGATGCATTACCTTGGACACTTTATGGCCTTAAGACTGTAACTGTGTAACTAAATAAACCTCCTTTTATAAAAGCCAGTCCATCTCTGGTATTTTGTATTCTGGCAGCATTAGCAAACTAGAACACTAGGCAAAACATTTATAGAGTCTTAGATAGCACCCAGGGTATTCTTTAGGGTTTTCAGGAATACTGTTGGTTGGGGCTTAGCATACTGTGGCAATTTGCTGATGCTTGTGTAAGAGTAACCTCCAGAATGAACTTTCAACTCTATTTGAAATCTGTTAGCGAATGAAACTTTATTTTGCTCCGTTTCTTTTACCCCTCCCAGTCCAGAAGGCCCCCTAAATCCCAGGATGCCAGGTCCAGGCCCATCCCCAGGAGTCATGTCCCACATTGCTAGGGAGATCCACATCCCTGGGAGTCATGTCCCACATAGAGGGGAGGGCAGCAGGTCCACCTGCTGAGTTGGCTTAGAGAGAGAGGCCACATCTGAGGAACAAAGTAGGTTCTCTGATGGTAACACTTAGGCATAGTTATAAGTAGGCTTAGCTTCACCATTGCAGAGATATGTTTTGTAAGGGCAAGCCTCAAGATCGAGGGCTTGGCTGATTAAATTTGTAGCACCTGTTGCTCAAGAGAGCATCAGGAATTCTTCAGGTGGGGAAGTTTAATATTTCCACATGCTTTCCCAGGTTTTCAAGGGGACTTTGCAAATATTTTTTTATTTTCTGCCCCAAAATGCTCTGGAATGTACCAGGTTATTACATTAACCTGCACAGAGTAACAAGATCTCATTCCCTATTCTAGGTTCTATGTAATTAGGTTGTTTAAATAGACTGACCAGACAAGATAAATTAGATAGTGTGCTACAGAAAATTTAAATTTTGGACCAAATAAACATCTCTTCCTTTGGTCTCACACAGAAGTTGAAGTATACAAACAATATCATCCTTTACCCTGTATTCTGATGTACCTTAGTCCTAACCAGATCCACTTCATTCATATCTCTAATTGAAGTCTGATCTCTTTTTCAGCTTCTTTAACAGTTGCTGTATGGAGTAATGCTGACTTTCAGAGCTGCAAAACTCTAACTCCGAGACTCAGGTTTCACACAGATACCCAAAGTTCTCGGGAAGTACCAGGTTATACACAAAGAGCCCAACATCTCAGAATTTGGAGATAACAGTTAAAACTTGGGAATAAATGTGACTGCTGTAAGAGCTTACAAACTAAGAACCTTTACAATGAGCCTTATTGAACATTCTGTGTTTCTTAATCATCAATTGCCCAATCTCTGCCCACTTTCTATTCCCTGATAACCTATGGTCTCAAATTCAATTCTCAGAGTTTGCTCATTATAGTTAGTTTATATCAGTGAGACCATTCAATATTTGTCCTTTAATTTCTGGCTTATTTCACTCAGCATAATGTCCTCAAGTTTCATTCACCTAATTGCATGCTGTTTGGTTTGCTAAAGCCGCCAGCATGCAAAATACCAGAAATGGATTGGCTTTTATAAAGGGGATTTATCAGGTTATGAATTACAAGTCTAAGGCCATAAAAGTGTCCAAACTAAGGCATCAATAAGAGTATACTTTCACTGAGGAAAGGCCGATGGTGTCTGGAACACCCCTTTTAGCTGGGAAGGCACACGGATGGCATCTGCTGTTCCTTCAGCTTCTGATTCCAGTGGCTTTCTCTTTAAGTGTCTGTGGGTTCTCCCTTATCTTCTCCGGGGCAGACTCTGGGGTTCATCTCTTAGCTTAGCATCTCAATATGTCTGGTTTCAATGGCTGTCTCCAACATTTTCTCTCTAAGCTTCTCTCTGTTCTCTTAAGGACTCCAGTAAACTAATCAAGACCCACCTTGAAGGGCAGGGTCACACCTCCATGGAAATAATTTAATCAAAAGGTCTCACCCACAGTTGGGTGGGTCACATCTCCATGGAAACAACCTAATTGAAAGATCTCACCCACAATACATTTGCCCCCACATGATTGGATTAAAAGAACATGGCTTTTGTCAGGGTACATAATAGATTCAAACCAGCACAAATGACACACGATTTAATTCCTTCCTGCAACCACTCAATATCCCATTGTATGTAAATACCACAGTTTGCCCTTCTATTCATCAGTTGATAGACACTTAGGACACCTCAATCCATTGCAAATTGTGACTCATGCCACCATAAACACCAGTGTGCAAATGTCTATTCATGTCCCACTTTCAGTTCTTCCAAGTTTATACCTAATAACGGGGTTGCAGAATCATATGGCAACCCCATACTTAGCCTCCTGTGGACCCCCGCACTGCCCTCCAGAGGGGCTGCACCATTCTATTTCCCTACAGTTAATCTTCTCCAGCACTTGTATCTTTCTGTTTATTTTTTGAACAGTTTTATTCACATACCATACAATCCTCCTGGTATAATCACATAGTTTTGCATTCACCACCACAATCTAAATGAGAACATTTCCATTTCTTCCATACAAAAAGAAGAGAAAACAAAGAGAGAGAGAAACAACAATAGCAAGAATCCCATACCCATCCCTTAAATCCCCCTCTTACTGACATTTAGCTTTCGTATATTGCATTTGCCTCAATTAATGAAAGATCACTACAATGTTACTCTTAACCACAGACCCTAGTTTATATTTAATTGTATTATTTCCAAATACCATCTCATTTTTAATATCTTGCAATGGTGACATTCATTTGTCCTCCCTCATGTAAAAACTTTATTTTTTTACATTTAATCACCGTCATTGTTCACCATAGGTTTCGCTAAGTTATACATTACCAGTTTTTATCCCTTATCTTTCCTTCTGGTGTCATACATGTCCCTAGCCTTCCTCTTTCAACCATACTTTCACTTAGCTTTGTTCATTATACTTACAATATTGTGCTACCATCAGATAGTATTTCTGGATCTTTACAATCAATCCTCTTGAACATTCTGTACTCCTTTGGCATCAAATGCCCAGTCTCTACCCTCTTTCTATCTCCTGATAACCTGTGTTCTCAACATGAACTCTCAGAGTTTGTTCATTATAGTTAGTTCATATTAGTGAGACCATATAGTATTTGTCCTTTTGTCTCTGGCTTATTTCTCTCAACATAATGTCCTCAAAGTTCATCCACGTTGTTGCGTGCGTCATGAATATATTCTTAGAACTGCATAATATTTCATCGTATGTATATACCACAGTTTGTTTAGCCACTCATCCATTGATGGACATTTGGACTGTTTCAGTCTCTTGGCAATTGTGAATGCTACTATAAACGTCAGTGTGCAAATGTCCGTTTGTGTCCCTGCTTTCAGTTCTTCCAACTAGATACCTAGTAATGGGATTGCTGGATCATATGGTAATTCTATAGTTAGCTTCCTGAGGATCCACCAAACTGCCTTCTAGAGTGGCTGCACCATTCTACATTCCCACCAACAGTGAATAAGTGTGCCTCTTTCTCCACATCCTCTCCAGCACTTGTCATTTTCTGTTTTTCGTATAATGGCCATTCTGGTAGGTGTGAGATGATATCTCATTGTGGTTTTGATTTGCATTTCCCTAATACCCAGTGAAGTCAAGCATCTTTTCATATGTTTTTGAGCCGTTTGTGTTTCCTCTACAGAAATGTGTCTGTCCATGTCTTTTGCCCATTTTTTAATTGGATTGTTTGTCGTTCTGTTGTTGAGTTGTAGGATTGCTTTATATATTCGGGATGTTAAACCGTTATCTGATATGTGGTTTCCAAATATTGTCTCCCATTGTGTAGGCTGCCTTTTTACCTTTCTGACAAAGTCCTTTGGGATGTACAAAAGTGTTTAATTTTGAGGAGATCCCATTTGTCTATTTGTTTTTTGGTTGCTCGTGCTTTGGGTGTGAGGTCTAGGAAATAACCTCCTATCACAAGATCTTTAAGAAATTGCCCTACATTTTCTCCTAAGAGTCTTATGGTCTTGGCTAATGTTTAAGTCTTTGATCCACTTCAAGTTAATTTTTGTATAAGGTGTGAGATAGGGGTCCTCTTTCATTCTTTTGGATGTGGAAATCCAGTTCTCCAGGCACCATTTTTTGGAGACTGCTCTGTCCCAGTTGAGTTGACTTGACCACCTTATCAAAAATTGATTGTCTGTAGATGAAAGGGTCTACTTCTGAACACTCAACTCAATTCCTCTGGTCAGTACATCTATCTTTATACCAGTATCATGGTGTTTTGACCACTGTAGCTTTGCAATATTCTTTAAAATCAGGTAGTGTGAGACCTCCCATTTCATTTTTCTTTCTCAAGGTATTTGTAGCTATTTGGGCACCCTACCCTTCCAAATAAATTTGGTTATTGGTTTTTCTATTTCTGCAAAGTAAGTTTTTGGGATTTTAATTGGTTTTGCACTGAATCTGTGAAAAATTGGGGTAGAATTGACATCTTAACTATGTTTAGTTTTCCAATTCATGAACACAGTATGTCCTTCTTTTTATTTAGATCTTGGATTTCTTTTAGCAATGTTTTGTAATCTTTCATGTCCTTCATTGGATTTATTCCTAAATATTGGATTCTTTTGGTTGCTATTGTAAATGGAATTTTTTTCTTGATTTCCTCCTTACATTGCTCCTTACTAGTGTATAGAAACACTACTGATTTCTGCATATATCCCACCACTTTGCCATACTCATTTATTAGCTGTAGTAGCTTTGCTGTAGATTTTTTGGGATTTTCTACACATAGAATGTTGTCATCTGCAATTAGTGGATGTTTTACATCTTCCTTTCCAATTTGGATGCCTTTTATTTGTTTTTCTTGCCTAATTGCTGTAGCTAGAACTTTCTGCACAATATCGATTAACAATGGTGACAGTGGGCATGTTTGTTTTGTTCCTGAGCTTAGAAGAAAAGCTTTCCATCTTTCCCTATTGGGTTTGATGTTAGCTGTGGGTTTTTCATATATTCCCTTTGTCATGTTGAGGAATTTCCTTCTATTCGTAACCTTTGAAGTGTTTTCATCAAAAAAGAATGCTAAAACTGAATTTAAAAAGAAAAAAAAGAATGCTGAATTTAGTCAAATGCCTTTTCTTCACCAATTGAGATGATCATGTGGGTTTTCCCCTTTGATTTATTGATGTGGTGAATTACATTGATTGATTTTCTTTTGTTGAACCACCCTTGCACACCTGTGATAAAACCCACTTGATCATGGTGTATAATTCTTTCAGTGTGCTGCTGGATTCAATTTTCAAGTATTTTGTGTAGGATTTTTGCATGTATATTCATTAAAGAGATTGGTCTGTAATTTTCTTTTCTTGTACTATTTTTGTCTGGTTTTGGTATTAGGGTGATGTTGGCTTCATAGAATGAGTTAGGTAACTTTCCTTCCTCTTCAATTTTTTTGAAGAGTTTGAGCAGGATTGGTACTAATTCTTTCTTGAATGCTTGGTAGAATTCACATGTGAAGCCATCTGGTCGTGGACTTTCATTTTTGGGAAGTTTTTAATGACTAATCAGTCTCTTTAATTGTGATTGGTTTGTTGAGGTTTTCTATTTCTCCTCAAGTCAATGTTGGTTGTTCATGTTTTTCTATGAAGTTGTTCATTCCATCTAAGTTGTCTAGTTTTTTAGAATACAGTGCTCATATCTCCATGTACTTTTGATTTGCATTTATAATGTGTAACATTGAGCATATTTTTACATCTAAGAATTTGTGTTTTCTTTTTGTGAATTGTACATTCATATCACTTGCCCATTTTTTCTACTGGAGTTATGATATTTTCATATTTCATATTAGGGTGTTTAGCCCTTTTCCTGTATTGTGAATAGAAATTACTTTTTCCCAATTTGTCATTTGTCTTTGCTTATGTGTGTGTGTATCTATGGTTCTGTGTATCTGTGTTTTTCAAAGGTCCTTTCCTTTATGGCTTTTGGATTTTGAATAAGAAAGACCTTTCTCACTATGAAATTATAAAATAATTGTCCCATGTTTTCTTCCAATATTTTAATGGCATCATTTTTACCTGCAATCATTTTTTTTCATTTTGAATTTATCCTCATGTATGGTTAGTGATGTAAGAGTCAGTGTTATTATTTTCCAGATGTCTTCCAATTATATCCCAACATCATATTCCCCACTGATTTACAATGCCACTTTGATTATATACCATACTTGAATGAATATTTGTATTTGTTTCTGGACCATCCGTCCTGTTCCAAAGGTCTGATTATTCAAATGTCAGAACCATACTGTTTTTAATTTTGAGATCTTATATGTATTTATATCTGATGGATCTAGTCTCTCCTCATTGCTCTTTTTTCCCAGAATTTTTCTCAATGTTCTTGTTTGTTTATTTTTCTATATGTGCTTTAGAATTCCCTTTTGTCTAATCTAGTATTTCCTATTTTTATTGTATCAAATTTATAACTAATTTTATTGAGAATTTACATCTTTTTTATGTTCAATACTGTTATCCAAGAACTCTGAATGCCTTTCCGTTTGTTCAAGTCTTATTTTGCAACCTTTAGAAGTGTTTTAAACTTTTCTTATTATGAGTTTTGTACATTTCTTGTTCAATTCATTCCTAGATATTTTTAATCATATTTTTATTGTAGAATAAAACCTATACACATAGAAGTGATAACATTCCAAATGCAATTTAACAAGTAGTTAGAGAGCAAATTTCAAAGAATGTTACAGGTTACAGTTCCACAGTCTCAGTTATTTCCCTATTGTGAAATATAACATATATTTAAAAAGGGTAATATCTTTCAAAGTATTCTTTAACACAGTTTTATATGACATTTCCAAAAATGTTATGAGTTATAGTACCATAATTTCAGTTATTTCCTTATTGTGAAATATATATACAAAAAGATAATAACTTTAAAATTATAATTTAACAAGTAGCTATAGAGCAAATTTCAAAGGATGCTTTGGGTTACCGTTCCACCATTTCAGTTCTTTCCTTCTAGCTATTCTAATATTCTAGCAACTAAGAAGAAGAAAATTATATAGAGATTCAGTATTCATAATTCTTTGTTAAACTCCATCTTGTCTGTTGCTACCCTTCCTCTAGTTTAATCACTTTCTTGATCTTCAGGGATGTTTAGGCAGTGAGCACCCTAACTTGTTCATGTTGAAAAGAGGTGTCAACATTATGGGAAAAGGGTACACATCTGGTTTATGTTCTTGAAAAGGCTATTGCCTCTGGGTTTTGGGATTTAGCTGGCATAGGAGTTCACTGGAGGATTTAAGTTTCTGAAGAATAAACTTAGTGAATGAAACTTTAAGAGTTTCAGATAGGGACCCTGGTATTCTTTAGGGTTTTTGGGACTACTGTTGACTTGGGCTTATCAGACTGTGGTCATTTGGCATTTCTAGCTGAAGCTTGCATAGGAGTAACCTCCAATATGGCCTCTTCACTCTATTTGCATTCTCTTAGCCACTGAAACCATATTTTGTCGCCTTTATTTTCCCCTTTTGGTCATAAAGGCATTCTCAACCCCTCGATGCCAGGGTCAGGCTTATTCCTGGAATCCATGTCCCACATTGTCAGAAAAACACATTCATTTGAGGGGTCCTGTCCCATGTCAGGGGGAGGTGATGAATTTATTTTTTGGAGTTAGGCTTAGAGAGAGAAAATCCACATTTGAGCAACAAAAGAGAGTCCCTGGAGGTAATTTCTAGGCATAAGTACAGGTGGGTTTATCCTCCTCTTTACAACCGTAAGTTTCACCTGAGCAAACTTCAAGATTGAGGGCTTGACTTATAAAGTAGGGGGTTCCTAAGTTCACATAGCGTATGTTATGTCCACAATAATCCATCCATGTCTCACATTATCATCACTTAGTTGTACAATCCACACCACTCTCCATTTTAATAACAGTTCTCTTGACCCTACACACCTCATAGCTCTTTTCAGCCCTTAATTATTTGTCCCTAGTATTTGTGTGGAACTACTATGGTAGTAGTTCTGTGGATTTGGGGGCCCTATAAAAAATCAGTTAAACAAAATCTGGGGGTCTATTTCCAAACTCTAAATTCAATTCCATTGATCAATATGTCCCTTTGTGCCGATACCATGCTGTTTTTTTTTTCCCTTTTAAAAATTTTTTAATAAGTTTTATTCACACACCACACAATCTGTCCAAAGTGTACAGTCAGTGAGTCTCGGTATAGTCACAGAGTTGTGCTTTCATCACCACAGTCAATTTGGGAACATTCTCCTTGCTCCTTAAAGAAAAACCCCATACCCCTTACACCACTTCCCGCTGCACCCACCCCCCCCCCCCAATTATTGAATCTTGGCCTTGGTGTGGCACCTTTGTAACAATTGATGGAAGAATATCACAATATTACTGTTAACTCTAGTCCATGATTTGCGTTAGTTGTACTTAATCGCTCCCTTTTTACAGTCGAGGACATGGAGGTTTCAAGGTTAAGCATCTGGCACAAGGTAATTTGGCTGGTGAGGAACAGATTTGGGATTCACACTCAGACAGCCTGATGCCAGGCTATCTGATTCTACATTCCCTAACCTGGAGCCACCAGCATGGCTGTGTGTGTGGCATGGCTATGTGTGTGTGTATGTGTGTTAGGGGGTGGGGGTGGGTGTTGCAGGGTGCTCATTTGGTCTCAGTCCTCTCTGTGCCCTAGCAGTAGCTCCCAGCATGGACCACTGTATACTTTTATTACTGCAGTTCCTCTCCTTGTAAGTACATCCTCAAACTTACTGCCCAAAGGCCTTTCTATTCAAGGACCGGGTGCCTTGAAGTGTGACACAGTGAGAGCCCTGTCCCCCATTCCCCACCCTTGCCCCAGGCCCTGGGCCTCAGTTCAGAGGGCTTGGCAGCAACCTGGCTGTCAAAAAGCCGTGAGGCCTGCTGTTTCCCCAGAAGAAACAGGAGACAAGCCTGGGCCAGCTCCGAGGGGGGTGCACAGAGATGCTGGGGAAACTCACAGCCTGGGAGGGCAGAAGGGGGCACAGTCCCCTACATCCAGCCTGGACCTTGAAGAGACAGAGCTGTCTCTAGGCCAGAAGGCTCCCCCATGGGGCTGCATGTCCAGTCAGTGTAGGCTCCGAAGTCCCTGTACCCCAGTAGGGTGTGCTGGTAAACCTCAACCCCATTCGAGCAGCTGCTCAGAGGAGTCGTGTGACACCTCGAGAGGTCATCTTTGGGTTCTTCTGTCACCAGTGGCTTGTGGGAGAAGGGTGATGAGGGAGATCAGAGGGAAAGGGAGATATAAGATGGAGAGAAGGAAAAAGGGGAAAGAGAGACAGTTGGCTCATCCAGGGGCCCCCAGATGATTTTCTCTCCCTCTCCTCTATGGAAACCAACAGGAGTAGAGAAAGCTGCACTGGTTTAAGGAGAGAAAGGGTAGGCGTGTCTTCTAGAACCCAGCCATCAGCTCTCTGCATGTGGGGTCCCCTGGGGGGTGAGCCTGCAGTCTAGCTGGTAACCCCTCCCTGGATCCCCAGTCCAGTGCCAGCTGAGGGAGTGCTGATGGCAGAGGCCACCTCCTGCAAACTCGCCACACATTGAAACCTCGGGCCCTCCGAAGGCAGCCTGCCTGTCTACGGGGTTGAGTCTGGGAACGCCATGCTTGCATCCAAACTAGACCTTTCCCCTCCACTTGCAGTGAACACACCTCACGTGGGCTCCTCTCGAGCCTGTTTCAGAGCGTTTTCTCCCTACATTTTTTTAATTGAGATTGTTCACATTCCATACAATTATCTAAAGATCCAAAATGTACAATCAGTTGCCTATGGTACTGCCATACAGTTCTGCATCCATCACCACAATTAATTTTTTAGAACATTTTCATTACTCCAGAAAAGAAATAAAGACAAAAAAAAAAAGCAAACTCAAATCCTCCCATACCCCTAACCACCACCCTCTCCATTATTGATTCATAATTTTGGTGGAGTATGTTTGTTACTGTTGATGAAAGAATGTTAAAATACTGCTAACTGTAGTATATATTTTGCAATAGGTATTTTTTTCCCTATATGCCCCTCTTATTAACTCCTAGTTATAGTGTCATACATTTGTTCTAGTACATGAGAGAGATTTCTGATATTTGTACAGTTAATCATGGACATTGTCCACCACAAGATTCACTGTTTTATACATTCCCATCTTTTAGCCTCCAACTTTCCTTCTGGTGACATACATGACCCTGAGCTTACCCTTTCTACCACCTTCACACACCATTCAGCACTATTAGTTGTTCTCACAACATGCTCCCATCACCTCTGTCCATTTTCAAACACCTAAGTTCAACCTAGTTAAACATTCTGCTCATAATAAGCAATGCTTCTCATTCTTTAGCCTCGTTCTATATCCTGGTAATTTATATTTCATGTCTATGAGTTTACATATTATAATTAGTTCATAATAGGGAGACCCTGCAGTATTTGTCCTTACGTGACTGACTTATTTCACTCAATACAGTGCCCTCAAGTTTTCTTCATCAACCCATCTTTTTAAGATGGTTTGGTTCACACCCCATACATTGCATCCTAAGTAAACAATTGATGGTTCCCTGTATAGTCACGTATTTATGTATTCACCACCATCACCACTATCTATATAAGGACATCTCCATTTCTTCCAAAAAGGAGGAAGAGTCAAAGAAGTTAGAGAGACAAAAGAAAAAGAAAAAAGAAAGAAAAAAAACATGGCAGCCAAGAAGCAAGAAAAGGAAAGATAGCATTAAACTAAAAGTAGAATAAAGAGTCAGACAGCATCACCAATGCCAAGAGTCCCATACCACTCCATTATGCCCCCTCTTATACACATTTAGCTTTGGTATATTGCCTTTGTTACATTAAAGTAAGCATAATACAGTGTTTCTGTAAATTATAGTCTCTAGTTTGCATGGATTATATTTTCCCCCCAGTCCCACCCTATTTTTAACGCCTTGCAATGTTGACATTCATTTGTCCTCCCTCATGTAAAAACATATGTTCTGCTTTGCTAAGGCTACCGGAATGCAAAACACCAGAGACGGATTGGCTTTTATAAAAGGGGGTTTATTTGGTTACACAGTTACAGTCTTAAGGCCATAAAGTGTCCAAGGTAACACATCAGCAATTGGGTACCTTCACTGGAGGATGGCCAATGGTGTCCAGAAAACCTCTGTTAGCTGGGAAGGCACGTGGCTGGTGTCTGCTCCAAAGTTCTGGTTTCAAAATGGCTTTCTCCCAGGATGTTCCTCTCTAGGCTGCAGTTCCTCAAAAATGTCACTCAGTTGCTCTTGGGGTATTTGTCCTCTCTTAGCTTCTCCGGAGCAAGAGTCTGCCTTCAACTGCCGTCTTCAAACTGTCTCTCATCTGCAGCTCCTCTTCTCAGCTCCTGTGCATTCTTTGAAGTGTCCCTCTTGGCTGTAGCAAGCTCACTCCTTCTGTCTGAGCTTATATACTGCTCCAGTAATCAAGGCCCATGCTGAATGGGCAGGGCCACGCCTCCATGGAAATTATCTCATCAGAGTTATCACTTACAGTTCGGTGGGTCACGTCTCCATGGAAACATTCAAAGGATTCCAATCTAATCAGCACTAAAACATCTGCCTCACAAGATTCCATCAAAGAATATTGCTTTCTCTGGGGGACATAATACATTCAAACTGGCACGACATATTTGTACATTTTATCACAATTGTTGAGCACTCTAGGTTTCACTGAGTTATACAGTCCCGGTCTTTTGTTTCCTCTTTCCCTCTGGTATCCCACATGCTCCTAACCTTCCTCTTTCAGCCATACTTACAGTCATCTTTGTTCAGTGTACTTACATTACTGTGCTACCATCACCCACAGTTGTGTTCCAAGCTTCTCACTTCTGTCTTTTCCTATCTGTCTGTAGTGCTCCCTTTAGTATTTTCTTTAGAGCAGGTATCTTGTTCACAAACTGTCATTGTCTGTTTGTCAGAGAATATTTTAAGCTCTCCCTCATATTTGAAGGACAGTTTTCCTGGATATAGGATTCTTGGTTGGTGGTTTTTCTCTTTGAGTATCTTAAATATATCACACCACTTCCTTCTTGCCTCCATGGTTTCTACTGAGAAATCCGCACATAGTCTTAACAAGTTTCCTTTGTATGTGATGGATTGCTTTTCTCTTGCTGCTTTCAGGATTCTCTCTTTTTCTTTGATGTTTGATAATCTAATTATTAAGTGTCTTGGCGTAGGCCTATTCAGATCAATTCTGTTTGGGTATGCTGCGCTTCTTGGATCCGTAATTTTATGTCTTTCATAAGAGATGGGAAATTTTTGTTGATTATATCATGTATTATTGCTTCTCCCCCTTTTCCCTTCTCTACTCCTTCTGGGACACCCATGACATATACAGTCATGTGTTTCATGTTGTCATTCAATTCCCTGGGACGTTGCTCATATTTTTCCATTCTTTTTCCTATCTGTTCTTTTGTGTGTAGGATTTCAGGTGCCTTGTTCTACAGTTCCTGAGTGTTTTCTTCTGTCTCTTGAGATCTGCTGTTGTATGTTTCCATTGTGTCTTTCATCTCTCGTGTTGTGCCTTTCATTTCCATAGATTCTGACAGTAGTTTTTTTGAACTTTCAATTTCTACCTTATTTTCACTCAGTGTTTTCATTATATACTTCATCTCTTTTGCCATATCTTCCCTAAACTTTTTGAATTGATTTAGCATTAGCTATTTCAATTCCTATATCTCAGTTGAAGCATAATTTTGTTCCTTTGACTGGGTCATAACTTTATTTTTCTTAGTGTAGGTTGTAGTTTTCTGTTGTCTAGGCATCTGGTTTCCTTGGTTACCCCAATCAGGTATTCCCAGACCAGAATGGGCTTGGATCTCAGAGGGGGCAATATTCAGTATCAGGTTTCCTTGAGGGTGTGTCTTAGAAGATTGATGTGCCCTGTGAGGCCTCAAGCCACTGTGCTTTTCCTAACATGCCCAGAAGGTGGTGCCTGTCAGCCTGTCATTCCTGTCTGTTGTAAGGAGGTGTGGCTCCTTTGGTCCTTAGTTTCTGTTTAGATTGTTTTCCCCCAGGCTCTGGGATCTGGTTCTGAATGGGACACCAGTAGTAGGGCTGGCCACCACCTCCTTCCTCTTAGGGAAGACACACCCCCTAGGGAGTTTTCATCAGCATTTAAATAGGCTCTTTGTTTCTCTGACTCTGCTATCTCCATCCTTGTCTGGGTCAGAGAGCTGTGAACTGAAAATGGCTGTGGCTTTCTCCACTGAGCCACCCAGGTTGAGAGAGAGAAAGGGACAGAAAGCCCCCCTTCAGGGTCACCCTAAGGTCCCCCCAGCTTCACCTGCCAGCCAGAGATAGCACCTAGTCCTCTGGGATCCCCCTCCTGGCACAGAGAAGTCCTCCGGCTCTTTAAGGTGAGTCATCACTAAAAGCCTCTGTCTGCTTGTTGGGAATTTGTAGCTTGTATTGAGTGGTCCATGTTTGTTAATTAAAAACCCAGTTGGAGCTGGACTGAGGTATATTCGCTTGTTCATAGAGTGCTGCTCTCTGTCACAGTGAGGTTTTGCAGTTCAGGCTGCTGTGGGTGGTGGGGGCTCCTGGCTTGGATCCGCAGTCTTTACTTACAGATTTTATGCTGTGATCTCAGGCATTCCTCTCAGTCCAGGTTGGTGTATGATGTGTGGAGACTCACAGTTGTCCTCCAGTTGTTATTCCAGATTATTTACTAGTTGTTTCTGGTTGTTTGTTAGTTGTTCCAGGGGGACTAACTAACTTCCACTCCTCTCTATGCCACCATCTTCCAGACTCAATACCATGCTCTTTTGACCACTGTGGCTTTATAGTAGGCTTCAAAGTCTGGAAGTATATCTTCCCACTTCATTCTTCTTTTTTAGCATGTTTTTGGCTCTCTGAGGCCCCTTTCCCTTACAAATAAATTTGGTAACTAACTTTTCCAAGTCTTCAATGTAGGTTGTTGGAATTTTGATTTGAATTGCATTAAATCTACAATTTGGGTAGAACTGACACCTGAACAATATTTAGTCTTCCTATCCATGAGCACAGAATATTTTTCCACCTATTTAGGGCCTTTTTAAAAATTTCTTTTAGTAATGTTTTGTAATTTTCTGTATTGAGGCTTTTACATCCTTGGTTAAGATTACTCCCAGATACTTGAATTTTTTAGTTGCTATTGTGAGTGGAATTTTTTTCTTGCCTCTTCAGTTAAATCATTGCTAGTGTTTAGGATCATTATGGTTTATGTGCATTAATCTGATATCCCACCACTGCTGAATTTTTTTATTAGCCCAAGTAGCTTTGTTGTCGAATTCTCAGGATTTTCCTAACATAAGAGCATATCATCTGCAAATAATGCCAGTTTTACTTCTTCCTTTCCAATTTGGGTACCTTTTATTTCTTTGTCTTCTCAAATTGCTCTGACTAGAACTTCCAGCACAATGTTGAATAATAGAGGTGACAGTGGGCATCCTTATCTCTTTCCTGATCATAGAGGGGAGGCTTTCAGGCTCTCAGTGTTGAGTATTATGCTGGCTGTCGGTTTTTCATATATGCCCTTTATCGTATTGAGGAAGATTACCTCATTTCTTACCTTCTGAAGTGTTTTTTATAAAAAAGGGATGTTGAATTTTGTGAAGGCTTTTTCAGTATCTATTGAGATGATCATTTGATTTTTCTCTTTTGATTTGTTAATGTGTTATATTACATTAATTGATTTTCTTTTGTTGAATCAGCCTTGCATGCCTGGAATGAACCCCACTTGTGCCTTTGGATTCGATTTGTAAGTATTTCATTTAGGATTTTGCATTTATTTTCCTTTTTTGCAGTACCTTTATCTTGTTTTGGTATCAGAGTGATGTTAGCGTCATAAAATGAGTTAGGTAGTATACTGGTTTGTATATATTATGTCCCCCAGAAAAAAGCCATATTCTTTAATCCAATCTTTTGGGATATTGGGATTAGGTTGTTTCCATGGAGATGTGACCCACCCAACTGTGAGTGACACTTTTGGTTAGGGTGTGACCTTTGAATGTTTCCATGGAAATGTGGCCCTGCCCATTAGCGTGGGCCTTGCTTAGTTCACTGGAGCCCTATAAAAGCTCAGACAGAAGGAGTTCACTGCTAGCTGCAGCTGAGAGACATATTTTGAAGACAGCTGTTGGAAGCTGACACTGACATTTTGAAGAATGCCATTTTGAAATGCAACCTGGAAGCAAGCAGATGCCAGCCACATGCCTTCCCCACTGACAGAGGTTTTCAGGATACCAATGGCCTTTCTCCAGTGAAGGTACCCTTTGTTGATGCCTTACCTTGGACACTTTATGGCCTTAAGACTGTAACTTTTAACCAAATAAACCCCCTTTTTAAAAGCCAATCCATTTCTTGTATTTTGCAATCTGGAAGCATTAACAAACTGGAACAGGTAGTGTTCCTTTTTCTTCAGTTTTTTGAAAGAGTTTGAGCAGGAATGGTGTCAATTCTTTTTGGAAATTTTGGTAAAATTCCCCTGTGATCCATCTGGCCCTGGGTTTCTATTTGTAGGTAGATTTTTCATGACTGATTGGATCACTTTGCTTGTGATTGTTTTGTTGTGGTCTTCTCTTTTTTCCATGGGTCAGTCTATGTTATTCATATGTTTACAGGAAATTGTCCATTTCGTTTAAATTGTCTAGCTTGTTGGCATATAGTTGTTCATAGTATCGTTTTTTTTGAAATCCTGCTTCTTTTTTTTCAATCTTCATTTTATTGAGATATATTCACATACCACACAGTCATACAAAACAAATTGTACATTCGATTGTTCACAGTACCATTACATAGTTGTACATTGATCACCTAAATCAATCCCTGACACCTTCCTTAGCACACACACAAAAATAACAAGAATAATAATTAAAGTGAAAAAGAGCAATTGAAGTAAAAAAGAACACTGGGTACCTTTGTCTGTTTGTTTGTTTGTTTCCTTCCCCTATTTTTCTACTCATCCATCCATAAACTAGACAAAGTGGAGTGTGGTCCTTGTGGCTTTCCCAATCCCATTGTCACCCCTCATAAGCTACATTATTATACAATTGTCTTCGAGATTCATGGGTTCTGGGTTGTAGTTTGATAGTTTCAGGTATCCACCACCAGCTACCCCCAATTCTTTAGAACCTAAAAAGGGTTGTCTAAAGTGTGTGTAAGAGTGCCCACCAGAGTGACCTCTCGGCTCCTTTTGGAATCTCTCTGCCACTGAAGCTTATTTCATTTCCTTTCACATCCCCCTTTTGGTCAAGAAGATGTTCTCCGTCCCACGATGCCAGGTCTACATTCCTCCCAGGGAGTCATATTCCACGTTGCCAGGGAGATTCACTCCCCTGGGTGTCTGATCCCACGTAGTGGGGAGGGCAGTGATTTCACCTTTCAAGTTGTCTTAGGTAGAGAGAGAGGGCCACATCTGAGCAACAAAGAGGCATTCGGGAGGAGGCTCTTAGGCACAACCATAGGGAGGCCTAGCCTCTCCTTTGCAGCAACCGTCTTCCCAAGGGTAAAACCTATGGTAGAGGGCTCAACCCATCAAACCACCAGTTCCCTATGTCTGTGGTCATGTTAGCAACCATCGAGGTGGGGTAGGCCAATACCCTTGCATTCTCCACAGGCTCCTCAAGGGGGCACTACATATTTTTTTCTTTGTTTTTTTTTTTTTTAACTTTTTTTTCTTTTTTAAATCAACTGTATAAAAAAAATTAAAAAAAAAACATACAATAAAAGAACATTTCAAAGACACCATAACAAGGGAGTAAGAAAAAGACAACTAACCTAAGATAACTGCTTTACTTCCAACCTGTTCCTACTTTACCCCAAGAAAGTTACCTAATATAGCAACATTTCTGTGAACTTGTTCCTACTATATCCATCAGAAATTAACAGACCATAGTCATTCCTGGGCATCCCCAGAACGTTAAATAGCTTATCTGTTCTTCTTGGATTATTGTTCCCCCTTCCTTAATTGCTCCCTATTGCTAGTTCCCCTACATTCTACATTATAAACCATTTGTTTTACATTTTTCAAAGTTCACATTAGTGGTAGCATATAATATTTCTCTTTTTGTGCCTGGCTTATTTCGCTCAGCATCACGTCTTCAAGGTTCATCCATGTTGTCGTACGTTTCACGAGATCCTTCCTTCTTACTGCCGCGTAGTATTCCATCGTGTGTATATACCATATTTTATTTATCCACTCATCTGTTGAAGGACATTTGGGTTGTTTCCATCTCTTGGCAATTGTGAATAATGCTGCTTTGAACACTGGCGTGCAGATATCTGTTCGTGTCACTGCTTTCCGATCTTCCGGGTATATACCGAGAAGTGCAATCGCTGGATCGAATGGTAACTCTATATCTAGTTTTCTAAGGAACTGCCAGACTGACTTCCAGAGTGGCTGAACCATTATACAGTCCCACCAACAATGAGTAAGAGTTCCAATTTCTCCACATCCCCTCCAGCATTTGTAGTTTCCTGTTTGTTTAATGGCAGCCATTCTAATCGGTGTTAGATGGTATCTCATTGAGGTCTTAATTTGCATCTCTCTAATAGCTAGGGAAGCTGAACATTTTTTCATGTGTTTCTTGGCCATTTGTATTTCCTCTTCAGAGAACTGTCTTTTCATATCTTTTGCCCATTTTATAATTGGGCTGTCTGTACTATTGTCATTGAGTTGTAGGATTTCTTTATATAAGCAAGATATCAGTCTTTTGTCAGATACATGGTTTCCAAAAATTTTTTCCCTTTGAGTTGGCTGCCTCTTTACCTTTTTGAGAAATTCCTTTGAGGTGCAGAAACTTCTAAGCTTGAGGAGTTCCCATTTATCTATTTTTTCTTTTGTTGCTTGTGCTTTGGGTGTAAAGTCTATGAAGTGGCCGCCTAATACAAGGTCTTGAAGATGTTTTCCTACATTATCTTCTAGGAGTTTTTTTTTTTTTTAAAACAAAAAAAGCAATCATTTATTATTTGGGACTCAGGTTATTAGACATTAATTTAAAAATACTACAACTTTACCCTTTATAGAGGCTAGAAACATAATTCAAATTTTCATAAAGATATATTAAATTAAAACCACTTCAGACAATTCAAGATCTCATTGACAGTTCATTTAAGATGACAGTTTTGCTATTGTTTTACTGTTCCCACAAGATATAATCTTTTCTCAATTTCATTAGAAGATTATGGACTTGTTTTGGAGGAAGGCTGCTGTTTTTCTGTGGAGGGTTAGTGTCATGCAAACATTTTCTGGGACTATTTTTTATGTTCTTTGATCTTTTAGGGTTGCTGTCTTCTTGCCGAATACCTGAAGCTTCATTCATCTTTAAGTTTTTAACTTTGTGCTGCAGTTTACAGACACTGTCTTGATGCTTCTTCAGTTTGGAAATTTGTTCTTCTTTAATTTCCATTTTCTTGGCTAAATGCTCTAGTTCACATTCTATATCTTCACAGACTGAATGGCTCTCAGTTTCCTTCATTTGATTCAATATTTCTTGATGCTCCATATTCATTTGGTCCAGCTCATCTTGCATTGCCATCAAAACTTCAGACAAATTATCACAAATGGAAATGGACATTTCTGAGTCAGGAGTTACAGCTTTACATTGGGAAGGTCTTCTACTAGGCCTACAGCGACATCTAGGTTCAGTAACTTCAGACCGCTTTGGAAGGGCGCGTTGGTCACAATGTTGCATTATCTTTGAAGATTTCTTCATTTCCTTAGAGTATTTTGGTTTTGAAATGGAAGACATTAAAATTCTATTGATTTCAAGTCCAGTTTGAAGCTCAGAAGCTTTGTCTTGAAATAGTTTACGCTGATGTTCTTCTTCCTTAAGTTTTTCCTCTAAATGTTTAATCTTGTCCTCAGCAGTTTTCTGAGTCGTTGTAAGTCTAAAACATTCTTTTTCTAAGACATCAAGCTTTTCAAGTTTTGCATGCAGCATCATATGATCTTGTTCTTTTTCCCTTTGAAGCTGAGCCTGTTGTTCTAGGACCATATTCTTCTCTCGCTCTGCATTAAGAACCATTCTATTTGTATATTCTAGTTGCTTTTCTAGAAGAATACAGCGAGACTGGGCTGAGTTTAGCTGTATACTTATATCTTTTTTCTGCTTTATCAGTTCTTGGTGTGCCAGATTTCTCTCATTTGTTTCATTCTCCAAGGCCTTCTTATACTGTGAAGCTTCTCTGGAAAGAATGTTCAGGTTATCTTCAGATTGTGTTCTCTCTAATTCTAAACGATGAATCTTGTCCTGAAGAGTTTTTAGAGCTAAAAAATGAGCTTGGCTATTTGGACTATGAGGCATTTTAGGGGAGGTTACTTCTAGGTTCACAGGATGGCAATTCTGCGATGATTCATACTGGGTGACTGATGGAACAAACATTCTTTCTGGAGGTTTAAGATAGCTTCCTACTACACTATTCATTAATTCAAAATCCATTAAAGATTTCGCTGATCTCAGCAGTTCCACGTTTTCATGAGTGTTGTATGAAGTATGCCCAAAGTCAGATTGCTCTGTGGTGTCCAGTCCACGCAGTTCCTGGCTTTCTACCTACTTTCCTGGAGGAGTAACTAAAACATACAGCTCACCAGTCCGCCATCTTGCCCCGCCTCTCATCTTCTAGGAGTTTTATGGTACTTTCTTTTATATTGAGATCTTTGGTCCATTTTGAGTTAATTTTTGTGTAGGGGGTGAGGTAGGGGTCCTCTTTCATTCTTTTGGATATGGATATCCAACTCTCCCAGCCCCATTTGTTGAAAAGACCATTATGACTCAGTTCAGTGACTTTGGGGGCCTTATCAAAGATCAGTCGGCCATAGATCTGAGGGTCTATCTCTGAATTCTCAATTCGATTCCATTGATCTATATGTCTATCTTTGTGCCAGTACCATGCTGTTTTGGCAACTGTGGCTTTATAATAAACTTCAAAGTCAGGGAGTGTAAGTCCTCCCACTTGGTTTTTCTTTTTTAGAGTGTCTTTAGCAATTCGAGGCATCTTCCCTTTCCAAATAAATTTGATAACTAGCTTTTCCAAGTCTGCAAAGTAGGTTGTTGGAATTTTGATTGGGATTGCATTGAATCTGTAGATGAGTTTGGGTAGAATTGACATCTTAATGACATTTAGCCTTCCTATCCATGAACATGGAATATTTTTCCATCTTTTAAGGTCCCCTTCTATTTCTTTTAGTAGAGTTATGTAGTTTTCTTTGTATAGGTCTTTTACATCTTTGGTTAAGTTTATTCCTAGGTACTTGATTTTTTTAGTTGCTATTGAAAATGGTATCTTTTTCTTGAGTGTCTCTTCAGGTTGTTCATTTCTAGCATATAGAAACATTACTGACTTATGTGCATTAATCTTGTATCCCACTACTTGGCTAAATTTGTTTATTAGCTCTAGTAGCTGTATCGTCGATTTCTCGGGGGTTTCCACATATAAGACCATATCATCTGCAAACAATGACAGTTTTACTTCTTCTTTTCCAATTTGGATGCCTTTTATTTCTTTGTCTTGCCGGATTGCCCTGGCTAGCACTTCCAGTACAATGTTGAATAACAGTGGTGACAGTGGGCATCCTTGTCTTGTTCCTGATCTTAGAGGGAAGGCTTTCAGTCTCTCACCATTGAGTACTATGCTGGCTGTGGGTTTTTCGTATATGCTCTTTATCATATTGAGGAAGTTTCCTTCAATTCCTACCTTTTGAAGTGTTTTTATCAAAAAGGGATGCTGGATTTTGTCAAATGCTTTTTCAGCATCTATTGAGATGATCATTTGATTTTTCCCTTTCGAATTTTTAATGTGTTGTAATAGATTGATTGATTTTCTTATGTTGAACCATCCTTGCATGCCTGGAATGAACCCCACTTGGTCATGGTGTATGATTTTTTTAATGTGTCTTTGGATTCGATTTGCAAGTATTTTGTTGAGGATTTTTGTATCTATATTCATTAGGGAGATTGGCTGGTAGTTTTCCTTTTTTGTAGCATCTTTGCCTGGTTTTGGTATTAGATTGATGTTAGCTTCATAAAATGAGTTAGGTAGTGTTCCATTTTCTTCAATGTTTTGAAAGAGTTTGAGTAAGATTGGTGTCAGTTCTTTCTGGAAAGTTTGGTAGAATTCCCCTGTGAAGCCATCTGTCCCTGGGCATTTATTTGTGGGAAGATTTTTGATGACTGATTGGATCTCTTTGCTTGTGATGGGTTGATTGAGGTCTTCTATTTCTTCTCTGGTCAGTCTAGGTTGTTCATATGTTTCCAGGAAATTGTCCATTTCCTCTACATTATCCAGTTTGTTGCCATACAGTTGTTCATAGTATCCTCTTATAATTTTTTTAATCTCTTCAGGATCTGCAGTTATGTCACCTTTTTCATTCATTATTTTGTTTATATGGGTCTTTCTCTCTTTTTGATTTTGTCAGTCTAGCTAGGGGCTTGTCAATCTTGTTGATCTTCTCAAAGAACCAACTTTTGGTGATATTTATCCTCTCTATTGTTTTTTTGTTCTCTATGTCATTTATTTCTGCTTTAATCCTTGTTATTTCTTTTCTTGTACTTGGTTTAGGATTGGTTTGCTGTTCATTTTCTAGCTTCTTCAGTTGATCCATTAGTTCTTTGATTTTGGCTCTTTCTTCCTTTTTAATATATGCGTTTAGTGCTATAAATTTCCCCCTCAGCACTGCTTTTGCTGCATCCTATAGGTTTTGGTATGTTGTGTTCTCATTTTCATTCATCTCTATATATTTAGCAATTTCTCTTGCTATTTCTTCTTTAACCCACTGATTGTTTAGGAGTGTGTTGTTTAACCTCCATGTATTTGTGAATTTTCTAAGTCTCTGATGGCTATTGACTTCTAATTGTATTCCATTGTGGTCAGAGAATGTGCTTTGAATAATTTCTATCTTTTTAAATGTATTGAGACTTGTTTTATGTCCCAGCATATGATCTATTCTGGGGAAAGTTCCGTGAGCACTAGAAAAGTATGTGTATCCTGGTGATTTGGGATGTAATGTTCTGTATATGTCTGTTAAATCTAATTCATTTATCAGATTGTTTATATTTTCAATTTCCTTATTGGTCTTCTGTCTGGTTGATCTATCTATAGGAGAGAGTGATGTGTTGAAGTCTCCCACAATTATTGTGGAGACATCAATTGCTTCCTTTAGTTTTGCCAGTGTTTCTCTCATGTATTTTGTGACACCTTGATTGGTTGCATAGACATTTATGATTGTTATTTCTTCTTGTTGAATTGCCCCTTTTATTAGTATGTAGTGGCCTTCTTTGTCTCTCAAAACATCCCTGCATTTGAAGTCTATTTTATCTGAGATTAATATTGCTACACCTGCTTTCTTTTGGCTGTAGCTTGCATGAAATATTTTTTTCCATCCTTTCACTTTCAATTTCTTTGTGTCCCTGTGTCTAAGATGAGTCCCTTTTATGCAACATATTGATGGTTCATTTTTTTTTGATCCATTCTGCGAATCTATATCTTTTAATTGGGGAGTTTAATCCATTTACCTTCAACGTTTTAACCGTGAAGGCATTTCTTGAATCAGCCATCTTATCCTTTGGTTTATGTTTGTCATATATATTTTTCCCCTCTCTCTATTAATATCCTTTATTGTACCCATACCGAATCTCTTTAGTACTGAACCTTTCTCCAAGTCTCTCTGTCCTTTCTTTGTTTCTCTGTGTGTAGGGCTCCCTTTAGTATCTCCAGTAGGGCAGGTCTCTTGTTTGCAAATTCTCTCAGCATTTGTTTGTCTGTGAAAAATTTAAGCTCTCCCTCAAATTTGAAGGAGAGCTTTGCTGGATAAAGTGTTCTTGGTTGGAAATTTTTCTCACTCAGAATTTTAAATATATCGTGCCACTGCCTTCTTGCCTCTATGTTGGCTGCTGAGTAGTCACTACTTAGTCTTATGCTGTTTCCTTTGTATGTGGTGAATTGCTTTTCTCTTGCTGCTTTCAGAAGTTGCTCCTTCTCTTCCATGTTTGACAGTGTGATCAGAATATGTCTCGGAGTGGGTTTATTTGGATTTATTCTGTTTGGAGTTCGCTGAGCATTTATGATTTGTGTATTTATGTTGTTTAGAAGATTTGGGAAGTTTTCCCCAACAATTTCTTTGAATACTCTTCCTAGACTTTAACCTTTTCTTCCCCTTCTGGGACACCAATGAGTCTTATATTAGGACGTTTTATATTATCTATCATATCCCTGAGGTCCGTTTCGATTTTTTCAATTTTTTTCCCCATTCTTTCTTTTATGCTTTCATTTTCCATTCTGTCATCTTCCAGGTCACTGATTCATTGTTCAAGTTCCTCTAGTCTTGTACTATGAGTGTCCAGAATCTTTTTAATTTAGTCAACAGTTTCTTTAATTTCCATAAGATCATCTATTTTTTTATTTAGTCTTGCAATGTCTTCTTTATGCTCTTCTAGGGTCTTCTTGATATCCTTTGTATTCTGTACTATGGTCTCATTGTTCATCTTTAGTTCTTTGAGTAGCTGCTCTAGGTGATGCGTCTCTTCTGGTCTTTTGATTTGGGTGCTTGGGCTTGGGTTATCCATATCGTCTGGTTTTTTCATATGCTTTATAATTTTCTGTTGTTTTTGGCCTCGTGGCATTTGCTGAACTTGATAGGGTTCTTTTAGGATTTGTAGACCAATTGAAGTCCTTATCTCTAATTTATCAGATCTACAGCTTCGTGGAGTACACTTTCTGTAACTAACCAGCAGGTGGCGTCCACGAGCCACCTGTTCTCCACAAGCCAATTCTCCCCTGCTTTGCCTTTGCGGTGAGTGGGGGAGTGAGCCTTGTGGGGTCCAATTGGTGTACCAAGGTTGCGTGTGTAGTTGGTGTTGCCCGCCCTGTATATGGGGCTTGTTTCTGGGCAGTCAGGGAGGGGGGAGTGGCTCTAACAATCAAATCTCCCTGGTGATCCTGGAGTTTTAAAGCTGCTGCAATAGTCTAATCCTTCAGTTCAGTCCTGCCACAGTTTATCTCTGCCACTGACCAACAAGTCCTTGGTATTGGCGTATGGCTCCTGAGACTTGCGAGTGGGTCCCTCTTCCAGGCCGTGCACCCCCTGGTCCTCTGTTGAGGGATGACTGTGCTATGTCACAGGTGAGTGCCGTCCCCCCAGGTCGGTTCTGGGCTGCTGGGCTATGCAGTGAGTCTCCCTGTCTGCTGAAATGATGGCTGAATGGGGCTTTGTTAATTCACACTGCTCCACCTTCCCAACTCTGGGACAATCAGCTGAGGTTGCAGGAAAGGCTAATGTCCATGCCCAGTTTTGTAGTGTGTGCCTGTTATTTGAAGCACTTCCATCACACTGGGTTGTCTGGGGCAGCTCTGGGCTATGGGGCTGGCGATGGGGAGGAGTGTTTCCTGTCCACCAGGATGATGGCTGTGAGCGGACACCCCCCTTTTCTTGGGAAGTTGTGGTGTTTAGTGAATTTTCTCAGCCACTGGATTATTGCCTTTTGTCTCAGAGCTCTCTTAGTTGTGCTCTTGTCTTGACCTGCCCAAATTGCAAGTCTTTGAAGCTTTCTGTATTGGGCTTCTTAGAGTAATTGTTTTAGAAAAAAGAGAAAAGGATTGAAAAAAAAAAAAAAGGGCCCTCCTCAGATCTAATGGGTTATTGAAATGCTAAGAGACAAAGCAATTAGGGCCATTAAGGAAAGGTCCACAGGGCAGAGAGATCAGCTTTTCTTCAGGATTTGCATATGAGCCTCAGGGCTTGAGCTCTGCCCTTCCCCTTTCTATGTTCACCAGAACTCCAAAAATCCTCCGCTTTTGTTTTGGAGTTTTTCGTGCTGTTTTTTCTATGTCTGTCTCCTCTCTGCTGGGCTGGCTGCTCTCAGATTCTCTCGTGTCTGGTCTCAGTCTATCTATGGTTGGAGTTTGGATCAGTAGAATGAGTTTCTGATAAGGGGTGCCACTGCAGTTCTCCCTTCTCCTTCCCGGAGCTGACAGCCCCTCCTCCCACGGGACTGAGCCTGGCAGGGAGGGGTGCGGGTCCCCTGGCCACAAAAACTTACATATTTCGCTGATCTCAGCGGTTCCACGTTTTCATGAGTGTTGTATGAAGTATGCCCAAAGTCAGATTGCTCTGTGGTGTCCAGTCCACGCAGTTCCTGGCTTTCTACCTACTTTCCTGGAGGAGTAATTAAAACATACAGCTCACCAGTCTGCCATCTTGCCCCGCCTCCATTGTATCCTCTTATGATTTTTTTTTTTAATTTCTTCAGCATCCATAGTAATTATCCCTTCTCATTTCTGTTTCTGTTTGTTTGGTTGTTCTCTCTTATTTTGTCAGTCTAGCTAAGTGTCTGTGAATCTTTTTGATCTTCTCAAAGTAGCAACTTGTAGTTTCATTTATTCTATTGTTTTTTGTTCTCTAGTTCATTTATTTTTGGTTCAGTTTTTATTTCTTTTCTTCTACTTGCTTTGGGGTGAGTTTGCTGATCATTCTCTAGCCTCTTTGGTTTAGTTAGGTCTTTAATTTTAGGTCTTTCTTGGTTTTTGATATATGTATTTCAAGTTATTAGTTTCCCTCCCAGCACCACCTTCGCTGCGTTTCAATGTTTTTGATATGTTGTGTTCTGGTCTTCATTCATCTCTTCATATTTAACGATTTCTCTTGCAATTTCTTCTTTGACCAACTGGTTTTTAGGAGTCTGTTGTTTCACCTCCATATATTTGTGAATGATCTGGTTCTTTGGTGGTTATTGATTTCTAGTTGCCTTACATTATGGTCAGAGAATGTGCTTTGAATATTTTCAATCTTTTTAAATTTAGTAAGACTTGTTTTGTGCTGCAGCATATGATCTATCCTGGAGGATGTTCCTTGGGCACTAGAAAAGAATGTATATCCTGGTACGTTGAGATGTAATGATCTATATATGTCTGTTAAGTCTAATTCACTTATCATACTGTTTAGGTCCTCAGTTTCCTTATTGGTCCTCTGTCTAGTTGTTCTATCTATTGAAAAGAGTGGTGTATTGAAGTCTCCCACTGTTATTGTAGACTTGTGTGTTGCTTCCTTCAGTTTAGCCAATGTTTGTCTCACGTATTTTGGAGCTCTGTGATTGGTGCATAAATATTTATGATTGTTATTTCTTCTTGGAGATTGTCCCTTTTATTAATATATAGTGTCTTTCTTTATCTCCTATGACATTTTACATTTAAAGTCTATTTTGTCTGGTATCAGCACAGCTACCACAGCTTTCTTTTGGTTGCAGCTTGCATTGAATATTTTTTCCATCCATTCACTTTTAGTCTCTGTGTCACAGGGTCTAAGATGAGTCTCTTGTAAATAGCATATTGATGGGTCATGCTTTTTAATCCATTCTTCCAGTCTGTATCTTTTAATTGGAGAGTTTAATCCATTCACATTCAAAGTTATTTCTGTGAAGGGAATTCTTGAACCAGCCACCTTATCCTTTGGTTTTTATTTGTTAGATTTATTTTTCCCTGTCTGTATTTTTTTCCTTTAAGTTACCATTACTAATACTCTTCAGTTCTGTACCCTTCTCCAGACTTTCTCTCCTTTTTTTCTTAGCTGGTAGAGCTCCATTTATTATTTCTTGCAGGGCATGTCTCTTGTTAACAAATTCTGTCAGCATTTGTTTGTCTTTGAAAATTTTAAGCTCTCCCTCATTTTGAAGGAGATCTTTGCTGGATAAAGTATTCTTGGTTGGCAATTTTTCTCTTTCAGAATCTTAAATATGTTATACCAGTGCCTTCTTGCCTCCCTGGTGCCCACTGAATCGTGAGTACTTTGTCTTAATGTTGTTTCTCTTCTATTTGGTGAATTGCTTCTCTTTTGATGTTTTCAGAAGTTTCTGTTTCTCTTCAGCATTTGCCTGTCTAATCAGTATATGTCTTGGAGTAGATTTTTTTGGATTTATTCTATTTGGAATTCGTTGGGCATCTTTGATTTGCATGTTTATGTTGTTTATAAGGGTAGGAAGTTTTCCCCAACTATGACTTGTAACACTCTTCCTAGCCCTTTATCCTTCTCTTCTCCTTCTGGGCTACCAATGATTCTTATATTTGTTTGATTCATGTTGTCCGTCATTTCTCATTTCACATTTTTCATTTTTTTCCACCCTTTGTTCTTTTGAGCATCCACATTTGATTATCTCTCTTCTAGCTCACCTTTTCTTTCTTCTGCCTCTTCATATCTGCTGTTGTGAGTGTCTATAGAATGTTTTTAATTTGATCTACATGTCTTTTATTTGCATAGGATCTGCTTTCCTTTTATTTACTCTTTCAAATTCTTCTTTATTCTCTTAGTCTTCTTGATTTCCATTATGTCTTTAGCCATCTCATTGAAGTTGTTTTGTAGATTTGTTTGTATTTATTTAATTAATTGCTCCAAATTTTTGTCTCTTCTGGCTTTTTAATTTGTTCATTTGACTTGTCCATATCTTCTGGATTCTTCAAGTCCTTTGTGATTTTCTGTTAGCTTTGGGGCATTTGCTTGTCTTGATAAGGTTTTTTTGGAAAATGCAAGATTATTTGGGCATTTATATTTAACTTTGGAGAGGTATGTCTTCCTGGAATGCAGCTTCCCTATACTACCAACAGGTGGTGCTCTAGAGCTACAGCTTTCTGGAGTGCAGTTTCCCTATCCTACCAGAAGGTGACGCTCTCACGCTGGTCTTCCTCAAACTTCTCCTGTGCAATGGGTGGAGTCAAAACCAGGTTGGGAACCAATCAGTGCACCAGTTTTCTGTATCCAATGGGGACTGCCTGCCCTGGGGTTGTGATGTGGGGCCCTAGGCAGTAGGCAGAGAGTTCTCTAAAGGGCACCTTGCAGATCAAACTTGCCTGGCTCCCTGCCTTCATTGTTTCTGCTTGTCTCTGGGATGTTGAAGGGGCTCCTGATGTGCTGGTAATGTGCCCTCTCCTTTCCCTGCCTCTTGCTGGTGCACCCCCCAGACTTCCCTGGAGAGATATCAAATGCTTCCCCCCAGGTTCACTTACTGGAGCTCCTGGATGTCTGGCTGTGGAGGATCACCTCCCCAGCTAACCTCCAAGGTAGTTTCACAGGAGTGGAGAGCCACTGCTCACTCCCTTGCCCAAAGGTCATCTCATTGCTGCCAGCTCTGGCAGGCAGTCCTGGTGAAAAAAAAACTAACCCCATCCCTCCAGTCACAATCTCTCACATTTTTGTCCACATCCCATTCATGTACTATGGGGACACTCTATGGCTGGTCACACCCCAAATCCACAGTCCCAGGCATCCTCCGGTCCCTCTCTAGTTTCTTTCATGGAGGAGAAGCTCATTCCACCTCACCTTCTCTGCCATCTTCCCAGAAGTCTACATTCTTAGATGTTTTATCTTTATTCTTGCTATTGTGTATTGGATATTTTCTTCCATTATGTCTTTCAACTGGTTGTTGGTATATAAGAAAGCTATGGATTTCTTCATATTAATTTTACTGCTATCTTACTGGATTATCTTATTGTTGTGGTTGTTGTTCATTTAATTATCTTGGATTTTCCAGGCATACAATCATATTTTTTCAAATAGTGGCAGTTTTACCTCATCTTTCCAACCTTTAGACTTCTAATTTATTCATCTTATTTAACCATGTTGGTTAGTCCTACTAGAACGCAATTAAGGCATCTTAATTGTTTCTAGACTTTAGTGGGAACATACAAAATGATCCCTTTAAACAAAGTGTCTTTTCATTGTTTTAAAATAGAATTTGATTTACATTCACCTCTTCAAAGATTCATTTGTTGTGGAAATAGTAGTTTATTAAACTTTTTCGAAAGAGGCATGTGTCACATGCATGCTCAAGACAAGCTGCACATGCATAAAGGATAAGGGAGGTCTCCATGATTTGGCTTTGAACTATTTTCTAAACTCATTGTATGGATAAGCTCTGATGGAGAACCCTCATACAGGTCAATCTGCAAAGACTGGGAAAGATGTATTCTTTTTCCCCTTCTTTTTTTAAATTGGCTCATGGAATTCAAGGAACAACCTGTCATAACACTAGCTGGATATGAGCTTAAGGAACAGACACCTCAAAATCTAAATTCCAGAGGTAACACCTTAAAATAGCAAAATGTCCAGGTGTCAACAAAAGATTACAAAACATAAAAAGAAACAGAAATTTCCCAGGCAAAGGAGAAGGCAAAAGCACTAGAAACCAGCAGTGAGGAGGATAAGAATTGGGAAATACCAGAAAAAGACTAAAAACAGTGGTCTGAAATATGCCCAAAGAGCTAAAGGAAAAACTGCAGGAGATCAGGAAAGCAATAGATGAACACAAAGAGAATATCAATAAAGAGATGGAAATTATGAAAAGGAACCAAACAGAGCTGAAGACCACAGGACCAGAAATTTAAAATTCCATAGAAGGAATTCCACAGTGGATTGGAGCTGGCATAAAAAAATAATCAGTAAACTTTAAGATAAGATTATTGAAATCATTCAGTCTGAGGAGCAGAGAGAAGAGAGAATGAAGAAAAGTGAGCAGATTCTGAGAAACCTGTGGGATACCATCAAGCACACCAATGTACCCACCGTGGGAGTCCCAGAGGGAGAAAAAAGAGAAAAAGAAGTGGAGAGAATATTCAAAGAAACAATGGCTCAAAATGTCACAAGTTTGACAAAAGAGATGAATATAAACATCTGAGATGCTCAAAAATCTCCAAACAAGATAAATCCCTTAGACTCACATGACATCATATTATAATCAAACTGTTATATGCCAAAGATAACAAGAGAATTTTGAAAACTGCAAGAGAGTAGAAATGTATCATGGACAAGATAGCTGAGATAAGATTAAATGGTCATGGATCATCAGAAACCAAAAAATTACAAGCCATACCAAGAAACAAGAAGGCATGTCTTGGTCAAAGGAACAAATTAAAACTTGAGAGGAGACACAGAATTTGGAAAACTAATCGATGAAGTTCAAAAAAATCTCCTAAAGCAATTTAAGTAAATGAAGGAAAATATGTATAAAGAGAGAAAGGATATTAAGAAGCCAATGTGTGAGAATAAATAATAATTTGAAAGTATAAAAAGAAACATGACAGAAATGATGGGAATGAAAGGTGCAATAAAGATTACAATATACTAGAGGCATACAGCAGCAGATTTGAACAGGTAGAAGAAAGGAAAAACAAAGTAGAAGACAGGACAATAGAAATCTTGGAAACAGAAGAAGAGATAGAGAAAAGAATGGAAATAATTGAATAGGGCCTCGCGGATTTGAATGACAACACGAAATCCACAAAAGTGTACATCATGGGTGTCCCAGAAGGAGAAAAGATGTAAAAAGGGACAGAAGGTATATTTGAAGACGTGAAGGTCCCAAATTTCCCAACTCTTATGAAAGACATGAATGTACATGTCCAGGAAGTGCAGCATATTCCAAACAGAACAAATCCTAATAGACCAACTCTGAGACACATGCTAATCAGAATGTCAAATGCCATTGATAAAGTGAGAATTCTGAAAGCAGCAAGAGAAGAGCGATTTGTCACATACAGGGGATTGGCAATAAGAACAAGTACCGAATTCTCATCAGCAATCATGGAGGTGAGAAGGCAGTGGTATGATATATTTTAGGTACTGAAAGAGAAAAACTGCCAGACAAGAATATTTTACTGTCCTTCAAAACTGAGGGAGAGGTTAAAATATTCACAGATAAACAGAAACTGAGTTTGTCAAAAGAGACCTGCACTACATGAAATTATAAAGGGAGTTCTGCAGAATGAAAGGAAAAGACAGGAGAGAGAGGCTTGGAGTAGAGTGCAGAAATGAAGATTATCAGTAATGGTAATTAAAAGGGTAAAAGGAGAGACAAAGTAAGATATGACACATAAAAACCAAAGGGTAAAATGGTTAAAGGAAATCCTGCCTTTACAGTAAGAACATTGAATATTAATGGATTAAACTCACCATTCAAAAGTCACAGATTGGTAGAATGGATAAAAATGTATGATCCAACTATATGCTGTTTACAAGAGACTCCCCTTAGAAACAAAAACACAAATAGGCTGAAAGCAAAAGGTTGGAACAAGATATTCCACAGAAACTGTAGAGAAAAAAGAGCTGGGGTATCTACACTAATGTTGGACAAAATAGACTTTAAATGCAAACCTGTTATAAGAGATAAAAAAGGACACTCTATATTAATAAAAGGGGCAGTCCATCAAGAGGAACTAGCAATTATAAATACTTCTGCAAATAACCATGATGTGCCCCAAAATACATGTGGCAAACACTGGCAAAACTGAAGGGAGAAATAGACATCTCTACAATAATAGTTTGAGACTTCAGTATACCACTCACAACAATAGGTAGAACATCTATACAGAAGATCAGTAAGGAGACAAAGAACTTGAATAATATAATAAATAAACTAGACCTAACAGACACACACAGAACCCTGCACCCCACAGCAACATGGTGTACATTCTTCTCAATTGCTCATGGATCATTCTCCAGGATAGATCACATGTTTGGTCATAAAACAAGTCTCAATAAATTTTAAAAGATTGAAATTATACAAAGCAATTTCTCTGACTATAAAGGAATGAAGCTGGAAATCAGTAATAGGTGAAGTACTGGAAAATTCACAAGTATATGGAAATTTAACAACATGCTCTTTAAACAATCAGTGGGTCAAATCAGAAATTGCAAGGAGAATCAGTAAATATGTTGAGATGAATGAAAACAAGAACACAACATATCCAAACATGGGATGCCATGGAGGCAATACTGAGAGGGTAATTTACAGCACTAAATGCTTACATTTATAAGAAGTAAGAGCTAAAGTTGAAGATCTAAACAAACACCTGGAGGAAGTAGAAAAAGAACAGCAAACTAAACCCAAATAAGCAGAAGAAAGAAACAACAAAGATTAGAGCAGAAATAAATAAAGTTGAGAATAGAAAACAATAGAGGGATCTGACAATACCAAAAGTTGGTTCTTTGAGAAGATCAATACAATTGGCAATCCCTTAGCTAGACTGACAAAGACAAAAGGAGAGGAGATGAAAATAAATAAAATCAGAGATGAGTATGAGCAGACATTAATACTGACCCTACAGAAATAAAAAGAATCATGAGGATACTATGAACAACAGTATGCCAAAAAATTAGACAACTTAGATTAAATGGACAAATTCCTAGAAGCACATGGACAACCTGCAGTGATTCTGAAAGAAATAGGACACCTCAACACACCAATTATAAGTAAAAGATTGAATCAGTCATCAAAAACTTTCTGACAAAGAAAAGCCTAGCACCAGATGCCTTTACAGGTGAATTCTAGTAGTCATTTCATGAAGAATGAGTACCAGTGCTGCTCAAACTCTTCCAAGAAATTGAAGAGGAGGGAACACAACCTAATGATTGCATGATGCCAACATCACCGTAAAATGAAAGGCAGACAAAGATACTACAAGAACAGAAAATTGCATACCAATTTCTCTAACAAAGATAGATGCAAAAATCCGCAAGAAAATACTTGTAAATAGAATCCAACAGCACATTAAAAGAATTTTGTACCATGATCCAGTGGGTTCTATCCCAGGTATGCAAGGGTACTTCAACTCAAGAAAATCAATTAATGTAATACACCACATTAACAGATCAAGGGGGAAAAAAACCCACATGATAATCTTGATTGATGCACAAAATGCATTTGACAAAATCCAGCATCCCTTCTTGATAAAAAAACTTTGAAAGATAGAAGGAAACTTCCTCAACATGGTAGGGCATATAATCAAACCCACAGCTAACATCGTACTCAGTGGTGTAAGACTGAAAGCTTTCCATCTAAGATCAAGAACAAGACAAGGAAGACCACTGTCACCATTGTTACTCAACATGGTGCTAGAAGTTCTAGCAAGAGCAGTTAGGCAAGAAAAAGAAATAAAAGGCATCCATTTCAGAAAGGAAGAAGTAAAACTTCCACTAATTGCAGATGACATGATCCTATATATAGAAAGCCCCAGAAAATCTACAACAGAACTACTAGAGCTCATAATAAAGTTTAGCAAAGTGGCCAAATACAATTTCAACATGCAAAAATCAGTAATGTTGCTATACACTAATAATTAGCAAGCTGAGGAGGAAATCAAGAAAAAATTACATTCACTATAGCAACTAAAAGAATCAAGTAACTAGGAATAATTTAATGAAGGATGTAAAGGACTTATGTACAGAAAATTACAAAACATTCCTAAAAGAAATCAAAGAAGACCAAAATAAATGGAAGGATAGTCCATGTTCACGGACTGGTAGACTAAATATCACCAAGATGTCAACTCTTTCCAAATTGATTTACAGATTAAATGCAGTCCCAATTAAAATTCCAGCAGCCTACTTTGCAGGAATGGAAAAGCCAATTATCAAGTTTATATAGAAGGTTAAGGGGCCTCAAATAGCCAAAACATGAATGAACCTTGAGGACATTATGTTGAGTGAAACCCAGACACAAAAGGACAAATATAGTATGATCTCATTGATATGAACTGATTATTATAGGCAAATTCATATAGTTATGAAGTAGAATATAAGTTACCAGGAAGTAGACTAGAGTTAGAGAATGGAGAGTTGATGCTTAACTTGTACAGAATTTCTATTTAGGCTGATGGTAAAGTTTTGGAAATAGATGGTGGTGATGGTAGCACATTATTTTGAGTGTAATCAACGGCATTAAGCTATATAAGTGATTGGTGCTAAAGGAAGAAATTTTTGTTTGTATATAATATATGTATTATATATACATATATAAACAAAATATAATGTATGTATATAATACTAGAATAAAAATTAAAAGATAAAACAGGACTGTATAGCACAGTGAACCATATTGCAGACAATGGACAATAGATAATAGTACAGGTATAAAAATGTTCTCTCATGAATTATAACAAATGTATGATACTAATACATAGTGGTAATAATTGAGTGGCATATTGGAAAAAATACACCTAATGTAAATAATGTATGATTGAACTTTTTAAATAATCTTTCATCAATTGTAACAATAGTAACTACTGTTAAAAGATAGTATAGTTATTTTAAAAAGTATTATCATTAATAGTAGCAAATGATCCACACTAATGAAAGGTGTTGGTGGTGGGGTGGTATTTGGGAATCCTATATCTTATGCATGATTTTTTTGTAAACTAACATTTCTAAAAATTAAAAAGCCATGGAAGCAAGAAGCTGAAAGCAACAAAACCCAGAAGAGAAAGGAGAGATCAGCAGACACTGCCATGTGCCTTGCCATATGGCAGAGGACCCAGGATAGCCAGCAGCTGGTTTTCAGGAGGAAAACATTGCCTTGATTTGCCTTGATGTTGCCTTGATTTGGACGTGTTTCTCAACCTCAAAACTGTAAGCTAATATCCCATTGTTAAGGCAACCCATTTCATGGTATCTTCTTTTCAACAGCCCTATCGTATTATTACACTATTATATTGATGAACATTTAGGTTGTGTCCAGATTCATGGTATCACAATCATTGTTGCAATAAATATCTTTGCACATACATGTACATATACACACAAATACTTGTTACAAAACTACAGTTGTCAAACCAGCATAGTACTGGCACAAGTATAGATATATACACCAATGAAATCAAAATGAGAGTTCGGAAATGGACTTCCATAGTTATAGCCAACTGGGGGCAAAGACCACTTAATTGCAAAAGAATAGTCTCTTTAACAAATTTTCCTGGGAGAACTGGATATCCATATGCAAAAGAGTGAAGGGGGACCCCATCTGACCCCATATACAAAGGTTAACTCAAAATCTATCAAAGAACTAAATATAAGAACCAGAACTATAAAACTCCTAAAAGAAAACATAGGAAAGCATCTTCAGGATCTTGTGTTAGGCAATGATTTCTTAGACTTAACACCTAAGGCACAAGCAACAAAAGAAATAGATATGTGGGACGACATCAGAATTAAAAACTTTGGGGAGGAGGTGGGGCAAGATGGTGGCATAGAGAGGTGTGGAATTTAGTTAGTCCTCTAGAGCAACTAGTAAATAGCCAGGAACAACTAGTATATAGTCTGGAACAACTGCTGGGGGACAACCGTGACTGTCCACACATTGTACACCAGCCTGGAAGGGGTGGAATGGCTGAGATTGTAGCATGGAAATTTAAGTAGAAACTGCGGAACCTACACCCTTCTGTCCACAGCAGGCTAAGCTGCAGAACTTTGTTGTGGGAGAAAGAAGTCCCTGCTGGGACCAAGGAAATATAGCTCAACCAAGCTCCAACTGGGGTTTTAATTAACAAGTGTGGACTGCTGAATACAAGCTACAAATGCAGAGAGACCCCTAACAAGCAGCAAAGTACCCTGAGGTCACTCCCAGTGGAGAGGAGGTGGGGCTGATGGAAAAAAATATACAGAGTCTTTTGGAGATGGCTGAGCATAGAATACTGGAAAATGGCTGTGTCCCAAGAAAAGGAGCACAGAGGACCAGGTACTATCTTTGTCCAACAGGCAAACTGGGAGGCCGGGAACTTGCTCTGAAAAGGGCCTTTCTTTCTCCTTTTTTTCTCTCTCAATCTGAGTGGCTCAGTGGAGAAAGCCTCAGGCATTTTCAGTTCTCAGTGCCCTGACCCAGGCAGGGGTGGAGTTAACAGAGTCAGAGAGACAAAGGAGTAATTAAAGTGCAGGAGATAACTCCCTAGGGGTTGTATCTTTCCAAAGAGGAGGGGTGTGGGGCCCAGCTCAAGTGGCTGCCCTCCCTTCAGAACTCAGACCCCAGGGCCTGAGGGAAACCAAACAATCAAACCAGAAACAATTTAAGCTGAGAATTAAATGGACCACACCTCTTTACAACAGTGCAGAGAGAAGGGCTGACAGGCGCCCACCTGCTGGGCAGGTTAGGAAAAGCACAGCATCTAGACACTGGATGACCATAAAGAAGGATTCATAAACTTGAAAAAACAAATGGCAAAACTTATGGGAATGAATGGCACAATACAAGAGATGAAAAACACAGTGGAGACATACAACAGCAGATGTGAAGAGGCAGAAGAAAACATTCATGAACTGGATGACAGGACTTCTGAAATCCTACACACAAAAGAACAGATAGGGAAAAGAATGGAAAAGTACGAGCAGCGTCTCAGGGAACTGAATGACAACATGACGTGCATGAATGTGTATGTCATGGGTGTCCCAGAAGGAGAAGGGAAAAGGGGCAGAAACAATAATGGAGGAAATAATCACTGAAAATTTCCTATCTCTTATGAAAGACATAAAATTACAGATCCAAGAAGCACAGAGTACCCCAAACGGAATGGCTCCAAATAGACCTATGCCAATACACTTAATAGTCAGATTATCAAATGTCAAAGACAAAGAGAGAATCCTGAAAGCAGCAAGAGAAAAGCAATCCATCACATATAAGGTAAATTTGATAAGACTATGTGAAGATTTCTCAATAGAAACCATGGAGGCAAGAAGGCAGTGGTGTGATATATTTAAGATACTGAAAGAGAAAAATCACCAATCAAGAATTTTATATCCGTCAAAACTGTCCTTCAAATATGAGGGAGAATTTAAAATATTCTCTGACAAACAGACAATGAGAGCGTTTGTGGATGGGATGCCTGCTCTACAGGAAATACTAAAGGGAGTGCTAGACCGATAGGAAAAGACATGAGTGAGAGGTTTGGAGGACAGGTTTTGGGTGATGGTAGCACAATAATTTGGGTGTACTGAATGAAGATGACTGAGAGTGTGGTTGAAGGAGGAAGGTTGGGGGCATGTGGGCCATGGGGTGAGGGAGAGAAGATGAAGACTGGGACTGTGTAGCTTAATGAAGCCTAGAGTGGTTGGGGATTGTGATGAAATGTACAAATATGTTTTTTCATGAGGGAGAACAAATGAATGTCAACATTGCAAGGTGTTAAAAATGGGGTGGTATTGTGGAAAGAATGCAGTTGATGCAGGCTGGAGTCTATGGTTGGCAGAAACATTGTAGTATGCTTCCTTTAATGTGGCAGATGCAATGTACCAAGCCTGGGTACCTATATGAGGGGGATATGGGGGAAGGGTGTGGGATTCTTGGCATTGGTGATGTTTTCTGACTTTTTTATTATACTTTATTTTAATTTTGTCTTTTCTTTTGTTGTTTTTTAGCTGTCTTTTTTTCTTTCTTTTTCTTTTTCTTTTTTGTCTTTCTACCTTCTTTGACTCTTCCTCCTCCTTTGTGGAAGAAATGGAGATGCCCTTATATAGATAGTGGTGATGGTGGTGAATACATAAATATGTGACTATACAGGGAACCATTGATTGTTTACTTAGGGCGGAATATATGGTGTGTGAACAAAACTGTCTTAAAAATGGGTTGATGAAGAAACCCTGAGGGCACTATAATGCGTGAAATAAGACAGACACATAAGGACAAATATTGCAGGGTCTCACTGATATGAACTAATTAAAACATGTAAACTCAGAGACATGAAATATAAGTTACCAGGATATAGAATGAGGCTAAAGAATGAGGAGGGGTTGCTTATTATGAACAGAATGTTCAACTAGGGTGAACTTAAACATTTGGAAATGGACAGAGGTGATGGTGGCACATTGTGAGAATAACTAACAGTGCTAAATGGTGTGTGAAGGTGGTGGAAAGGGTAAGCTCAGAGTCATGTATGTCACCAGAAGGAAAGTTGGAGGTTAAAAGATGGGAATATATAAAACAATGAATCTTGTGGTGGACAGGGTCTGTGATTAACTGTACAAATATTAGAAATCTCTTTCATGAACTAGAACAAATGTATGACACTATAACTAGAAGTTAATAATAGGCATATAGGAAAAAATATGCACCTATTGCAAACCATGTACTACAGTTACTAGTATTTTAACATTCTTTCATCAACAGTAAAAAATGTACTATACCAATACTATGAGTCAGTAATGGAGGGGGGATTAGGGGAAGGGGAGGATTTGAGTTTTCTTTTTTATTTTTATTTCTTTTCTGGAGTAATGAAAATGTTCGGAAATTGAAAAAAATTAATTGTGGTGATGAATGCACAACTATATAATGGTACCATGAACAATTGATTGTCACTTTAGATGATTGTATGGCATGTAAATAATCTCAACAAAGTTGAATTAAAAAAAAAAACTTTGTTGCCTCAAAGTACTTTATCATGAAAATGAAAAGAAAACCTACTCATTTGGAGAAAATATTTGGAAACCACAAATCTGATAAGCATTTACTATACAGAATATATAAAGAAATCCTATATCTCAACAATAAAAAGACAAAATCCCATTTTAGAAATGGACCAAAGCATTGAATAGACATTTCTTCAAAGAGTATATACAAATGGCCAAGAAGCACATGAAAAGATATTCCATATCATTAGCTATTAGGGAAATGCAAATCAAAACCTCAGTGAGATACCATTTCACACCCACTAGAATGGCTACTATTAAAAAACCAAAATTACAGCTGCTGTAGAGTATGTGGAGAAACAGGAACACTCATTCTTTGTGGGTGAGAATGTAAAATAGTGCACCTGCTGTGTAGTTTTGTGGTACCTTGGAAATTTAGGTATAGAATTACCATCTGACTCAGCAGTTCCAGTTCTAGGTATATACCCAAATGATGCGAAAGCAGGAATTAAAACAGATATTTGCACACCAGTGTTCATAGTGGCATTATTCACAGTTGCCAAAGGTGGAAGCTACTAAGTGTCCATCAAGCTATGAACGGATAAATAAAATGTGGCATATACATGCAATGGAATATTATTAATCTCTGAAAAAGAATGAAGTTTTTATACATGCAACAACTTTGATCAACCTTGAAGACATCATGTTAACTGAAATAAGCCAAATACAAAAGATTAAATATTTTAAGATCTCACTAATTAGAGAAGCAAACTAGTAGAGTCAAAATCTAGAATATTGGCTACCAAGGGCCAGGTTGGGTGTAGGGAATGGGAAGTTAATGCTTAAATTATACAGCATTTCTATTAGGGTTGATTGTAAGGTTTTAATAACTGATGGTGGTGATGGTAGCATAACATTGTGAATGTAATTAAAAGCTCTGAATTATAATTGTGAATTTTGTTAAAAGGAGACATTTTAGGTTGTATGTATGTTACTAGAATAAAAATTTTAAGAAAACATGGGACTATAGAAAACAGTGAACACTATTGTAATATAGTTAATATTACAATTATAAAAATTTTCTTTCATGAATTTTAAGAAATGTACCACACTCATGTCAAATGTCAGTAATTGGGTGGTATATGGCAAGGCTGTATTTATGCATGATTTTTTGGAAATTCACAACTTCTCTAATAAAGAAGGATATTCTTTGGACATATGAAAAAACTGAAATATAGAGTGTAAACTTTCTTGAACTTGTTAACTGTATTTACATAAGTGAATTTAACTTGGTTACATAAGTGAATATCATTTATCATGGGAAATGTACATGGAATTATTGTGTTCGAGGAACATGATGTATACAACCTACACTCAAATGTTTAGAACTTGGGTTGATACAGAGATATACAGATATATAGATCAAAAATTGATAGAATGATGCAGCAAATGAAGTTCAATGTTAAAATTTGTAGATCTGGATATCAGGTGTAATAGGGATATGTTTGAGTTCTCTGTTTTGAATTTGTATTATTTTTTTTAACTGACCTGTGTGTTTGGAAGTATTTAGAAAGTTTTGTTTTAAGAAAAAAAGGGCATGTTCACAGAATAATGGACCCTCCATAATTGTCCATGCCCTAATCCCCAGAACCTGTGATTATGTTAGGTAACATGGCAAAGTCACATTAAGGTTGCTGATGGAATTAAGGTTGCTAATTAGCTGACCTTAAAAGAGCAAGATTATCCTGGATTATTTATTGTAATCCCGAGGATCCTTTAAATGTTTGAAGAGGGGGGAAGAAGAGTTAGTGTCAGTGTGATGTTATGTGATGTGAGAAAGATTCATTCATCCATTGTTGGTTTTGAAGATAGAAGGGCATGCTCCAAGAAATGTTGGTGGCCTCTAAAAGCTGGAAAAAGAAAGAAAATGGATTCTCTCCTAGAACCTCTAGAAAGGATTGCAACCTTGCCCACACTTTGATTTTTGCCTAGTGATACTTGTGTCAAATTTCTGACCTCCAGAACTGTAAAATTATAAATTTGTATTGTTTTCAGCCATTAAATTTGTGGCAATTTGTTACAGCAGCATAGTAAACTAAAACATAGGTTAAGCCTTTCTCCAAATGAAACTTGCCGTGGAAGCCTGACGTAAAACAGATAAAAACATAACTGCACTGATTGAAGGAAGGTTGTGGTAGGCATCTCTGGTGGAATCTTTAGGGTTGTGAGTTGATTAGTTTGAAAACTGTGTAGAGCAAGGTGTCTCAGTCTAATAAAAAGGTGTCCAAGTTCCAGGCAGTGGTCTACTAACTGTTCCACTGAAATTCTTGTAACTTGGAGAAGAATTGGTTTTCTTTATTAATTTTTTAAAGAAAATAGTTTTTTTGTAAAAAAAATCATTGTCAGGCAAGACTAAATTGTGACTAGATATAGGTAAATAGATTCACAGTTTGCAGCCTCTTTTGCAGGAGTCTTCAGTGGAAAATAGACAGGAAAGTTTATGTTGCTTTTTTTTGTTCCTTGTTAAGCTCTGCCAGTAGGAAGTACCTTTTAAAGAAAGCAAAGGTTTAAAACAGAAAATTTAAAAATAGCACATATTTGGGGTAAGACATGATGCTATCTATTAGCAGCTAGCAAACAAATTGACATAATATGCAAACTGTCTAGATTTTCAGCTCTTATTTGGTTCATGCATAAATGATTTGGGGAATATCTGTACCACAATTTCATCTTTTTTTCATGCCTGATTCGTAATTAACTACAGTTATAAAGTTTTTTTTTACATGTTGGCAGTTTCCCTCTCAGTAAACAAAGGCCTTTCTTATATGTTTTTCATATATTTTTCCTTAGTGCTTTCAGCCTCAATAATAAATGCTTCTTCCTTGGAATAAATAACTATCTTATCAAAGTTCACAAAGATACACAAAATTTTACTCTCTTATTTTATAATTGAAAATCAATTGTTTGAGGGCTCTTTTTGAAGGAAAAGGAACAAAATATGTTGTATTTTTCAGGGTGATGATGGAATTCCAGGGCCACCAGGACCAAAAGGAACCAGAGTAAGTGATATTTGCTGCATGTAAAATACTTTGTTATTCGAAGCAAATAAAAAGTAAATGAATGGTTATGAGACAATGGGAAGAGTCCCATATTGAAATAAAAGAAGAAAATTACAGTCTTAAAAAGTTTAACTTGAGTTGGTATATGTCTGTGATTAACCTTTCTTCAGTATTTTGATAGTTATCTTTTTAAATCCAGGTGTTTTTTGCATAATATAAGAGTTTTATAAAGTATCTTACAGTTAAGAAATATGAAAGTGCTAAATTCTAACCTCTTGTCAATTTATTAAAAATGTATAAAATGCAATTGATTTAAACCAGAACTTCCCAACTAGTATGATCATCTCAGCCCTCTGGGGTTTAGAGGGCTGCCCAACTCAGGCTGAGTATACATGCCCCCAGTATACCATGTACAGATATTATCATTTTCTTTGTGTATCTTGAAGAGAATAAGGTTCAAACACACTAGTTTAAACTGCTATGTTAAAGAATTATCACTTTTGGAAGACCATATTTCCTCAATTCTAAGATGATTGATTTTTCAAATTTTAATGTTCTGGAATATGTCTCAAAATTGAAGTGCACATTTAATGTATTTTTTTCTGAAAAACTTCTAGGTATACATACAATGTGTTTTAGAATTGAAAGGTAACTGTAGTTTAAAACAGTACTGGCAGTTGGAAAATCATACTTAACTTCCTTGAACCTTAGTTTCTTTGTTTGTTAAATTAGATTGTTAAACAGCACGATAGTCATGGTCCTTTCAGATATGAAATTCTGTCTTCATATGTTGAAAAGGTCCCTTGATTTGGATATAAAATACATGGGTGGTGGCATAGCATGTTTATGTGTGTGAAAAAGATAATCAAGTATTGTGATTTTTCGTTCTTCAGAAATTTAGTAGAAGTACAAATAATAGCTATAGCTACCATTAACTGCATCCTAAGCATTGTTGAGACTGAAAAAGAATTGTTCCTTCTGTCAATGCCTGGCTAGTCCATGTCCCACTACTATAACTTTGGAAGTGCTTAGCACTAGTGGCCTGATAGTTCCTGGGGCCTCAGGTCTCAGCTCACAGACAACTCTTCACATACAGATTTTTAAAAACTTATTACCATGCAAATTTCCAAGCATACACAGGTGTACAAAGAATAGTACAGGAGAAACTAAGATGGCGGCTAGGTGAGACAGGGCGTAAAAACACCTCCGTAAAAAACACTAGATAAAAACCAGAAAGTGACCCAGAATACCGGTTACAGCGATGCGCCAGCTGGATGAGGTCTCCTAGTTCCACAGGGGCCGTATACTTGGTGAAACCGGGAGTCTGCTTTCTGAAATGAGTGAGTAAGCTGGCTGGAAGACCCGCAGCTGCGCGGTGGTCTGGGGAAGCCAGGGTTTGGTGTTTGGAGACCGACGGGCTCTTTAAAAAAAAAAAAAAAAGGGAAAAACCCAGGAGCAGCTGCAGTTGCGATAGTGGGAACCACACAGTTAAACACAGCAAGAGGGGGCTGGGCCAGCCTCTCTGTGTCTGGCCTGGAAGATAACCCGCTGCAGATACCCTCGGGGCCAGGGAAACGGAGGGGAGAGCCAGAACCAGAAAGAAACCCCGCGGCTAGCAGCTGGCTCCCCAGAGGGCTGGATAAACTCCTGCCCGGGGCCATGTCCACAGCCCAGAGCCCCACCAGTTGTCCCGGAGCTGGGAAGGAGGAACTGTGCGAGGAGGGGGGGTTGAAACATCACGTTCGGCCGTCTTTGCATCATGCTGAAAGCGCCCCGGCACGGCCCGGTGGCTCGGGGCTTCCCTTGAGGGACGGCGCACACTGGTGACATAGCACGGCATTCTCTCGGCAGAGGCCCTGGAGGATCGCGGTTGGGAGGGGGGACCCGCTCGGAGAACCCAGGGACACTACGCCAAGTCCGGTGGTTTGTGGGACAGTGAGAGAGAGGGTCTGGGGTTGAAATGAAATGAAGGATTAGACTCTTGCGGCGGCCTTGAATCTCTGGGAACATGGGGGATTTGAATATTAAAACTGTCCTTCCTCCCTGGCCATCCGTACACACGCCCCACATTCAGGGCGGACGGCTCCAGCAACACACCGAAACTGAGTTCTCCAACTGAACCCCACAAGAATCATTTCCCCACACACTGCGGGGACAAGGTGGAGAACTGACGTGAGGGGTATAGATGATTCACAGACGCCATCTGCTGGTTAGTTAGAGAAAGTGTACGCCACCAAACTGTGTTTCTGAAAAATTAGATTGGTATTTTTTTTTACAAATGCCAAGAGGCCAAAAACAACAGAAAATCTTAATGCATACGATAAAACCAGACAATATGGAGAATCCAACTCCAAACACACAAATCAAGATATCTGAAGAGACAGAGTACCTGGAAAAATTAATCAAAGAACTACAATCGAGGAATGAAAGCATGGCAAAGGATTTAAAGGACATCAAGAAGACCATGGCCCAGGATATAAGCGACATAAAGAAGACCCTAGAAGAGCATAAAGAAGACATTGCAAGAGTAAATAAAAAAAATAGAAGATCTTATGGAAATAAAAGAAACTGTTGGCCAAATTAAAAAGACTCTGGATAGTCACAATACAAGACTAGAGGAAGCTGAACAACGTCTCAATTTCCTAGAAGTCCACAGAACAGAAAATGAAAGAACAAAAGAAAGAATGGAGAAAAAAATCAAAAAAATCGAAATGGATCTCAGGGAAACGATAGATAAAATAAAACGTCCAAACTTAAGACTCATTGGTGTCCCAGAAGGGGAAGAGAAGGGTAAAGGTCTAGAAAGAGTATTCAAAGAAATTGTTGGGGAAAACTTCCCAAACCTTCTACACAATATAAATACACAAAGCATAAATGCCCAGCAAACTCCAAATAGAATAAATCCAAATAAACCCACTCTGAGACATATTCTGATCAGACTGTGAAATACTGAAGAGAAGGAGCAAGTTCTGAAAGCAGCAAGAGAAAAGCAATTCACCACATACAAAGGAAACAACATAAGACTAAGTAGTGACTACTCAGTGGCCATCATGGAGGCGAGAAGGCAGTGGCATGACATATTTAAAATTCTGAGAGAGAAAAATTTCCAATCAAGAATACTTTATCCAGCAAAACTCTCCTTCAAATTTGAGGAAGAGCTTAAATTTTTCACAGACAAACAAATGCTGAGAGACTTTGCCAATAAAAGACCTGCCCTACTTCAGATACTAAAGGGAGCCCTACTGACAGAGAAACAAAGAAAGGAGAAAGAGATATAGAGAATTTTAACAGACATGTATAGTACCTTACATCCCAAATCACCAGGATACTCATTTTTCTCTGGTGATCACGGATCTTTCTCCAGAAGGGGCCATAAGCTGGGACATAAAACAAGCCTCAAGAAATTAAAAAAAAAAATTGAATATACTCAAAGCACATTCTCTAAACACAATGGAATACAAATAGAAGTCAATAATTTTGAACTGTAACTCCACTATTTACTTCCTACATGATATAAAATACACAAACTCTAAGGACAAATCAGCGGTTTTGAACTCAATGTAAAATATGTAATTTTAGACAACTATATAAAGGTGGGGGAATGGAGGAGTATAGGAACATAGTTTATGTGTCCTATTGAAGTGTAGGTGGTATCAAAGAAAAACAAGATTGTTATGGTTTTAAGAGGTTAATTTTAAGCCCCACAGTAAACACAAAGAAATTATCAGAGAATATAACCATAGAGATGAAAAGTAGAGTATGGGTTAAGAGAAATGGGGGAAGGGGCAATGGGGAGTTAAGAAATGAGTGTAGGGTTGCTGTTTGAGGTGAAGGGAAATTTCTAGTAATGGATGGTGGCAAAGAGCATTACAACATTCTAAATGTGATTAATCCCACTAATGGAAGGCTAGGGAGGGGTTGGAATGGGAAGATTTAGGCTGTATATATGTTTCCACAACTGAAAAAAAAAAAAAAGACAGTCTAAATAGATGACAATTGAATGCCAAGGATGAACTTGGATGGGATTGGAGGATGGAGGACAGGAGGCTCAAAGGGACACAGTTGAGACATAAGGAAAAGGAAGTATAGAATGTAAGCTTTGTATCATTGTTGAATCTCTTGTACTTCTTAGCTGCGCTTAATGGGATTGCATAAAAGAATGTTCTTGTTCATGGGAAGTGTATACGTGAATTATAGTGTATGTTCAAGGATGTGTGCAGCTAGCTCTCATATGTTCAGAAGACAGAGCAATAGATGATGGATGATAGATAGGGAGGGAGGGAGGGAAAGAAATAGCGATGTGACAGCATGTTGAAGTTGGTGGATTGAGCTATCGGGGGAAGGTGGTCAGGGTATGATGGAATTCTGTGTATGGGGTTAGTATTGGTTTTTGCAACTGTTCCTATAACTTTGAATTTATTTCAAAATAATAATAAAAAAAATAGTACAATGAACCCCCATGTACCTATCACCCAGCTTCAAAATATATCAACATTTTGACAGTCTTGTTTCATGTATACTCCATCACTTATTTTTTCAAATATTTAAAAATAAATCCCACCCATTATGTGATTCTACCTGGAAATACTTCAGTTTGCCTCTCTTACTGATAACCACATAAACACTATACCATTATCATACCTCAAAAAATTTAGCAATAATTTTTAAATACACCTTAAAACTCAGCTCATATTCAAATTTCCTCAGTTGTCTTACAGACGTCTTTTTACAATTCATTTGTTAAAATCAAGATTCAAACATGGTCTCTATATTTCATTTGATTTCTATGTTTCCTAAGCTTCTTTTATTATGCCATTGGAGAAATTGGGTCATTTGTATTGTAAAGTGACCCAGATCATGCATTTGGCTGATTACTTCCTCATAATTTCATTTAAATTATTCCACTGCCCCTCACATTTTCTGCAAATTGCAGGTTGCCTGGAGAGAGGCACTAGGGAACTTCCTGGGGGTATCGAAAGAGCTGTACACTTACAGAGTTTTGAATTTTGCCATATGTAAATTATATCTCAGTGAAAACAAAAGGAAAATAGAAAAAGAATACTTCGTGGATAGTACTGTGCACTTACTATTGAATTACATCATGAGGCACAAATGTCTGGTTATTCCACTTTGTTGATGCTAAGTTGTATCAGTGGTTTCAGGTGATATCAGCCTGATTCCTCCATTAAAAATGCCCCTATAAACTTTTTACATAATGATTTTAACATCCATTGATGATTAATTGCCTAGATCCATGCAAAATCCATGGTGATTTTAAAATTCAATCAATCCTTTATTTATTAATTGGAATTCTAATTTTCAGGTGGAATTCTAATTGGGTAATGAGTTGCCGCACCAGCAACTTCTAGAGGTGGTCAGGGAAAGTGTTTTGAAATTTATATCATCATAAACATTTGTAATTTATGTGTTTCAGTCAATTGTTGTTATTCTTGTTTTGGTCATAATTCTTTTTGATGCACAAATTGTCTCATCTTTGGCTTGTGGGAGCCCCTTCAAGTTGGCTCCTGTCCTGAGTCCTTTTGACAAAACCCCATTCATCTTTGATAAATTCCTTGCTTTCTGGCACAAGAAGACCTTTTAAGCTCATGTTATACATTTCCTCTCCAGACCTGGAATTGGCCATTTCTCTGATTCCAGATTCTTTTTAGTGAAAAATGTTATTTAGATACCACTGTCTGAATGTTAGTAGTATTCATTGTTACTGGATTTGTCATAGTTTCAATGTCTTTTTTTTTTTTTTTTTTTTTTTTTTTTTTTAAATCATCATTTTATTGAGATATATTCACATACCACGCAGTCATACAAAACAAATTGTACTTTCGATTGTTTACAGTACCATTACATAGTTGTACATTCATCACCTAAATCAATCCCTGACACCTTCATTAGCACACACACAAAAATAACAAGAATAATAATTAGAGTGAAAAGAGCAATTGAAGTAAAAAAGAACACTGGGTACCTTTGTCTGTTTGTTTCCTTCCCCTACTTTTCTACACATCCATCCATAAACTAGACAAAGTGGTGTTTGGTCCTTATGGCTTTCCCAATCCCAATGTCACCCCTCATAAGCTACATTTTTATACAACTGTCTTCGAGATTCATGGGTTCTGGGTTGTAGTTTGATAGTTTCAGGTATCCACCACCAGCTACCCCAATTCTTTAGAACCTAAAAAGGGTTGTCTAAAGTGTGCATAAGAGTGCCCACCAGAGTGACCTCTCGGCTCCTTTTGGAATCTCTCTGCCACTGAAGCTTATTTCATTTCCTTTCACATCCCCCTTTTGGTCAAGAAGATGTTCTCCGTCCCACGGTGCCAGGTCTACATTCCTCCCTGGGAGTCATATTCCACGTTGCCAGGGAGATTCACTTCCCTGGGTGTCTGATCCCACGTAGGGGGGAGGGCAGTGATTTCACCTTTCAAGTTGGCTTAGCCAGAGAGAGAGGGCCACATCTGAGCAACAAAGAGGCATTCAGGAGGAGACTCTTAGGCACAAATACAGGGAGGCCTAGCCTCTCCTTTGCAGCAACCGTCTTCCCAAGGGTAAAACTTATGGTAGAGGGCTCAACCCATCAAACCACCAGTCCCCTATGTCTGTGGTCATGTTAGCAACCATGGAGGTGGGGTAGGCGAATACCCCTGCATTCTCCACAGGCTCCTCAAGGGGGCACTACATCTTTTTTTTTTTTTTTTTTCCCCTTGTTTGTATTTTTTCTTTTTTTTTTTTTTTTTTTTTTTTTTTAACTTTCCCTTCTTTTTTCAAATCACCTGTATGAAAAAAAAAGTTAAAAAGAAAACAAACATACAATAAAAGAGCATTTCAAAGAGACCATAGCAAGGGAGTAAGAAAAAGACAACTAACCTAAGATAACTGCTTAACTTCCAACATGTTCCTACTTTACCCCAAGAAAGTTACATAATATAGCAACATTTCAGTGAACTTGTTCCTACTACAACCATCAGAAATTAACAGACCATAGTCATTTCTGGGCATCCCCAGAACGTTAAATAGCTTATCTGTTCTTCCTGGATTATTGTTCCCCCTTCCTTAATTGCTCTCTACTGCTAGTTCCCCTACATTCTACATTATAAACCATTTGTTTTACATTTTTCAAAGTTCACATTAGTGGTAGCATATAATATTTCTCTTTTTGTGCCTGGCTTATTTCGCTCAGCATTATGTCTTCAAGGTTCATCCATGTTGTCATATGTTTCACCAGATCGTTCCTTCTTACTGCCGCGTAGTATTCCATCGTGTGTATATACCACATTTTATTTATCCACTCATCTGTTGAAGGACATTTGGGTTGTTTCCATCTCTTGGCAATTGTGAATAATGCTGCTATGAACATTGGCGTGCAGATATCTGTTCGTGTCACTGCTTTCCGATCTTCCGGGTATATACCGAGGAGTGCAATCGCTGGATCGAATGGTAGCTCTATATCTAGTTTTCTAAGGAACTGCCAGACTGACTTCCAGAGTGGCTGAACCATTATACAGTCCCACCAACAATGAATAAGAGTTCCAATTTCTCCACATCCCCTCCAGCATTTGTAGTTTCCTGTTTGTTTAATGGCAGCCATTCTAACCGGTGTTAGATGGTATCTCATTGTGGTCTTAATTTGCATCTCTCTAATAGCTAGTGAAGCTGAACATTTTTTCATGTGTTTCTTGGTCATTTGTATTTCCTCTTCAGAGAACTGTCTTTTCATATCTTTTGCCCATTTTATAATTGGGCTGTCTGTACTATTGTCATTGAGTTGTAGGATTTCTTTGTATATGCAAGATATCAGTCTTTTGTCAGATACATGGTTTCCAAAAATTTTTTCCCATTGAGTTGGCTGCCTCTTTACCTTTTTGAGAAATTCCTTTGAGGTGCAGAAACTTCTAAGCTTGAGGAGTTCCCATTTATCTATTTTCTCTTTTGTTGCTTGTGCTTTGGGTGTAAAGTCTAGGAAGTGGCCTCCTAATACAAGGTCTTGAAGATGTTTTCCTACATTATCTTCTAGGAGTTTTATGGTACTTTCTTTTATATTGAGATCTTTGGTCCATTTTGAGTTAATTTTTGTGTAGGGGGTGAGGTAGGGGTCCTCTTTCATTCTTTTGGATATGGATATCCAACTCTCCCAGCCCCATTTGTTGAAAAGACCATTATGGCTCAGTTCGGTGACTTTGGGGGCCTTATCAAAGATCAGTCGGCCATAGATCTGAGGGTCTATCTCTGAATTCTCAATTCGATTCCATTGATCTATATGTCTATCTTTGTGCCAGTACCATGCTGTCTTGGCAACTGTGGCTTTATAATAAGCTTCAAAGTCAGGGAGTGTAAGTCCTCCCACTTCGTTTTTCTTTTTTAGAGTGTCTTTAGCAATTCGAGGCATCTTCCCTTTCCAAATAAATTTGATAACTAGCTTTTCCAAGTCTGCAAAGTAGGTTGTTGGAATTTTGATTGGGATTGCATTGAATCTGTAGATGAGTTTGGGTAGAATTGACATCTTAATGACATTTAGCCTTCCTATCCATGAACATGGAATATTTTTCCATCTTTTAAGGTCCCCTTCTATTTCTTTTAGTAGAGTTATGTAGTTTTCTTTGTATAGGTCTTTTACATCTTTGGTTAAGTTGATTCCTAGGTACTTGATTTTTTTAGTTGCTATTGAAAATGGTATCTTTTTCTTGAGTGTCTCTTCAGTTTGTTCATTTCTAGCATATAGAAACATTACTGACTTATGTGCATTAATCTTGTATCCCGCTACTTTGCTAAATTTGTTTATTAGCTCTAGTAGGTGTATCGTTGATTTCTCAGGGTTTTCTAGATATAAGATCATATCATCTGCAAACAATGACAGTTTTACTTCTTCTTTTCCAATTTGGATGCCTTTTATTTCTTTGTCTTGCCGGATTGCCCTGGCTAGCACTTCCAGCACAATGTTGAATAACAGTGGTGACAGCGGGCATCCTTGTCTTGTTCCTGATCTTAGAGGGAAGGCTTTCAGTCTCTCACCATTGAGTACTATGCTGGCTGTGGGTTTTTCATATATGCTCTTTATCATGTTGAGGAAGTTTCCTTCAATTCCTACCTTTTGAAGTGTTTTTATCAAAAACGGATGTTGGATTTTGTCAAATGCTTTTTCAGCATCTATTGAGATGATCAATTGATTTTTCCCTTTCGAGTTTTTAATGTGTTGTAATACATTGATTGTTTTTCTGATGTTGAACCATCCTTGCATGCCTGGAATGAACCCCACTTGGTCATGGTGTATGATTTTTTTAATGTGTCTTTGGATTCGATTTGCAAGTATTTTGTTGAGGATTTTTGCATCTATATTCATTAGGGAGATTGGCCGGTAGTTTTCCTTTTTTGTAGCATCTTTGCCTGGTTTTGGTATTAGATTGATGTTAGCTTCATAAAATGAGTTAGGTAGTGTTCCATTTTTTTCAATGTTTTGAAAGAGTTTGAGTAAGATTGGTGTCAGTTCTTTCTGGAAAGTTTGGTAGAATTCCCCTGTGAAGCCATCTGGCCCTGGGCATTTATTTGTGGGAAGATTTTTGATGACTGATTGGATCTCTTTGCTTGTGATGGGTTGGTTGAGGTCTTCTATTTCTTCTCTGGTCAGTCTAGGTTGTTCATATGTTTCCAGGAAATTGTCCATTTCTTCTACATTATCCAGTTTGTTGCCATACAGTTGTTCATAATATCCTCTTATAATTTTTTTAATTTCTTCAGGATCTGCAGTTATGTCACCTTTTTCATTCATTATTTTGTTTATATGGGTCTTCTCTCTTTTTGATTTTGTCAGTCTAGCTAGGGGCTTGTCAATCTTGTTGATCTTCTCAAAGAACCAACTTTTGGTGATATTTATCCTTTCTATTGTTTTTTTGTTCTCTATGTCATTTATTTCTGCTTTAATCCTTGTTATTTCTTTTCTTGTACTTGGTTTAGGATTGGTTTGCTGTTCATTTTCTAGCTTCTTCAGTTGATCCATTAGTTCTTTGATTTTGGCTCTTTCTTCCTTTTTAATATATGCGTTTAGTGCTATAAATTTCCCCCTTAGCACTGCTTTTGCTGCATCCATAGGTTTTGGTATGTTGTGTTCTCATTTTCATTCGTCTCTATATATTTAGCAATTTCTCTTGCTATTTCTTCTTTAACCCACTGATTGTTTAGGAGTGTGTTGTTTAACCTCCAGGTATTTGTGAATTTTCTAAGTCTCTGATGGTTATTGACTTCTAATTGTATTCCATTGTGGTCAGAGAATGTGCTTTGAATAATTTCAATCTTTTTAAATTTATTGAGGCTTGTTTTATGTCCCAGCATATGATCTATTCTGGAGAAAGTTCCGTGAGCACTAGAAAAGTATGTGTATCCTGGTGATTTGGGATGTAATGTCCTGTAGATGTCTGTTAAATCTAATTCATTTATCATATTGTTTAGGTTTTCAATTTCCTTATTGGTCTTCTGTCTGGTTGATCTATCTATAGGAGAGAGTGATGTGTTGAAGTCTCCCACAATTATTGTGGAAACATCAATTGCTTCCTTTAGTTTTGCCAATGTTTCTCTCATGTATTTTGTGGCACCTTGATTGGGTGCATAGACATTTACGATTGTTATTTCTTCTTGCTGAATTGCCCCTTTTATTAGTATGTAGTGGCCTTCTTTGTCTCTCAAAACATCCCTGCATTTGAAGTCTATTTTATCTGAGATTAATATTGCTACACCTGCTTTCTTTTGGCTGTAGCTTGCATGAAATATTTTTTTCCATCCTTTCACTTTCAATTTCTTTGTGTCCCTGTGTCTAAGATGAGTCTCTTGTATGCAACATATTGATGGTTCATTTTTTTTGATCCATTCTGCGAATCTATATCTTTTAATTGGGGAGTTTAATCCATTTACATTCAACGTTAAAACCGTGAAGGCATTTCTTGAATCGGCCATCTTATCCTTTGGATTATGTTTGCCATATTTTTCCCTCTCTCTATTAATATCCTTTATTGTACCCATACCGAATCTCTTTAGTACTGAACCTTTCTCCAAGTCTCTCTGTCCTGTCTTTGTTTCT